>NC_080392.1:29899696-30218123 GCF_028751815.1 Salvia miltiorrhiza | reverse complement strand
TAAGCTTATTTTTATATCTCAGTGCAAATCTCAAAATATTTATAATGAGGAAAAAAATGTGGGGTGTTACATCCTACCCCCCTTAAAAAAATTTCGTCCCGAAATTTACGTTATTTACCTTCGGGAAAAAGCTCGGGGTACTTCTCCTTCATTTTCTCCTCAAGTTCCCAAGTTGCTTCTTTTTGGCCATGATGTCTCCATTGGATCTTCACCAAAGCAATTGATTTGTTTCGCAACTGCTGTATCTTCTTGTCCAGAATAACTTCTGGCCTCTCCTCATAGCTCAAGTCCGGTTCCAGGGATACTTCTTCTTGGTGAATGACATGTTTTGGATCGAACACGTACTTCCTCAGTTGAGATACATGAAAAACGTCGTGGACGTTCGCGAAGAGTGGTGGCAACGCAAGTCTGTAAGCAACGGGGCCTACTTTCTCTAGTATATCATACGGTCCTATGTATCTCGGTTTGAGCTTTCCTTTCACTCCAAATCGATGCACTCCTCGAGACGGGGAAACTTTCAGAAAAACTTTATTTCCCACATCGAAATGAATCTCTGTTCTTCTGGTATCTGCGTAGGACTTTTGACGATCTTGGGCCACCTTGATTCTCTGACGAATCTGTCGCACGGTAGAAATCATTTTTTCTACTGCTTCAGGTCCAAGTACCTTTCTCTCTCCTACCTCGTCCCAATAGAGCGGAGACCTACACTTCTTCCCATACAAGGCTTCATATGGAGCCATGTTAATAGTTGACTGGAAACTATTATTATAAGCAAACTCAATTAGGGGCAAAACTTGTTCCCATTGGGTTCCTTTATCTAGTACAACAGTTCGGATCATATCTTCCAGAACTTGTATAGTCCTTTCAGATTGTCCGTCTGTCTGAGGATGAAAAGCTGTACTAAAGTTCAATTTAGTACCCAACTCCTTCTGCATGCTTATCCAAAACCGTGAGGTAAATTTGGAATCTCTGTCGGACGTGATCGTCATCGGTACTCCATGCAGTCGTACTATCTCTCGAACATAGATCTGGGCTAGCTTGTCAGATCCATAAGTAATTGAAATAGGTATAAAATGGGCACTCTTCGTCAATCTATCAACGACTACCCAAATGGCTGTGTTTCCTCTTTTCGACTTTGGCAACCCAGTGACAAAGTCCATAGCTATGTGATCCCACTTCCATTCTGGAATCTCTAACGGGTGTAGTTTGCCATAGGGTCGTTGGTGTAGTGCTTTTACTTGTTGACATGCCAAACATCTTTCTACGAAAGCTGCTATTTCTCTCTTCATTCCTTCCCACCAAAACCTAGTTTTCAGATCTTGGTACATCTCGTGCTTCCTGGGTGTGCGGTTTAGGGAGTGTCATGAGCTTCGCTCAAAATTTCATTCTTCAACTCATCTTTATCAGGCACACACAATCTTCTTTCGTATAAGATGGCATTGTCTGCCGCTTCTTGATAACTTTCCATTTTCTCAGTTCGAATCTTCACACGCAATCTCTCTATTTTCTCATCTTCTCGTTGCGCTGTGATAATCCTTGATCGCAAATCAGGTGCAATACTCAACGTGGCAATGACAATCTCTGTCGTTTGTGGTGGTAAAATAACTTCTATTTTCATCCTCTCAAATTCTTTGATCAAGTCATTTTCTTGGGTAAGGAGAAATCCCAATTCTACTTGATTATTTCTACTTAAAGCGTCAGCTACAACATTAGCCTTTCCAGGGTGATAATTGATTCCACAATCATAATCTTTCACTAACTCGAGCCATCTTCTCTGTCGCATATTGAGATCCTTTTGCTCGAAGAAATATTTGAGATTCTTGTGATCGGTGTATATCTCGCACCGTACTCCATAAAGATGGTGTCTCCATATCTTCAATGCGTGTACCACTGCTGCTAACTCTAGATCATGCGTCGGATAATTCATCTCGTGTGGTCTAAGTTGTCGTGAAACATAAGCTATCACTTTTCCTTCTTGCATAAGTACACATCCTAGACCATTTTTTTGACGCATCCGTGTAGACAGCGTACTCTTTATCTGCCTTTGGAACAGCTAGCACTGGGGCAGTGGTGAGTCTCTTCTTCAATTCCTGGAAACTTCGCTCACATGCGTCAGTCCACTCATACTTGACATCCTTCCTTAGCAGGTGCGTTATTGGCTTAGCAATTTTTGAAAAGCCCTCAATGAATCTTCGGTAATAACCTGCTAACCCTAGAAAACTGCATATTTCATGCGGCGTAGTTGGTGATCTCCATTCTTGTACAGCCTGTACTTTTGCTGGATCTACCTCAATTCCTCTTGCAGAAACGATATGGCCTAGAAAATTGACTTCCTTAAGCCAAAACTCGCATTTGCTAAACTTGGCGTAAAGTTTCTCAGCTCGCAATTTCTCTAACACGATCCTTAGATGTTCTTCATGTTCCTGTTTACCTCTCGAGTAAATCAAAATATCATCGATGAAGACTACCACGAACTTATCTAAGTATTCGTGGAAAACTCGGTTCATGAGGTCCATGAACACAGCAGGGGCATTCGTTAGTCCAAAAGGCATCACTATAAACTCATAGTGTCCATATCTTGTCAAAATGCCGTTTTCGGAATATCTTCTGACCGTATCTTCAATTGATGGTATCCCGATCTTAAATCATCTTCGAAAAAGTGTTCGCTCCCTGTAGTTGGTCGAACAGGTCATCAATCCGGGGCAACGGATACTTGTTCTTCAGCGTCACCTTATTCAGCTCATGATAATCGATGCATAACCTCAAGCTACCATCTTTTTTCTTGACAAAAAGAACTGGTGCTCCCCACGGGGAAACACTGGGTCGAATGAAACCCATGTCCAATAATTCTTGCAGTTGCAGCTTCAACTCCTGTAACTCTGCCGGTGCCATTCTATAAGGTGCTTTTGATATCGGTGCGGCTCCGTGCTCAAGGTCGATCGTAAACTCGAGTTGTCGATTGGGTGGTAATCCTGGCAAAGCTTCAGGAAAAACGTCTTGGTACTCCCGCACGACTGACACATCGTCTATGTTTGCCTTGGATTCCTCATTTTGATTTAAGTATACAATATAAGCAGTTGTATCATTCCTTTCCAAAAGCTTTTTGGCTCGTAGCGCTGAGATGATTGGCGTCTATTTCCATTTTCTCTCAATGCCAATAAAAGAAGTAGACTCTTGGCCGGGAGGTTGAAATGATATTCGTCTCTCCTTGCATTGTATCGTCGCATGGTTTTCCTCTAACCAATCCATTCCCAATATAATGTCCAAATGCCACATAGGCATTACCCTCAGGTTTCTAGCCTTAAGCTTGATTGATCCTAACTCAAATTCTAAGTTAGGACACACATGTGAAACCGTAGTAGTTCTGCCTATGGGAGTGGTTACCCTTAGATGTTGTGGAGCAGGTTCTATGTTCAGTTCTAATGTATCCACACACGGAATGGAGATAAAAGAATGCGATGCTCCAGTATCGAACAATATTACTATGGGTACTCCTTTTAACTCACCCATACCTGCTAAATTTCCTTGATTCCCATCCTTCGCTTTCTGATCAATGGCAAACACTCTCTGGTGATGTCGCTGAGTTGCCTGCGGGGCTAGTGGTCGTCTTTCCGCCTGATGTTGTCGGTAAGCTTGCTGTTGGCGCGGTGGCGGCGGTAATGGTAAATGTCCCTCCATGGCCCTAAGCTGTGGCTAGAACTGGTGTGGTCGCCCTCCGCCTCCACTTTGCTGACGATTGGGACATTGATTTGAATAATGTCCAGCCCTTCCACAGGTATAGCAATTGTTTGTTCCAATCTTGCATTCTCCCAGATGTAGCTTATTACATTTCGGACAAGGCGGTATTTCTCGAGGTCCGTGTGGTGTTGCCGGAGGTCCAGCATAAGGTCGCTTGTCTCTGTTTTGAAACTGTGGTGGTACATTCTGATACTGCCATGGCTTTTTAAATTCTTGACTTCGGTTTTCCCATTTTGATGCAGTTCAGAGCAGAGCTCAGGATGTAGAGCAGAGCCGAGTTTCAGAGGCTGCACAGAGTGAAGATCCGGTACATGTGCCCGTTGGTCCGGTGACGAGAGCTAGAGCTAAGACGTTCAAGGCTAATTTAATGACGTTGGTGGAAGAAATCTGGAGGCAAGAGCTGAAAAGACCAATTGGAGAAGGACTGACAGATCAGAGCTCAAAGGTAGTAAACCTTGTTACTTACAGAGCGGAGCCAGACACCAGAGCAGCGAAATCGCCAGAGCAGTGAAATCGCCAAAGCAGCGAAATCTCCAGAGCAGACTCGATTCCTCTGGCCTCGCCAGAGCAGTGGAATTGTCCCACCCGAGAAGTCTCGATTCTTCTAGCCTTGCCAGAGCAGTGGAATCGGAGCACCCGAGAAGACTCGATTCCTCTGGCTATGCCAGAGCAGCGGAATCGTCCTATCCGAGAAGACTCGATTCCTCTGGCTTCGCCAGAGCAGCGGAATCGAGCCGCCAGAAAAGATTCGATTCCTCTGGCTTTACCAGAGCAGAGGAATCGTTCAGCCAGAGCAGACTTGATTCCTCTGCGTTTTTCCAGAGCAGATGGTTTTTCTCGCTAGGGTTTTCTTTTGACTTACTGAACAAGTTTCTTTGTTTACATTTGTTTCCTTATTTACGTTAGGGTTTCCTGTTCCCTATAAAAAGGGTTGTTTTGTGTTGGACGAAGGTAGACGATTTTTGATAATAATATTGTGAGTTTATTCTCTCTCAAGTTTCGAATTCTTCTTGATTATCCAAACAAGAATTCAACCTATCAACGAATCGACGAGTTCATAATCCCTCGCCGTGTGTCATTCAGCGTCTCCGAGTTGCTGCATCATTCATACGTTGGGGTTAGGGATCCGCTCTCTAGAAACGACGTAGAATAGATTCAGGGGTTTTGGGACAAACTTCCACCCTTTATCTTATATTAATTTTCATTTCAAGTCTTCCGCGCATCTTTATTTGTTCATTCCGGTGAAGTTCAAGGGGTTACCGGCGAGGTTCATATCAGTTGGTATCAGAGCTTTTCCAGGTTTCGTAAGGGTTGCAATTTTAGGGTTTGTTATACCTATTCTTTTACGTTCCATATTCCATAAGCAATAAAAAAAAAGTCAACAAAAAATTTACGAAAGAAAAAAAAAGGACGCCGAAAGCATCCAAGTTGTGTTTGCAAATCTCGAAACTTTTGTCACTTAACACTTCGTGTGTTCTTTAAGTCTTTGGGTAACATAGATAGTTGCGGCGTTTGTTTTCTGCGCAGCACTGACTTTGGGGTTCCAGTCTGCGTTTAGGAGTCTTTCTTTTATTTTGTCGAGTCCTATCTTTTCTGTATGTTTGCTGTGGTTCTTCGTGAGGCGTGACATGATATGATCCTTGCCGATCGGTCGAACACAACGCACGTGGAAGACTGAACTTGAACGGAAAGGATGGAATCCCAAAACCTCTGAATCTAACCCACGGAATGATATAGGCGACTGAATGCCCTATACCCCAACGTGCAGTTGACGCAGCAACTCGGGGACGCAGAATGACACCCGACGAGGGTTGGTTGACTTACCGTTACGACGATAATTGAATTCGTCTTGGAATAATCAAGAGGAATTCGAAATTCTCAAGAGAGAAGTGATAACTCACGAAATTTGATATAAAATTGGTTGATCATTCGTTCATAACAAGAGGCCTATATATAGGCAACAATAAAGAGACCTAGTCTAATAAGGAAACAACTAAAACCTAATCTAAACCCTAATTTTCGTCCATCATAAAGACTACAAATAAGGTATGTGAAAACCTAACCAAACTAGGAGAATAAACATGGAAAATAACTCCTAATCTAATAAGGAAACATATCCTTAGTCAAAACAAGGTATAAAACTCAAAATTGACTCAACTAAGGCCTAATTTCAGCCACCCTAACATAACCCACGAAAATTATAAGATAAAACAAAATAAAAGACTCTATTAAATCAGCCCACATATGCAACGTAACTTGGGCTTCCATGGCATGCATCATTCCCCTCCTCTTGAAAGGGATTTATCCTCAAATCCAAGTCGTCAATCCAAATGCCGGGATCAAAAATCAAATTTTCGTTCCTTGCATTAATTGACTGTTGGACCATAGCTTTTATCCCTTGTGCATTATTCTTCTTCTTCGACTCTAACTCTGACTTCTCTTGAACCTTGAACCGCAACACAATGATCAGCCTCTCCTCCTTCACGGCCCACATCCAATCACAAGCCCTTGCAAGAAATGACTTCTGCATAAACCCAATCTCCTTTTTATCTATGGGCTGCTCCTTTTCAACACCCTTAGCTTGCGTCAAAGCCCTTGCTTCCAAAGTAGTTGGAGTAGATTCCTCAAGCACTTCGTCACTTGAATCCTTCAATTTTAGCAACTTAGGAGTAGATTCATCATCTTTGACATCAACCTCTCTATCAACTTCCACCATATATGTAGGCAAATCGACTCCAGTCATACTCCTGAAGAATTCTTAGGAATTTATCAATTCGTCGCTGAACAGGTCAGCCAACTTCAACCCTTCGTTTTAAGCATCAAACGTCCTCCAATCGTATTTTGCCCAGAAATACGACTTCTTCGTCTTCGAGAGAGCTTTCTGTGGCCACCTGTTTCGCCTTAATCCGAGCTCTGTACAGAAAGTTATGGTCGTTTTTTGGAGACTGCCAGAACTTGATTTCCTGCGAAAATCTGGATACGAAACCTGGCTCTGATACCAAATGATATGATCCTTGCCGATCGGTCGAACACAACGCACGCGAAAGACTGAACTTGAACGGAAAGGATGGAATCCCAAAACCTCTGAATCTAACCCACGAATGATATAGGCGACTGAATGCCCTATACCCCAACGAGCAACTCGGGGACGCTGAATGACACCCGACGAGGGTTGCTTGACTCGTCGTTACATCGATAATTGAATTCGTCTTGGAATAATCAAGAGGAATTCGAAATTCTCAAGAGAGAAGTGATAACTCACGAAATTTGATATAAAATTGGTTGATCATTCGTTCATAACAAAGGCCTATATATAGGCAACAATAAAGAGACCTAGTCTAATAAGGAAACAACTAAAACCTAATCTAAACCCTAATTTTCGTCCATCATAAAGACTACAAATAAGGTATGTGAAAACCTAACCAAACTAGGAGAATAAACATGGAAAATAACTCCTAATCTAATAAGGAAACATATCCTTAGTCAAAACAAGGTATAAAACTCAAAATTGACTCAACTAAGGCCTAATTTCAGCCACCCTAACATAACCCACGAAAATTATAAGATAAAACAAAATAAAAGACTCTATTAAATCAGCCCACATATGCAATGTAACTTGGGCCTCCATGGCATGCATCATGACATCGAGTGCTCTCGTCGAGTGCGCTTGTTCATCTCGTTGTGCAGTTGGTACGTTGACTTCACGTGATAGATCGAGGGAGTTCGATTTTCTTGAGGCGAGATATAGAGCGGAAAAAGGCAAGAGTGGTGAGATCAATAGAGGGAAAAAGTGATGCAGCCCGAATAAAGCCAAGCTCGCGCCAAAAAAACAAGGAAGAATCCCGCGCCAAACTAGAGCCAAGGACGCCAGAGGACTCGAGCTCGCCAGCGGAATCCTCCCGCCAGAGGAGTCCACCCGCCAGCGGAATCCTCCCGCCAGAGGACACGAACATTAAAAGATCGAACAGATCTTTTGAATGACGCAGATCTGAAATAACGATAAAGGGTGGAATACCTCAAAACCCCTGGATCTAATCTACGAAATGATCTAGAGAACGGATCCCTAAACCCCAACGTACGATTGATACAGTAACTCGGAGGCGCTGAATGACACACGGCGAGGGATGATGAACTCGTCGATTCGTCGATAGGATGGAAGTCGAGAGGTGGAAGTCCCAAAACCCCTGGATCTAAACCACGAAATGATCTAGGCGAACGAATCCCTAGACCCCAACGTGCATTTGACGCAGGAACTCGGAGACGCTGAATGACACACGACGAGGGATGATGGACCCGCCGATACGCCGATAGGTTGGATTTGCTTGGGCAAAATCCAGGAAGAACTCGAAGTTCTCAAGAGAGAATAATCTCACAAATTTCATATATCATCAAAGTTAATAATTCGTTCCATATAGCCGCCATATATATAGGCAAAATAAAACCCTAATTTAAAGGACATAATCGTAAAAACACGGAAACAAAAGAAACTTGCTCAACAAGCTAAAATAACCCTAGTGATAAAACCAGCTCCGTACGCTCTGCTCTGCACGTCCGCTCCTCTGCTTTGGAAAGCCGGGATTCCTTTGGCGGAAAGACTCCTCTGGCGGGAGGACTCCTCTGGCGGGTGGACTCCTCTGGCGGGAGGACTCCTCTGGCGGGTGGACTCCTCTGGCGGAAGGATTCCTCTGGCAGAAGGAATCCTTTGGCGGGAGGATTCCTCTGGCGGAAGGAATCCTCTGGCGGGAGGACTCCTCTGGCGGAAGGACTCCTCTGGCGGGTGGACTCCTCTACCGGGAGGATTCCTCTGGCAGAAGGAATCCTTTGGCGGGAGGATTCATCTGGCGGAAAGAATCCTCTGGCGGGATGACTCCTCTGGCGAAAGGACTCCTCTGGCGGGTGGACTCCTCTGGCGGGAGGATTCCTCTGGCAGAAGGAATCCTTTGGCGGGAGGATTCCTCTGGCGGAAAGAATCCTCTGGCGGGATGACTCCTCTGGCGAAAGGACTCCTCTGGCGGGTGGACTCCTCTGGCGGGAGGATTCCTCTGGCAGAAGGAATCCTTTGGCGGGAGGATTCCTCTGGCGGAAGGAATCCTCTGGCGGGAGGACTCCTCTGGCAGAAGGAATCCTTTGGCGGGAGGATTCCTCTGGCGGAAGGAATCCTCTGGCGGTGATGCAGCCCAAGGTTCGTTGGTGCAAGACCCGGTGCATGTTCCTGTTGGTCCGGTTACAAGAGCACGAGCCAAGAAGTTCAAGGAGAGCTTGATGAGCTTAGTTCAAGAAGTGTGGGCTCAAGAGTTGATGAAGAAACCCATTGGAGATGGTGGAGTCGGTCCAAGTTTAATTAATATCATCAAGTGCGAGTGGGCCGAAGCGTGAAGACTTTATATGTTTTGAAGACTTATGTTTTTTATTTATTTTCGGATTTTAGCCCATAGTTTCAGCTTGGTATTTCGAAAATAAGGGCCTTGTTTGGCAGCCCAGTTAATTTTCGAATTAGGGCTTCTTTGCTTGGTAGTTAAGTTGTTTCCTTATTATATTAGGTTTAGCCTTTGCCTATATATAGGCCACCATATGGACGAAATTTGCAGCCTACCTTTAATCAAATTGTGAGTTTTTATTCTCTCTTGAGAGTTTCGAATTCTTCTTGATTTTTCCAAGACGAATTCAATTTATCGACGTAACGGCGAGAACAACCAACCCTCGTCGGGTGTCATTCAGCGTCCCCGAGTTGCTGCGTCAACTGCACGTTGGGGTTTAGGGATCCGTTCGCCTAAATCATTCCGTGGGTTAGATTCAGAGGTTTTGGGATTTCCACCCTTTCCGTTCCAGTTCAGTCTTCCGCGTGCGTTGTGTTCGATCGATCGGCAAGGATCGTATCATTTGGTATCAAAGCCGCGTTTCGTATCAAGGTTTCGTTTTCGTTTTCTGTCTACGTATCCAGGGTAGAAGTTTTAGGTTTCATCTGTTCAATTTTCGTTCCATCTACTGATTTCAGTTTCTGCGTTTTAGGGTTTCCGTTTTCTGTCCTAGTTTTATGTTCCGCTGTCTGTTTATAATTCCTAGGGTTTCGATTTTTCTTCTGCTGTGCTCAATACCATAATATTTGGGGTGGTCTGAATTACTCATAAACATACACGCTTATACACATCCATCATCATACGACTTACACACATCCATATAAATCCATACGTCATAATTTCGTTTGGTTCTTGAATTTTCTTTTTTTTTTTTTTCGGAATTCTCAAGAGAGGAATAAAACTCACAAGTTTATTGATAAAAGTAGGTTAATTTTCGTCCAACATGTAGCAGCCATATATATAGGCAAAACTAAACCTAGTCTAATAAGGAAACAACTTAAAAACAAGCCCTAATAAGCCAAACAAGGCCCTTACTTTAAAATTCGAAATTTAACAAGGCCCTTAACTAATGGGCAAGGATCGTATTTGATCGCCGTGTTATTCATGATGGCTTCACCAACAAATATTCATTTGAATACAAGCAGAAAAAGGTGTCACTTGTTCCTCTTACTCCCAAACAAGTTTATGAGGATCAAGTGCAATTGCAAAAGGAGGCGCAAAGGAGCCAGCCCGTGGAGAGGAAGGAGAATGGGTTGATTCATAAGTCCTTTCTTGCTAGGGCTAGTGATTTGAAGTGGTGTGTACAGGAGGAGAGGCCGATCATGCTGTTGCGATATCGGGAGAACTTGGTTATTACTAACGATCTCTCTTCTCTACCCCCTTCTATTCATTCTGTTTTGCAGGAGTTTGATGATGTTTTTCCCGAAGATACACCTGCCGGTTTACCACCAATTCGAGGGATTGAGCATCAGATTGACTTTGTGCCCGGCGCTACACTGCCGAACCGACCAGCTTATCGAACCAATCCAGAGGAGACAAAGGAGTTGGAGAGGCAAATTGGCGAGTTATTGGCAAAGGGCATGTGAGGGAGAGTTTGAGTCCTTGTGCGGTACCCGTTCTACTTGTACCAAAGAAGGACTCGTCTTTGAGGATGTGCTGTGATTGCCGAGCCATCAATAACATCACGGTAAAGTATCGCCATCCTATCTCTCGTTTAGATGATATGCTAGATGAGTTGCATGGTTCTTGTGTCTTTTCTAAGATCGATTTGCGTAGTGGATACCATCAGATTAGGATTAAGGAAGGTGATGAATGGAAAACTGCTTTTAAGACAAAACTTGGTTTGTATGAGTGGTTAGTTATGCCTTTTGGTTTGACTAATGCGCCTAGTACGTTCATGCGTCTTATGAATCATGTTTTGCGTGCTTTCATTGGCAGATTTGTTGTTGTCTACTTTGATGATATCCTCATTTATAGCCAGAATCATGATGAGCATGTTGAACATTTGAGGTCTGTTATGGATGTGCTTCGAAAGGAAAAGTTGTTTGCTAACCTTAAGAAGTGCATTTTCAGTACGGACAAGCTTGTGTTTCTTGGTTTTGTTGTTAGTGCACAGGGTGTACAGGTTGATGAGGAGAAGATACGAGCTATCCAAGAGTGGCCAACGCCGACGAACGTTGCAGCAGTTCGAAGCTTTCATGGACTTGCTAGCTTCTATAGGCGATTCGTGCCTCATTTTAGCAGTGTTGCTGCACCTTTGACGGAAGTCATCAAGAAGAATGTGGAGTTTAAGTGGGGCAAGGCGCAAGAGGATGCGTTTCAGCAGTTGAAATACAAATTGACCCACGCCCCGGTATTATCTCTTCCTAATTTTTCCAAATCTTTTGAGATTGAATGTGATGCTTCTGGTGTTGGTATTGGTGCAGTGTTGATGCAAGAGAGACGACCCATTGCGTACTTCAGCGAGAAGCTAAACGGGGCGACGTTGAGTTATCCCACGTATGATAAGGAGCTGTACGCATTGGTGAGAGCTTTGCAAACGTGGCAGCACTACTTGTGGCCCAATGAGTTCGTCATTCACACGGATCACGAGTCGTTGAAACACTTGAAGGGGCAGCACAAGTTGAACAAGCGGCATGCGAGGTGGATGGAGTTCATTGAGACGTTTCCCTACGTCATCAAATACAAGCAAGGTAAAGAGAATGTGGTGGCTGACGCACTTTCTCGGAGGTATGCCTTGATCTCTACCTTAGATGCTAAGTTGCTTGGTTTTGAGTGTATCAAGAGTTTGTATGAGCATGATGATGATTTTGGTGAGATTTATATAGCATGTGCGAGAGCTGCTAGTGGAGAGTATTTTAGGCATGATGACTATCTTTTTAGGAAGAATAAGTTATGTGTTCCTAAATGTTCTTTACGTGAGTTGTTATTGCTTGAATCTCATGGTGGGGGATTGATGGGACATTTTGGTATTGCTAAGACTTTAGCTGTTCTGCATGAGCATTTCTTTTGGCCTCATATGAAACGTGATGTTGAGAGAATTTGTGATCGATGTGTTACATGTAAACAAGCTAAGTCTAGGGTGAGTTCCCATGGATTGTATACACCATTGCCTATTCCTACAGCACCTTGGATTGATATTTCTATGGATTTTGTGTTAGGTTTGCCTAGGACTAAGCGTGGTCGAGATTCCATCTTTGTGGTTGTTGATCGATTTTCTAAGATGGCACATTTTATTCCATGTCATAAATCTGATGATGCTTCTCATGTAGCTGATCTATTCTTTAGAGAGATTGTTAGATTGCATGGCATGCCTAGGACTATTGTTTCTGATAGGGATTCGAAGTTCTTGAGCTACTTTTGGAAGACTTTGTGGTGTAAGTTGGGTACTAAACTTTTGTTTTCTACTACTTGTCATCCACAAACTGATGGTCAAACAGAGGTAGTGAATAGGACTTTGTCTACTTTGCTTAGAGCCATTATCAAGAAGAACATTAAGTCTTGGGAAGATTGTTTGCCTCATGTTGAGTTTGCGTATAATCGTTCTGTTCATTCTGCTACTCAATTTTCGCCATTTGAGATTGTGTATGGATTTAATCCTTTGACTCCATTGGATTTATCTCCCTTACCTGAGCATGAGTATACTAACCTTGATGGCAAGAAAAAGGCTGATTTTGTGAAGCAGATTCATGAGAAGGCAAGGATGAATATTGAGAGGCGCACGAAGCAGTATGCCAAGCGAGCCAACCAAGGACGTCGCAAAGTAGTGTTTGAGCCCGGTGATTGGGTATGGCTGCACATGCGCAAGGAAAGGTTTCCATTGCAGCGGAGATCCAAGATACTTCCTAGAGGCGACGGGCCATTTCAAGTGTTGGAGCGCATCAATGACAATGCCTACAAGTTGGACTTACCAGGTGAGTATAATGTGAGTGCTTCTTTTAATGTGACTGATTTGAGTCCTTTTGATGTAGGTGATGCTTTGGATTTGAGGACAAATCCTCTTCAAGAGGAGGGGAATGATGCAGCCCAAGGTTCGTTGGTGCAAGACCCGGTGCATGTTCCTGTTGGTCCGGTTACAAGAGCACGAGCCAAGAAGTTCAAGGAGAGCTTGATGAGCTTAGTTCAAGAAGTGTGGGCTCAAGAGTTGATGAAGAAACCCATTGGAGATGGTGGAGTCGGTCCAAGTTTAATTAATATCATCAAGTGCGAGTGGGCCGAAGCGCGAAGACTTTATATGTTTTGAAGACTTATGTTTTTTATTTATTTTCGGATTTTAGCCCATAGTTTCAGCTTGGTATTTCGAAAATAAGGGCCTTGTTTGGCAGCCCAGTTAATTTTCGAATTAGGGCTTCTTTGCTTGGTAGTTAAGTTGTTTCCTTATTATATTAGGTTTAGCCTTTGCCTATATATAGGCCACCATATGGACGAAATTTGCAGCCTACCTTTAATCAAATTGTGAGTTTTTATTCTCTCTTGAGAGTTTCGAATTCTTCTTGATTTTTCCAAGACGAATTCAATTTATCGACGTAACGGCGAGAACAACCAACCCTCGTCGGGTGTCATTCAGCGTCCCCGAGTTGCTGCGTCAACTGCACGTTGGGGTTTAGGGATCCGTTCGCCTAAATCATTCCGTGGGTTAGATTCAGAGGTTTTGGGATTTCCACCCTTTCCGTTCCAGTTCAGTCTTCCGCGTGCGTTGTGTTCGATCGATCGGCAAGGATCGTATCAGGCGGGAGGACTCCTCTGGCGGAAGGACTCCTCTGGCGGGTGGACTCCTCTGGCGGGAGGATTCCGCTGGCGAGCTCGAGTCCTCTGGCGTCCTTGGCTCTAGTTTGGCGCGGGATTCTTCCTTGTTTTTTGGCGCGAGCTTGGCTTTATTCGGGCTGCATCATTCCCCTCTTCTTGAAGAGGATTTGTCCTCAAATCCAATTCGTGAATGCAAATACCTGGATCAAAAACAAAATCTTCATTTATGGCTAGAAACGATTGATGGACCTGAGCTTCTCTCTCTTGTCCATCATTCTTGCCGGGATCAAAAACCAAATGCTGCACTTTTCTTCCGAATAGCCATGTAGCATGCTTCGGCGCTTCATCACAGAAGAATTCACTTGCAGACGTGATCAGCACAACCTGTGCTTCCAAAGGAATTGGAACATATTCCTCAAGCAGCACAACCTCACATGGCTCTAATTGAAGCATAGACTCATCCATGTTGAGATCAACCGTTGTATCAACTACCACCAATTCATTAGAATGCAGGTAAGCCTTATCATTGCTATTCACCACCACAGCCAGATCAGCCGTCTTCTCCATTGTCTCCACCAGCTGTTCCTTAGCGTTCACCTTCTCTGCCGTCTGTTCGGCGACATCGCAGCACTACTCCTTTTCAACGTCCTGAACTTGTGGCATAGCTTGTGTTGCCAAAGCAGATTTCTTACGCCCTTCCTCACGTGAATCCTCCAAGTCTAGCAATGTAATATTAGACTCGACATTGGGTACAGCAACAACCTCTTGAGTGATTTCCACCAACTCCTTGGAAATCAGACCTGCGTCAAATGCACGTTGGGGTCTAGGGATTCGTTCGCCTAGATCATTTCGTGGTTTAGATCCAGGCGTTTTGGGACTTCCACTTCTCGACTTCCATCCTATCGACGAATCGACGAGTTCATCATCCCTCGCCGTGTGTCATTCAGCGCCTCCGAGTTACTGTATCAATCGTACGTTGGGGTTTAGGGATCCGTTCTCTAGATCATTTCGTAGATTAGATCCGGGGGTTTTGAGGTATTCCACCCTTTATCGTTATTTTAGATCGGCTTCATTTAAAGATCTCTTTGAGATCTTTTTAATTTCATATCAGTTGGTATCAGTTTCCAGGTTTCGTAAGGGTTACGCTATAAAAAAAAAAAAACAGAGCAATTGACTGTGCAATTGAGGGTTTCATTTGGGCGAATTTGTCCAGGGTTTTGTCTATCTGTTGGGTTATATTCTCAATTTCAGGGTGTTCTGTTGGGCTCTATTCCTAATTTCATATTTTCAGGGTGTTCTGTTGGGTTCCATTCGTCGTTTCTGTCCATATACCTTCCTGTGAGAAATTTTTTTTTCCGTTTGAGAACTTCGAGTTCTTCCTGGATTTTGCCCAAGCAAATCCAACCTATCGGCGTATCGGCGGGTCCATCATCCCTCGTCGTGTGTCATTCAGCGTCTCCGAGTTCCTGCGTCAAATGCACGTTGGGGTCTAGGGATTCGTTCGCCTAGATCATTTCGTGGTTTAGATCCAGGGGTTTTGGGACTTCCACCTCTCGACTTCCATCCTATCGACGAATCGACGAGTTCATCATCCCTCGCCGTGTGTCATTCAGCACCTCCGAGTTACTGTATCAATCGTACGTTGGGGTTTAGGGATCCGTTCTCTAGATCATTTCGTAGATTAGATCCAGGGGTTTTGAGGTATTCCACCCTTTATCGTTATTTCAGATCGGCTTCATTTAAAGATCTCTTCGAGATCTTTTTAATTTCATATTAGTTGGTATCAGTTTCCAGGTTTCGTAAGGGTTACGCTATATAAAAAAAAAAACAAAAAAAAAAAAACAGAGCAATTGACTGTGCAATTGAGGGTTTCATTTGGGCGAATTTGTCCAGGGTTTTGTCTATCTGTTGGGTTATATTCTCAATTTCAGGGTGTTCTGTTGGGATCTATTCCTAATTTCATATTTTCAGGGTGTTCTGTTGGGTTCCATTCGTCGTTTCTGTCCATATACCTTCATGTGAGAAATTTTTTTTTCCGACCATGTCTAACAAGATATTTCCATCTAACTGGAGTATTCCCGACGCCGATTTGATGTATATGAAGGCAGAGGTGCGGGGAATGGTAAAGGATGAATTTAAGCCTCTCCATGAGAGGATGGACCAGTCTTTTGCGCAATCTCATTCCACTTTGACTCGAGGGGGCCGTGGTGGTCGAGGTGGAGCAAGGGATCATGAGGATGATTGGATATGTGAGAATCGGGACACTTGGAGGCAGTATCAACCATTTTCTAGTCGTTCCTTTGTCAAAGGAAATCAATGGAAACGTGAGGCGCCGCCACGTGACGACAAGAAGCATCGACCAGAGGGGGTGCGTTCAGCAACTTGGGGCACTCCGATAGTTTTTGATGGTGGCAATCGACATAAGATGTGTTCCAAGTGTTACAGATTCGGGCATATTAAGAGTGAGTGTCCGAACAAACAGATTATGATCATGAGAGATGATCGGGAGGTGATGCCTGCCAGTGAGAAAACCGCTACTGATCTGCCCAAATTGGGAAGGTCCGACGAAGAAATGGCAATTGTGGTGGATATCGCAGTTGAGGCTGGTCTGATTTCCAAGGAGTTGGTGGAAATCACTCAAGAGGTTGTTGCTGTACCCAATGCCGAGTCTAATATTACATTGCTAGACTTGGAGGATTCAAGTGAGGAAGGGCGTAAGAAATCTGCTTTGGCAACACAAGCTATGCCACAAGTTCAGGACGTTGAAAAGGAGCAGTGCTGCTATGTCGCCGAACAGACGGCAGAGAAGGTGAACGCTAAGGAACAGCTGGTGGAGACAATGGAGAAGACGGCTGATCTGGCTGTGGTGGTGAATAGCAACGATAAGGCTTACCTGCATTCCAATGAATTGGTGGTAGTTGATACAACGGTTGATCTCAACATGGATGAGTCTATGCTTCAATTAGAGCCATGTGAGGTTGTGCTGCTTGAGGAATATGTTCCAATTCCTTTGGAAGCACAGGTTGTGCTGATCACGTCTGCAAGTGAATTCTTCTGTGATGAAGCGCCGATGCATGCTACATGGCTATTCGGAAGAAAAGTGCAGCATTTGGTTTTTGATCCCGGCAAGAATGATGGACAAGAGAGAGAAGCTCAGGTCCATCAATCGTTTCTAGCCATAAATGAAGATTTTGTTTTTGATCCAGGTATTTGCATTCACGAATTGGATTTGAGGACAAATCCTCTTCAAGAAGAGGGGAATGATGCAGCCCGAATAAAGCCAAGCTCGCGCCAAAAAAAACAAAGAAGAATCCCGCGCCAAGCTAGAGCCAAGGACGCCAGAGGACTCGAGCTCGCCAGCGGAATCCTCCCGCCAGAGGAGTCCACCCGCCAGAGGGGTCCTTCCGCCAGAGGAGTCCTCCCGCCAGAGGATTCTTTCCGCCAGAGGAATCCTCCCGCCAAAGGATTCCTTCTGCCAGAGGAATCCTCCCGCCAGAGGAGTCCACCCGCCAGAGGAGTCCTTCCGCCAGAGGAGTCATCCCGCCAGAGGAATCCTCCCGCCAGAGGAATCATCCCGTCTTCTCCATTGTCTCCACCAGCTGTTCCTTAGCGTTCACCTTCTCTGCCGTCTGTTCGGCGACATCGCAGCACTACTCCTTTTCAACGTCCTAAACTTGTGGCATAGCTTGTGTTGCCAAAGCAGATTTCTTACGCCCTTCCTCACGTGAATCCTCCAAGTCTAGCAATGTAATATTAGACTCGGCATTGGGTACAGCAACAACCTCTTGAGTGATTTCCACCAACTCCTTGGAAATCAGACCTGCGTCAAATGCACGTTGGGGTCTAGGGATTCGTTCGCCTAGATCATTTCGTGGTTTAGATCCAGGGGTTTTGGGACTTCCACCTCTCGACTTCCATCCTATCGACGAATCGACGAGTTCATCATCCCTCGCCGTGTGTCATTCAGCGCCTCCGAGTTACTGTATCAATCGTACGTTGGGGTTTAGGGATCCGTTCTCTAGATCATTTCGTAGATTAGATCCAGGGGTTTTGAGGTATTCCACCCTTTATCGTTATTTCAGATCTGCGTCATTCAAAAGATCTGTTCGATCTTTTAAATGTTCACATCAAAAAGCCATACTGTGTGTGATACACGAGTGTTGAGCGATTCTTCCTTGAGTGACATACACGAGTGTGGTGAGGTGGTGAGGTCTTCTTTTGTTTTATTGCTACTAACCTTTTCTTTGTTTCAGTTAAAATGTCAAAAAATGTTGAACAGGGTTTGCATAGGGAGGAGGCATCTGCCATACCTTCTACACTGGATTTTACAATGGAGGCTCTCCAATCGATGATGGCGAAACTCCTGGAGTCCACACTCGAGTCCAAACTCGAAAGCAAGACAGAGAGGGTGAAAGAATCGATGGATCAGCGAATGGATTTGTTTGAACAATACCATACCACTTCGACTCGAGATGATTTTGGGGGTCGTAAAGGTCGAGGGGGTGGCCGTGGTCTTGGAGGTTGGCGCATGCCAGTTCGCAATGTGCACCGTCGGCCGAGCAAGATGAGGAGTCTGAGTATGAGGAAGATGGAGAGGGGCGTTGGCGTCAAGTGAACGGTCCAAAATCCCAGGATGATAACCTCAACAATATTAAGATGAATATTCCCTCGTTCCAAGGGAAGAATGATCCCGAGTTGTACCTTGAATGGGAGAAGAAGGTGGAGCTCTTGTTCGATTGTCACACATATTCAGAGCTCAAAAATGTGAAACTGGCAGCTATTGAATTCTCAGAGTACGCACTCGTTTGGTGGGACCAAATGGTGACTAGTCGGAGACGGAATGGCGAGCCGCCTATCCAAACTTGGACCGAGATGAAAGCAGTGATGAGGAAGCGGTTTGTGCCAAACCATTATTCCCGGGAGCTCTTCAACAAGTTGCAAACATTGAAGCATGGACGTAGGAGTGTCGATGAGTACTTCAAGGAGATGGAGATGGCTATGATACGAGCTAATGTTGTGGAAGACAGGGAGGCTACCATGGCTCGCTTCTTGGCTGGATTACAGTGGGATATTCGCGACAAAGTGGAACTCCAACACTACATTGAGTTGGAAGACATGGTTCATATGGCAATCAAGATTGAGAGTCAACTCCAGAGGCGAAGTAATTATGGAGGTAGTCAGCGGAGTACCTTCAGCACTGGCAAGCAGCAGCGGGGCGTCTTCAGCCCTGACGAAGGGCAGAGCAGCAGTGGCAGCGCTGGCAACAACCAGCGCAACACTTCCAGCGCAGAGCAGAGCGGGCGAACGAGCAGAGCAGAGCAGAGCCCGCGACAGAGCACTTTCAGCTCTGGCGGAAGTCAAAGTCACGGTCAGCGTTCTTCCAGCTCTGCCACACAACCCCGACAGAATCAGATTGGCGGAGGTCCGAGGACCACAAATTCCAGCTCCGCCACCGCGTCCGAGGGAAGATACCGTGACAAGAAATGTTTCCGTTGTCAGGAATTCGGCCACATCATGAGCGAGTGTCCGAATCGGCGCATTATGATCCTCCGAGATGATGGAGATGTTGTCACCGATGGGGAAGAGACAAACCCCGAGATGCCTGAATTGGAAGAACCCGAGGAAGAGATAGAGCTGGATGCACTCAAGGGACACTTTCTAGTAGCCCGGCGAGCTTTGACAATGCAACCGCAAACGGATGAACTGGAGCAACGGGAAAACCTTGTTCACACGCGGTGTTTGGTCCGTGACAAGCTCTGCAGTGTGATTATTGACGGCGGGAGTTGCACGAACGTGGCAAGTAAGCATATGGTGGAGAAACTAGGGTTGACCGCAGTGAAACATCCGAAACCATATCGCTTGCAATGGTTGAGTGACGCCGGTAATGTGAGAGTCACAAGCCAAGTCCGTGTGCTGCTTCGACTTGGCAGGTATGAGGACGAAGTTTTGTGTGATGTGATTCCAATGCAAGCGTGCCACATCTTGTTGGGTCGCCCTTGGCAGTTCGATCGGCGTGTGACCCATGACGGCTTCACCAACAAGTACTCCTTCGAGTTTCAGCACAAGAGAATGTCCCTTGTTCCTCTCAGTCCCCAACAAGTGTACGAGGACCAAGTGCAGTTACTCAAGGAAGCTACCACGACCCAAAACAGAGCACAGCAAGTGGAGGCCAAGCCGATGGGTGTGACACATAAATCTTTCCTTGCGAGACCATGTGATATCAAGCTGTGTGTGAAAGAGGAACGACCGATGGTGTTGTTGCGGTTTCGCGAAACCTTGTTTACTGCTAACGATCTCTCCTCCCTACCCCCTTCTATTCACTCGGTTTTGCAGGACTATGCAGATGTTTTTCCAGATGAGACACCGCATGGTCTGCCACCACTCAGGGGGATTGAGCACCAGATTGACTTCATGCCCGACGCGACGCTCCCGAACCGACCAGCCTATCGCACCAACCCGGAGGAGACAAAGAAGTTGGAACGACAAATCGGCGAGCTTCTAGCTAAGGGGCACGTAAG
Organism: Salvia miltiorrhiza; assembly: GCF_028751815.1. Classification (NCBI taxonomy): domain Eukaryota; kingdom Viridiplantae; phylum Streptophyta; class Magnoliopsida; order Lamiales; family Lamiaceae; genus Salvia; species Salvia miltiorrhiza. The sequence continues at coordinate 30,197,764 of NC_080392.1, read as the reverse complement.
GGAGAGCTTGAGTCCTTGTGCGGTACCTGTTCTTCTCGTACCAAAGAAGGATTCAACCATGAGGATGTGCTGCGATTGCCGTGCCATCAATAATATCACGGTAAAGTATCGTCATCCCATTCCACGCTTAGATGACATGCTTGATGAGTTACATGGTGCTTGTGTGTTTTCCAAAATTGATTTGCGTAGCGGATATCATCAAATCCGAATTGGTTTGTACGGGTGGTTAGTTATGCCTTTTGGCTTGACTAATGCTCCGGGTACGTTTATGCGTCTCATGAACCATGTCTTACGTACTTTCATTGGTCGTTTTGTCGTAGTCTATTTCGATGATATCCTAATATAGCAAGCATCCGGATGACCATGTTGAGCACTTACGATCTGTTATGGACGTACTTCGCAAAGAGAAGCTATTTGCTAATCTTAAGAAGTGCACGTTCTGCACGGATAGAGTCGTGTTTCTCAGGTTTGTTGTTAGTTCGCAGGGTGTCCAGGTGGATGCAGAGAAGATCCGCGCCATTCAGGAGTGGCCGACACCAACGAGCATTGGCGAGGTACGAAGTTTCCACGGACTCGCTAGCTTCTATAGGCGGTTCGTACCTCACTTTAGCAGCATGGCCGCACCACTCACAGACGTGATCAAGAAGAACGTGGAGTTCAATTGGGGCAAAGCGCAAGAGGAGGCATTCGCGCTATTGAAGTACAAGCTCACTCACGCCCCGGTATTATCTCTCCCTAACTTTTTGAAAATGTTTGAAATCTAATGTGATGCTTATGGTCTCGGAATTGGTGCAGTGTTGATGCAAGAGAAGCGTCCCATCGCATATTTCAGCGAGAAGTTGAGTGGAGCGACGTTGAACTACCCTACATATGACAAGGAGCTCTACGCGCTCGTGAGGGCCTTACAGACGTGGCAACATTATTTGTGGCCCAACGAGTTCGTCATTCACACTGATCATGAGTCATTGAAGCACTTGAAGGGGCAGTATAAACTGAACAAGCGACATGCCCGGTGGATGGAGTTCATTGAGACGTTTCCATACGTCATCAAGTACAAGCAAGGTAAGGAGAATGTGGTTGCCGATGCCCTTTCTCGCAGGTACACTCTGATCTCTACTCTCGATGCTAAATTACTTGGGTTTGAGTGTATCAAGAGTGTTTATGAGAATGATGAGGACTTCGGTGCGATCTATAGAGCTTGTGCACAGTCTGCTAGTGGTGAATACTTTCGACATGATAACTATCTTTTTCGAAAGAATAAGTTATGTGTTCCTAGGTGTTCTCTACGCAATCTGTTGTTGCTTGAGTCCCATGGTGGGGGATTAATGGGACATTTTGGTATTGCTAAGACTTTGGCTGTCGCAGCCCGAAATCCCGACACTAGTGATAGTGGGGTACGAGTATCGATACGACTATTTTTAAAGAATAAAGGAATAGAAGAGTAGGTCGAACATCAAGCGGAAGCTCACATCAAAGCATGCTAAGGAAAAATATTATTAATTGAACCCAAGGGTAAAATCGTCAACGTCGTTGTAACTTTTCAATTATCAGGAATTTCACGAACAAAAACAAAACAGGTATAGCTTATTTTTCATAAGGAAACATAATATGCAGAGTATCGCAGCAAAAGGCGAACCGGTTACATGTATGGAGACACACAACCGTGAGTATATTACTTGATTCATATTCAAAGTAACTTCACATCGAGACTTTATCGATAAAAATGAAATACGATAAAGTAAATACGTCATCTAACGATCCCCCACCAGCACCAGACCAATCTCACTCCTCGCTTAGCCTGCACATTTAGAAATACATGCAGGGCGTGAGTATATAATACTCAGTGGGCAAACGCCGAAAAACAAGAAAGGTGCTCTTAGAGCTATAAGTTTGAAGCTTGCCACATCTCAGCAATACACAGAAATAAGTTAGTATCAATGAATCTGTGCATGCAGTTTTCATAATCATGACATCATAAATAAGTAACTGCGCAGTTTAAACATTCATCATGTATGTACCACATCCACTACTCATCATCAAAGGTACTGAGAAGTAGGCCTCCCTCTCAAGTACCGTGACCGGCCGACCCGAAGACGGCTCACAGTCACCTCTGTGCACAAAATCCCGCTTGTGGCAGGACCGAATTCGTCTCATCAGTAGAGGGTAACACACAAGCTCAACATCAAAATTTGGCAAGTCAAACAGTTCTCAAACATCATTTATCTCAAAACATTTGATAAGTTCTTAACATCATTACATCATTTTAGAAAGCTCATATGATAAACATATACTCAAAATATTGCCCACCTGAAGACCTTACTCAAAAACTCCCGTCAAAGCGGAGTTACTTACTTCCTTGCTCTGCTCGTGTCTTCAGGGATCATCGTCATCATCGAAGGTTCATGTCATAAAATGAATCCCGATTAGAAACTCAACGACAAAAACTCATGCCTCAACTCATGCTCTATATTATATTCTATCTCTTAATCAACTCTACATAAACTCTTCACTCATTTCAAATCCTTAAGTCCAAGGATAGGTTTCAAGAAAATCATGGTTCTAAGTCTCGATTCATCTCTCATATAAGACTCGTCTAATCTCATTCAAACACTTAGGCAACATAAACACATAAGGCACATAAGAAAATACAAGCAAACATCAACAAAACATGCTCTGTTTTCCCACTGACTCAACTTCAAAATTTAACACGTTCTGACTCCGACATCCCCTGGACTCCAGCCTCATACCAAAAGAAAGGTATTTGAGTCTAGTTTCATTTAAAAAAAAGTAGAGTCAGAAACACCAAGTGGTTTGGGAGATATGGCGTTTTTACCAAGGTCTACCATATTCGGCAGTTTTGAGCAATCGGAAACATTGATTTTTGAAAAATAGTAAATGTTGTCAAAATGAGCTCAAATTTGGTGGATATCTAGACCATACAGTAAGGTTGATACCATAAAAATTTGGAAAGCTAGATCACACAGGAAGTCACTGAAATGAATGACTTTGTACCCTGTTCTCTGAAATTCCCGGCAGAAATGTGCAGATTTGGTTTTGCATTTTATAAAAATAGTAAATCAAGTCCAAATGACTTAAAATTTTACAGAGGTGCTCAAATTTTCAAAGCTTTTTGACATCGACAAACCGTCGATCACAGTAGGTCAGTAGCCTACGAAAAATCACCAAAAATTCATTCCCAACTCTTAAATGCTCAATTTAACATTCCTTCAAAGAAAGCCAATCAAAGTTCATTTAAAACACATATAGCACTCAAAAACATTCAAAAACATTAAAATACTCATCATACTCAAATTAACTCTCCTCTTTTACATCTTAACTCAAATCTCAAGGAAAACGTTTCTACAACGTATCAAGTAAATCCTCTTCTCAATTTCATGCTTAAAACACTCAATCATTCAAAATGACCTCATACTTCATATAACTCATTTTTCACATATATTTCCCTTTTTATCATGTAAACTAACTCTAGTGAGAAACTCATATATCAACATAAAGTTCTCAACAAAAGCATGACATCTTTCACATAATGGTCATAGATCAAAATAGACCACATTTAAACAATCGATGACTTCTCAAAATATGAAACTCAAAAATTCTCATATACTAACTCAAGTCAAATTTTTACTTAGTTAACAATAGACTTAATCATACATAATTATACACTAACATCATGCTCAATTACACATATCTTAAGCTAAATCACTTAATAGACACATAGACAAGAAGATCCTAATTTTTATTAAACTAAACTCTAAGAAATTTTATAAACTCACATGGATCTTTAATCTCATCATATATCTATCAATTTTAGTCATTTAAACTCACATATACTCCATCAATTTATAAATTAGAGCTTAGATACACATAGCCCTAATTTTAGTAAGCTAACTCATATCAAAAACATCATTCAACATCATATACTCAATTTAATCCATCATTCATCATCATATACATCTCATAGACTCATATACATCATCAATTCATCACCTTGATCATCAACTCAAAAATTCCCAAATTGGGGTAAACTAACTCAACCAAATTTTTACATCACAAAGCATAGCTTTTCAAAACACACACAAATCATTACCAAACATCACATAGATAATTTTTCTCACCTCAATTCAAGGAAAGAAAAAGAAAATTTTTTTGAAGGGTAGAACACCCATTTTTTCGAAAATTGTGTAGAAAATGAAGGGGGTGATTTTCTTGCTTCAAACTCTCAAGAATACCCATGTACAAACTCATACAAGTCTAATCTATGAATATAGAAATCACTTACCCAAGTTTACACCAAAAATCAAATTTTCTCTCACTATCTTCAAGATTGAATCTCCATGGATCTTCTTGAATCTAAGGAGATGGAAGTGTTTAGTGTAAGATTTAGAGGGTGATTTGTGACTTTGGTGTGATTTTGTGAAGCTCCGAAGGTGCATCAATGGAGGAAAAATGGTGGAAAGTGAAGTGAGAGATGAGGGAGAGGGAGAGAGATCGAAAATGGGGTGGAGAAGAGAGAGGAAAATCCTTTGCAAGATATAGAAGGATTTGGCTAATCTTTGGAAAGATTTGTGAATCTTAGAGAATATTTGGCATTAATGCCTTGATCTCTCTCTCTCTAAATCTCTACACTCTCTTAATCTCTACTCTCTAAATCTCTACTCTCTCAATTCTATACTTAGCAAAAATTTAGGCATATAACATATGGTATGAGTAATTAAATAAAGTGTGTGAAAGGTGATCAAATAAAATCACAAAACTATGGTAAAGTCACTCATTAATAAAATACCACATCATAAATATTCATGTGACCAAAATAATAATTATAGCACTCATATTAGTGCACTCACATATATATAATATTCCTCTTCGTAGGAAGAAAAATAATTTAAAAATATTATGCTCGGAAAAATTTTCATAAACCGGCATCATTCGATTTCTCGATAAAAATAAACCATACTTGCTTTGGAAACTTAAACAAAATTCCAAATGCTAAGGTCTCGAATAAAAATCATAATAACTCGGTCACAGTGACACACGTCACAAAATCACATAATTACTCAGTCACGTAAATTCACATAACATCACATCAAAACAGTCGGCAGGCTCAAATAAGCTAGACGTCTCTCTGACCGACTCTATATATCAAGGTTTCTCACTCTTTCTTCCTCGACTCTATTTCCAACTCAGTATTCCTATTTTTCTTAATAGGACAGTCAATCTCTAACAATTCAGTATCCGGTAACTCTATTCCCGGTAGTTGGAAATAAAATAAAATCTCAACTCAATATCAATCAGCATCTCTATCTCAACTCATTTCTCAAATCTCATCACTCTAATTCCATCATCGGTTTATTCACTCGTATCTCTATTTAAAAGACAATCTGTCTTATCTGCTCATAAAAAAAAGTAGTCTCGTAATTTGACATCTCAGTACTCTCAATAGTGTTTAGACACTTTCTCACAACATGAGGAAAAGTACGGGGTGTTACATTGGCGGTGTTACAAGAGCATTTTTTTTGGCCGCATATGAAACGTGACGTCGAACGCATCTGTGGCCGTTGCATTACATGCAAACAAGTCAAGTCTCAAGTCAATTCACATGGTTTGTACACACCCCTTCCTATTCCACACACACCTTGGATAGATCTCTCCATGGACTTTGTACTAGGCTTGCCTAGAACCAAGCTTGGGCGAGATTCAATTTTTGTGGTCGTTGATCGTTTTTCTAAAATGGCACATTTTATACCATGTCATAAAACTGATGATGCATCACATATAGCCAATTTGTTCTTTCGAGAAGTTGTTCGGTTGCACTACAAAAAAAATGCTTTTAGTGGCGACAATTTTTGTCACTATATATGCCAAAATTGTCACTAAAGCATCCCAGTGACAACTTTTGTGGTCGTCGGTAAGTCGCGGCTATATCAACCGTCGCTAAAACCTACAGTGACGACGACAAAATATTGTCACTGCAAATCTATTTATTGTCACGGATGATGTTGCCACTGAATATGATTAAATTGTGACGATTTTATTTTTGTTACTATATTTTGAAATTTGTAGCCACGTTTGATGTTTGTCACAATAGTTTCTGTTTGCAGTGACATGATATTGTTGTCACTATAATGATGTAAATTAGTGACATGATACAAACGACACTAAATTGTCCAGCCAATAGTCACAATGTATTTGTCGTCACTATAATTTTCTCATTTAGTGACATGTTTTTAACCGTCACTATATAAACCAGCATATAGTCACACGCGTGTATTGTCATTAAATCGTAATCATTTAGTCACATGTTATAATCGTCACTATACATGTATAATTATAGAAATTATTTTAATATTAAAAACTTCTTTAAAAAAGGGCGTGATCACTTTTCTTTCTAAAAAATCGAAGCGTAAAATTGATATAGAAGCTTCTTTAAGAAAAGACGTGATCATATTTATTTCTAAAAATACTAGATCAAATTGCAAAATTGATGCGGAAGCTTCTTTAAGTAAAGACGTGATCACACTATTTTAAGCATAATCATGCTTATTTCTAAAAAGTCAAATACGAATTGCAAAATTGAGGCAGAAGCATATTTATGAAATATCATAAAATCATGTCTTTCTAATAAATAAAACTTAGTCAACTAACTTTACAATAATTAGAACTCGGTATTTGACTACTTTGATTTAGGCCTTGAATGATAGCAGGGAGTTTAGCTCTCAAATCATCTTCTAGTTGGTCTTACTCTTCATCTCTCAACTTGGATCTTCCTTCCCCTAAATCCGAGTCGTTCGTGCTGATATGCATCACAACATCATATCCCTTAAGATCCTCAACATATGCTAAAGATTAAGACATCAAAAAAATGTAGCATCTGTGGCCCTCTCAATAACATCATATCAAACATAATTTAGAGATTAAACTCACAACTTGGCGACCTGAATAACCCCTTCTCAGCATATCATCTCTGAAAGTTTTAACTTTTCAATCTCTCTGAAAAATAAAATAAAAATTGATTAACACAACCTGTTGGAGCAGCTTAGCTGTAGAAATAAAAATGCAAACACAACAGAAAACAGATAAGTTACGTTTTAACATATTACCATGTAATGGCAATCTGCGGCACAACATAAACTCATTAGAGAATAAAATGGAGCAAATGCTGTGAAAGCTGTTAAGAATAATGGCTGAAAATTTCTTACCCATCTTAATATACATCTTCTCAATCAATAAACTTTTAGTATTACTCATCCATTCTATAGAATGCAATCAAAAGCTCAAGCAGCAAGAGAGCCACATCAACTATGATCAATATTAAGTTCTGCAATACCTAAAAACTGACCACTTAAATCAAGCCATATCTCCAATAGAGCCTAAATTATTTCACAAATTTTACTGGATACCTTACTTTTATGTCAAATTGAGCAGCCTTCAGAAATTTGAGCATGAACTAGTTGAGGCATAACTTCAAATTCTTCAAGATTTTCTTTTCCTGAAACACAGAAATTATATAAAAAATAATATTTTTGCAAAATAGAAAACAATGTTGTACTAAGCAAATAACTCGAGCTGCACTCACCATTTTCAGCATTTGATCCAAGAAACTGAATCACACAAGTCAAGATGCATAGATGAGAGAATGGCTCAATGTTTAGAATGCCTGAGTTAGGATTTTTGAGAGGCACATTAAAATATTAAAAGCACTTCTATCCATGTCATTCCACAACTGCAGATTTTCCATATTAAGAGGGACTACATATATATATATATATATATATATCTCATTTCCACGAAATACTCGCCTCTCATTGATCGTACTCCTCATGCGTTGCTCCGTGACCGGATGGTTTGACCTTATAGCGCTAGCTTTCTTTCTCACTGTTCTTTCCATCTGCTTCCACAAAATTGAATCTAAATACTTATAAATTACAGTGAAATCCATTCCAATACCCAATTCCCATGATAGCAATGGAGCCAGAAGCAAAACTAACCTTAGAAACACTAAATCTCTTCTAAACAGATAGCAAATCTAAATTAAAACAAAATAAACTCAGTGCAAAATCCATGAATTAGAGGCAACAATTAACCTCAACCCACATTCCATGTCCTACAACAACGAGAGATTTACTTTGTCAATGCAATCAAACACAAAATCGAACAAACTAATGTGCAAAAATAGAAAATGGTACATACAATGAGAGGGGCGCGACGAGTAGGCGGTGCTGGTCGCGGTGGCTAGGGTAAGCAGACGAGAGGGGCGGCGACGAGCAGGTGGCGCTGGTCGCGGTAGCTAGGGTTAGCAGACGAGAGGAGCGGCGACTAGCAGGCGGCGCTGGTCGCGGTGGCTAGGGTTAGCAGACGAGAAGGTCGGCGTGACGTGGCAGGCGGTGCAGTAGCGCGCCTAGGGATAGCAGATGACAGGGGTGGCGAAATTAGGGCTTCATTCCCTTTCCTGTTTCAGTTGATTTATTTGATTGAGAGAGGTGAATCGAGAGAGAGGGTCTGAGAAAGTAGATGCGGCGCCAGAATCGGAAGCAACAACTGTTCGTCGGCGGCGGCATCAACCGCGACAATGAGGATTCCGATTTGGAAGGAAGTTAGGATTTTCTCTTGCGTTCTTCACTGGTTTGAGAGAGACAATTTGACGGGGTGGAGAGCAGACAATTTGGAAGGAAGTTAGAATTTTAGGTCGGAGAGGGTGGAGTCTAGATCTAGGCCCTAGGGTTTTAGGCGGAGGAATTAAGGCGGGCGAGGCCGGCGCTCCTCGCCTGAACTTCGGCGGCCGCGGCGGCAGAGCCCTAGCTGGTCCGCTCAGCTTGAAAGAGAAGGGGGGAGAGAATTTTCTGTGTAAATTTTTAGGAGAGCTTGATTGGGAGGGATTTTTTTTTTTTGAGGGAAATTGGGAGGGATTCGAGAGAAACATGAGATTCAGATAATATAATATAAGTTTAAAAAAAATAAAAAAATTACACATAACAGTTTTTAAAGCACTGATGCATAACGGTTTAATAAACCGTTTTAAAATATGCTCATAGATAACGGTCGGCTTAACGGTTTTGTAGTACCCTTATGTATGCAACTAATAGATAACGCACAAACATAACGGATTAACATAAACCGTTATCTAAATTTATAGACAACACTACATAGATAACGGTTTTTTGTCATCCCTAAAAGTGCGCTCATACATAATGGTTTTTTAAAAAAACCGTTATGTATTGAGTGAGTAGTAGAAGTATGTATAATTTTGTAGTAGTGAGTAGTAGTATCACCAAAATATCTAAATATTTTTTCTTTCAAATTTTATATTAGTATAGAAGGAGTTTTTGAAACTTTTAATATATTGGTATTTCACAATATATTTTCTCGAGGCAATAATAAACCGTAAATCCAAAAACTATTAGTGAATTTTTCTATTAAAATTGACCTGGCAAAAATTATTTAAAATTTTATACCAAAATATATGTATACTGTATTAACTTTTAGTACAATAAAAAAAATCAATAATAATATATTAAAATCAATATCCCAATACATAAAAAACGATCAAATCTACACCAAACACATAAAAAACTAACTACTATAATATGAGTTCTTGATGCATGTTTATATATATTATTTTAGATATTGTACATATTAAAATTACCTAATACCATATATATTTGTGATAATAAAATTTGTCATTGTTATCTATTATTTGTGACGGAAGATATTATTATAGTATAGAGATGGTTGGAGTGGCAAAAAAAGATGTCACAAACATATAGTGACGACAAATATTGACAACAAAAAATGTGTCACTAATACATAGTTTTTGTGTCGGACGAAAATATTGTCCCTGTATATATGTGTGTGTGTGTGTGTGTCTAGTGACAACACCATAATCGTCACTGATATATAGTCACAGTAAATATTGACAATAATATATTTTATCACTAATTTATTTTATTGTGACGTGACAAATAATCGTCACTATACATATATGGTTATAGTGACATAAATGAGATCGTCACTATACATATATAGTTATAGTGACATAAATAAGATCGTCACTAATTTATAGTGACAAAAAATATTGACAACAATAGAACTTGTCACTATTATAGTTTTTTGTGACAAAAAAAAATAGTCTCACAATATGTATGTTTGTAGTGACAACGACACGATCGTCACTGACATATAGTGACGATAAATACTGACAAAAATAAATTGTGTCATTGTTACACATTTTTGTGACGACAACATTTATTGTCGCTATATATATATTTATAGTGATAAAATTATGATCGTCACTAACATATAGTGACAATAACTACTGACAACAATAAAATTTGTCACTGTTACACATTTTTGTGACGACAAAAATTGGTGTCACAATACAGATGTTTGTAGTGACAAAATTTTTGTCGTCACTCAGAATGTCGTCACAAGAACCTGTTTTTCTTGTAGCATGCATGGTATGCCTAGGACCATTGTTTCTGATAGAGATGCCAAGTTCTTGAGCTATTTTTGGAAGACCTTGTGGTGTAAGTTAGGCACGAAACTTTTATTTTCTACTACTTGTCACCCACAAACTGATGGTCAAACCGAAGTAGTAAATAGGACTTTGTCTACGTTGCTTAGGGCCATAATTCAAAAGAATATCAAGTCTTGGGAAGAGTGTCTTCCTCATGTTGAGTTTGCTTATAACCGTGCTGTTCACTCTGCCACTAAATATTCTCCTTTTGAAATTGTGTATGGTTTCAATCCCTTGACACCTCTGGACTTGGCTCCACTACCCGAGTCCGAGCACGTCAAAATGGATGGTCAGTGCAGGGCAGACTTTGTACGGCATATACATGAGAAGGCCAGAGCTAACATAGAGCGCCGCACATGGCAGTATGTAGAGCAGGCTAATCAAGGTCGCCGCAAGATCGTGTTTGAGCCCGGAGATTGGGTTTGGCTTCACATGCGCAAGGAACGTTTTCCACAGCAGAGGCGTTCCAAGTTACTTCCGCGGGGAGATGGTCCATTTCAAGTATTGGAACGGATCAATGATAATGCCTACAAACTTGATTTACCCGGTGAGTATAATGTGAGCGCTACATTCAATGTTACTGATCTAAGTCCCTTTGCTGTAGGCGATGCTGTGGATTTGAAGACAAATCCTTTTCAAGAGAGGGTGAATGATGCAGTTCAGAGCAGAGCTCAGGATGTAGAGCAGAGCCGAGTTTCAGAGGCTGCACAGAGTGAAGATCCGGTACATGTGCCCGTTGGTCCGGTGACGAGAGCTAGAGCCAAGACGTTCAAGGCTAATTTAATGTCGTTGGTGGAAGAAATCTGGAGGCAAGAGCTGAAAAGACCAATTGGAGAAGGACTGACAGATCAGAGCTCAAAGGTAGTAAACCTTGTTACTTACAGAGCGGAGCCAGACACCAGAGCAGCGAAATCGCCAGAGCAGCGAAATCGCCAAAGCAGCGAAATCTCCAGAGCAGACTCGATTCCTCTGGCCTCGCCAGAGCAGCGGAATCGTCCCACCCGAGAAGTCTCGATTCCTCTGGCCTTGCCAGAGCAATGGAATCGGAGCACCCGAGAAGACTCGATTCCTCTGGCTATGCCAGAGCAGCGGAATCGTCCCATCCGAGAAGACTCGATTCCTCTGGCTTCGCCAGAGCAGCGGAATCTAGCCGCCAGAGAAGATTCGATTCCTCTGGCTTTACCAGAGCAGAGGAATCGTTCAGCCAGAGCAGACTTGATTCCTCTGCGTTTTTCCAAAGCATATGGTTTTTCTCGCTAGGGTTTTCTTTTGACTTACTGAACAAGTTTCTTTGTTTCTTTGTTTACGTTTGTTTCCTTATTTACGTTAGGGTTTCCTGTTCCCTATAAAAAGGGTTGTTTTGTGTTGGACGAAGGTAGACGATTTTTGATAATAATATTGTGAATTTATTCTCTCTCAAGTTTCGAATTCTTCTTGATTATCCAAACAAGAATTCAACCTATCGACGAATCGACGAGTTCATCATCCCTCGTCGTTTGTCATTCAGCGTCTCAAGCACACGAAGTGTGAAAATTGGTGATATTGATTATAAAGGCGATCACATTAGGGAATTCACTTCTAGCGGAGAATTGGGTCTGATCGAATTACTTGCATTACTCTTTTGTTGCTTCTTAAACTTTGAGTTACTTGCATGACCGAGAGATGTGTGTTGATGGTAAAGTTTTGAATTGACTTTGTGAATGTTTGGATGGAAATGAACATTGTTGAAATCAATTTCTTCCTAGGATTCATATAGATTTTGCTTGAGGACAAGCAAAAGGATAAGTGTGGGGGAGTTGATTTATGCTTAATTTACTCTATTTTTAAGGGTTTATTTGTGCGTGTTTTAAGATAATCTTCTGGAATTTGGTGCGTTTATGGTGTATTTTATGCTTTGCAGGAGATTTAGGCCTTCGAGATGGAAAAATGCAATTTTGGAGAAGTTTGGATGAATTTGGCGTTTTCTAGGTGTTCTGGTCTCCAGAGAAATCAAAGTCCAGCGCCAGAGAAATCAAAGTCTAGTGCAGCGAAATTACCATTCCTCTGGCATCAGAGAAACCAATCTCCATAGTAGCGAAGACACCAGAGCAGCGGAATCAACTCACCAGTACAGAGGAATCAATCGCCAGAGAAATCACCATTTCTCTGGAGTCAGCGAAATCAAGAAGCCAATGTAGCAAAGTCATCACCAGAGGAGTCAATAGTCAGAGCAGCCAAGTGAGAGTCCTTTACAGCGGAATCGAGAGGTCAGAGAAATCAACCATTCCTCTGGCGAGAGCTACGAATTCGGCAAGAGTGGGAGTATTTTCCAGAGCGCGCATCCAGCTGGAGAGTTGCCTTATTTCACACGATTCTAATTCCATTAGAATTCTACTTTGCATGGCAACTTCCATGGTGATCCGAAGGAAATCTGAAAACTATAAATAGGTCCTCTTTTGACCTATTCAAGGACACCCTGATACCCGAACATTCATATTTCAATTTTTTAGCGTTAGAATATTTTTAGCTTTCTAGTTTTCAAGGCTTGGATCAAGATTGAAGATTCAAGTCGCTACAATCGTTTTTATTCAGTTTTTATTCAATTCAATTTTTATAATCGCTTTCTTCTTAATTATGTTTAAGTTTTATTTAAGCATGTCTGGCTAGTTTCCTTTAGCTGATTCTAGGGTTTGTAAATAGTTGATTGAATTTATGTGATTTATTTGTAACCTTTGTGCCTTCCAGTTTATGATTCATAATTCCTGGTGCTTAATTTCTTGTGGATTATCTGGCCAATAATTTGCATGTGTAGCTATTCGGTTTGAGACCTAGCGGAGATAACTGTTTAGCGGATTCAGGAATGTATGATATGATTTTAACCTTGAGACCTAGCGGAGATAGGTGGATCATAGGGAGCTATTCTTAGGAGCTATTGGGAGTTAATAGATTTTCTTGAGACCTAACGGAGATAGAGAATTTACTAATCTACGATCGTTGCTGCTCTAGCGAGAGTAATTGATTAATTAAGTGATCTCTCATCATAGCTGGATTAAACTGGTACATAGGATTAATAGATTTATTGCATAGGTTTAGTTAATGAATTTACTACCCTAGGATCAGTTGTCTTTTATATTTGAATTCTTCTACGTGCTTTTATTTACTACTATTTGAGTTTAGTGTTAATTAAACCTTCCTTCTTTCGTTTGCCTGAATATTACTAGAGTTTAATTAGGATTACTTACAGTGATTCGTTATAATAGTCCCTGTGGATACGATACTCGGTTACTTTTTACTTGCTACAATTGCCTGTGTTAGTTGCAGTTTTTGTTGCTAAGAAATTAGTGATCAATTTTTTGGCGCCGTTGCCGGGGACTGTTTAGAATTTACTTTAATATTTCTTACTAGACTTAAGCATTATTTCAGGCGTTATAAGTTTTTTTTTTATTTTTTATTTTTAGTTTTTGTTTACTTGTTTCTTATTTTTCGTTTGGTGTCTCAGCTGTTGGATAACCGCGAGAAGAAGAAGCAAGCAATGGCTGAGAATTTTAATCTTGAAGCTGCGTGGCGTATGGTTGCAGAACTGCAGAGGCAGCTGGATGAACAAAGACAAATTAAAGAGGCCAACAGACGTGCACAACCTCCTCCACCACCTTCACTACTCGATTACATGTACCAATCTCAAGTTGGGCAATTTGATGGAGGTGGACGGGGGTCAACTATACAGGCAAACACTTTTGAATTGGAGGAGATGGCCTCCAATAGCTACCAATTGCCACATGATCGGAGCCCCACAAGGATGATTGTCAATGAGCCTAAGAAGGTGCCACTTGAAGAGATGATGCAACAGTTGTTGGTGCAGATGACTAGTTTCGAAACTACTATTGACAACAAGATGGCCAGTATAGAGACGACTGTGGGTGCCAAGATTGCCAATCTTGAGAAGAGTATGGGTGCAAGGATGGCCAGTTTAGAGAATGGTATGGCTAACATGGGGAACAATGTTTCAGCACTGTCCAAGCAGGTACAGATTTTGGAGACGCAAGTTAGCCAAATGGCTAGCCATGCAGTTGTGCAGAGCAGGCCTCGACATACCGAAGGCAAGCAGAATGACCAATGCAATGCGATTCTCGATGGCACTCTGTCTCCAAAAGACAGGAGGATGAGCAAGGAGAACAAACAACCAAGTGAGGAACCACACAAATCTCCTATTCCACTTAGGGAGTACATCCCAAAAGCTCCATTCCCCCGTAGTCTGATGAAGAGTGAGGTGTTTGAAGAGCAACGTGCTGTGAAACCAAGTAAAAAGTGTAACGCAATTCAATTGAGAAGCGGGACTCAGCAGCGGGATCATCCAGAGCAGCGGAACGGCAAGGATGCCAAGGAAATCAAGCTGGAGATCCCCCATTGCAAGAATGAGAAAAAAGTTGCCAGTACCGAGGAGACAGAGCATAAACTCATAGTGGATGAGCTAGAGAGGCTACTTGAAGAATCAGACCGGCGTGCACAGCCTCAAGATATCAGAGCAGCGAAGCAAAGCTCAGTGCTCAACAGCCAGAGCAGAGAAATCAACCATTTCTCTGCCAATATCCGTTCCTCTGCCAATGATAAAGAAAAATCATTATACAATGTAGCTAGATGGCAAAAGAAGATGGTTATTTTTGATGGATTTTTTTTTTGTTCCACAAATTTTAGAGAGATCGGCGACCTAATGCTCTCGTCTCTCGTAGGGTTTTGCGCCGCCGCCGCCTAGGCGGCTCTCTCCTGCCTCTTTTCTGGCCGGCCGGCTTTGGTCTTCTCCGGTCGGCCTCATGACCTCCCTCTTACCATCTGAGTTTCCCCCGCTCTCGGATCTTCTTGGGGCGCAGCCTAGGGTTTCTCAAAATCTGCTACACAACCCTAGAATCTTGGTGAATTCGGCTGGAATGGCCTCCCCGCCAGCCTCGAATTCTGTTGCGACACACGAGGTTTCTTTCGATTGGAGTCTCTGTTCGGCCTTCGCTAAGGGTAGGGCTCCGCCGCCGTTGTTGGAAAAGGAGCAATCCTGGTCTAAGGCTCCGACCACTCTTCGAGCCCCAAAGGAAGGAAGTTCCGGCCATGACCCTCTCTGGCAGTCTTCGGCCACAAGGGCCTTGGAAACGCCCCTCGGCAAATTCAAGGCCCCCTTGCTAAAGGAGCCGTCTCTCTCCCATGGTTTTCAGGTTTGCAATAATAGGGTTTTCTTTTTTGATCCGACCCAGTTCGGATCTTCAACGCCGCCGGTTACTGTTAGGTTCCCAGCCGACTATGCTGTCGCCTCGATGGTGGGATCGACGAACTCTACTTCCAGCACCGTGGAAGTGCAGCCTGTTCCCTCTTCGGAACTGATGGGAAAGGACCGTGATCACCTTCCCAAAGGGATGTCTTTTGCTGAGACTCTTAAAGCTGGCTCGGGGCGTCCCGCTGATGTCCCTGCTCATAACTTTACTGTCCTGAAACCGGGCATGATTGCGGACCGCCCATGCTTGTCGCTTTCTTCGGCTTTCCGGCAAAGACAGATAAAAACTTTCCAATTTTCTCTCCATGGTAGGATGTTTCTCAAAAAAGGGGAGGCGCCTCGTTTTGCTGCGGATCTTTTCGCCGAGCTTTCCGCTGTCTGGCAACCTAGTTCGGCATGGGAGGTTATTCCTTTGGGAAAGGGCTACTTCACTCTGAAGTTCACTTCTCCAACGGACTTTGAAGTTGCTTTTGCGAAATCTGCTTGGCGTCTTCGTGTCGGAATTCTCTTCTTGCAAGCCTGGACTCCAAATTTCAACCCTAATAAGCTGGAGTCTTCCATGGCACAGGTTTGGGTTCGTATTTTTAATTTACCCCATGAATTTTGGCATTCGGAAGTCTTGGTTGGTATTGCTAAGCATGTGGGCACTCCGCTCCTTGTGGATGGCTTGTCGGCAAGGGCGTCAGTGGGTTATTTTGCTAGAGTTCTTGTTGAAATGAATTTAGCACTGTCCATACCTGATTCTCTTGATGTGCAGTGCGATGGGGACATTTTTGAAATTGAGTTTAAATATGAGGAGTTGCCTTCTTTTTGCTGTCTTTGCTCTACTGTTGGCCACTCTACTGAGAATTGCAGGAAACTCCCCTCGGAGACAGATGGTGAGCCGTCTTCCCCGACTCAGCCGGCAGGGCAAAATGGAGGTCGACGTGGCAGACGGCGCCGGGCTCGATCTAGGTGGAGACGCGCCAGGAGCAGGAATGTTGTCCAGGCGCTGGCTTCGGATCCGCCGGAAGATAGGGAGGTAACGAAGGATCAGCCAGTTGCTTTGCCGGCTACAAAGGAGACTACTTCCTTGTCTCAGGAGGTTCCTTCGGAGGACTCTCCTCGCACCCCAGTGGCTGTTTCATCGGGTATCTCCACGTATAATATGTTCGAGGCTCTTGATGAGGGGCTGGAGACGGAGGTTGGGAAAGGACCAGACGATATGAGTATCATCAAGGACTCTGCTGTGAATCATGTGGAAGGCTCCTTGGCTGTCGTGCACTCCTTGAGTAAGAGTATTGAGGTAGTATCGGCGGAGGCGGATCTCTCTGGCTCGGACCTGTTGAAGGATTCTTCTCCCCTGATGAAAAACGCGCAACCGGTGCTGTTGGCGGTCACTGGCGATTTGGCGTCCGGGTCGCAGCGTCCCTTGGGTCCATCCTCCCCCCATCCGAAGAAAGTTCTGGCAGCTCGTCCCCCTCTTCCCCAGGGTCGTGGGGGGAGAGGTGGGCGGACCCCGTCCACCGCCGACTCGGGACGATTTTGCTATGTTTCTTTTCGCAGTTCCTCCCCGACAGGTGGAGTTTCTATTGACCCCCCTGGGAAGAAAGGGGGTAACAAGCCTTTGATGACAGCGCGGCGGGGTTGTTCCCCGAAATCTGCGGAATTCATGGAAAAGGTTGCTTGATTCCTCTGGCGCTTGATCCCTCTGGCGCTTGATCCCTCTGGCGCTTGATTTCTCTGGCGCTTGATCTCTCTGGCGTTTAACTTCTCTGGCGCTTTATCTCTCTGGCGCTTGTTCTCTCTGGCGCTTGATTCCTCTGGCACTGGATTCCTCTGGCGCTTGACCCCTCTGGCGCTTGTTTCTTCTGGTGCTTGTTCCCTCTGGCCCTGGGTCCCTCTGGCCCTGGGTCCCTCTGGCGCTTGATCCCTCTGGCGCTTGATTCCTCTGGCACTGGATTCCTCTGGCGCTTGACCCCTCTGGCGCTTGTTTCTTCTGGTGCTTGTTCCCTCTGGCCCTGGGTCCCTCTGGCCCTGGGTCCCTCTGGCGCTTGATCCCTCTGGCGCTTGATTCCTCTGGCGCTTGATCCCTCTGGCGCTTGGTTCCTTTGGCGCTTGTTTTCTCTGCCGCGCGTTCTTGTGTTGTGCTCTACCCGGGACGGCTCTGGCGTGGACTTTGCTTGGCCTTGGTTGTGACCCTTTGCGGTCCCGTCTCTTGTTCGTTCTTGTTTTTTTTTTTTTCTTTTTTCGCTTGGGTTTTTTGTCTTTTTTGTTTTTTTGGTTTGGGTTTTTCCGAACTTTCCTTGTTTGCGCCTGTGCTCTCAAGGGTTTTGTTTTTCTTTAATAAAATTTCTATTTCAGCCAATGATAAAGAAAAAAAGATAATTGTTCACACCAAGAAGATGGGAGATGAGGATAAGAAAATCTCGCAGGCGAAAGCTGTGTGCACTAATGGAGATGCGTCCAAGCTGGCCAAGGACAAGATGGATCCTTTGATTATTCAAAGTGGGCCAATCACAAGAGCTAGAGCCAAAAGAATAAAGGAGTCCATGATGCTTTTAGTTGGTGAAATTAAAGCCCAAGTCCAAGACAATTCTACATTGGGCCAAATGGTGAATATTATTCAAGTTGGTGGGCTTGATGCTACTTGAAGTTTGGGCTCATTAAGCTATCATATTTTGGAGGCCCAAATTAAAGAATAAACTCCACATTTTCGTCCAAATGGGTGCAGCCCACAAAAAGATCATTTTAAGTTACTTTTTTTATGTTTAATAAGTGACTTTTGGTGTCCAAGAGACATACCAAGTGTTTTGGAGTTACATTTGTGATTTTATGTGCCTTTTTAATGGTTCTAAGTAGTGGTAAGGGAATGGGGCTCTCAAGAGACCTTTTTGAGCCTATAAATAGGCATGTAATCACTTGTATTAGAGACACCATTGTTATAAACGAAAATTGCTTATGCTTAGTGAGTTGAATTCTCTTTGTTGAGTTTTTCACTTGTTTTAGAACTTATCAAGACACTTGAGCAAGGTCTTGTGGCGTTCATCCATACCGAGGTTCTTGGCTGATTATATAGCCAACGGGTCGAGGTTTCTACGCTCTTAGGGGTTGATCAAACTAGATTCTCGATCTAGGGAGTCCGCTGCCTACTCATATACGTCGGGTTCTTGGGTCATTATATCCAACGGGTCCTTCGTCCACTTCTATCCATATCATTTGGTTATCAGAGCAATCTGGTATTGATCCAAACTCTATCTTTTATTTTCTTCATCCTTTCATATTTCTCTTATATTCATCCTCATTGTCCTACAAAAATAGTTGCAAAAAAAAAAAAAAAAATCTGCAAAGTTCCAGTATCTTTTTGTTTTCCATTGTTGTTACTTCATATAAACTAAAAAAAAAATGAAAAAAAAAATACATATATTTCCAAAAAAAAAATCCAAAATTTCTATTTCACTTCAATTTTCCTTAGGAGTTTCATACACTTGTTCCAAAATATCAATTCTTGCATCCAAGGGCTGAAGTTTGGTGAATTCTACTTGTCTTGTTCTTTCTTGATTTGTTTTAGTTCATTTGAAATTCTTACAAACGAGAATTGAGTGGTAAAAGGCATTGAGTGGTGAGTTTATTTGAGGGGTGGTAAAAGCCTACGAGTGATACACGAGTGTTTGTGTGAGGATATATTTGTGTGAAACACGAGTGAATTGTGAGGTCATGGAAAACACAAATCCTATTGAATTTACATTGCAAGCCATGCAACAACAATTTGCAAGGTTTGGAGCTGTTATGGAAAATGTAACAGAACGATTAGAGAGGCTGGAATTTCAAGCACCACCAAGGAATGAGGAGGAAAGAGAGAGCGATGGAGAAGATGATCGTACATCAACACATCGAAATGAAAGGCGAGGAGGAGGTAGAAGAAGAAGACATCAAAATGAAGTTGATGGTGACTTGGGAAGCATCAAATTGAAGATCCCAACATTCCAAGGAAGGAGTGATCCTGAAGCCTATTTGGAGTGGGAGAGAAAGGTGGAGCTCATCTTTGAGTGTCACAACTACTCCGAGGAAAAGAAGGTTAGACTTGCTGCAATTGAATTCACTGATTATGCAATAGTTTGGTGGGATCAATTGACAACAAATAGAAGACGCTATCGAGAGAGACCAATTTCCACATGGGAGGAAATGAAAAGCATAATGCGTAAGAGATTTGTACCTTCTCATTATTTTTGTGAATTGTATCAGAAATTACAATCTATGAATCAAGGTACTAAATCTGTTGATGAGTACTACAAAGAGATGGAGATTGCCATGATTAGGGCAAATGTTGATGAGGATAGAGAGGCAACCATGGCTCGATTCCTATGCGGGCTGAATAAGGAGATTGCAAACATCGTGGACCTACAACACTATGTGGAGCTGGAGGATATGGTTCACATGGCCATGAAAGTGGAGAGGCAATTGAAGAAGAAGGGAACCTTTCAAAGGAATTTTCCAACAAGTTCTCAATCTTCAAAGTCGAAGGAGTGGACTTCGTCTAAGTCAAATTTTGGGGCAGCCTCTAAACCTCAAAATGATGTGTCCAAATTCAAGTCCAACGAAGGCGAAAAGGGAAAAGGTATCTCTAATTCTACATATTCTACTAGAAATAGAGATATCAAATGTTTTCGATGTCAAGGTGTTGGACATATTGCATCTCAATGTCCAAACAAAAGGGTGATGGTCTTGAAGCCAAATGGAGAAATCGAATCTGAAAGTGAACATGATGATGATGATGATGATGGTGAAGATGATGAACAATTGGAGGAGATTGTACCGGAACATGGTGAGCTTTTGGTGGTTCGAAGGGCTCTAAACGTGCAAATCAAACAGGAGGAAGAACAAAGAAAGAACATCTTCCACACAAGATGTTTAGTCCAAGGTAAAGTTTGCATGTTAATTATTGATGGTGGTAGTTGTACCAATGTTGCAAGTGGCGAGATGGTGGAGAAACTGAACTTAAAAACTGAACGGCATCCTCATCCATATAAGCTACAATGGCTTAATGAATGTGGTGAAATTCGTGTGACCAAACAAGTTCTAATTTCATTTTCTATTGGCAATTATAAAGATGAAGTTCTTTGTGATGTGGTGCCAATGCATGCTAGTCACATTCTTTTGGGGAGGCCATGGCAGTTTGATCGAAGGGTGACCTATGATGGATTCCGCAATCACTACACCTTCAAGGACAACAACAAATCCATCATGCTTGTTTCTTTGACACCTCAACAAGTTCAAGAGGACCAGCAGAAATTGTCTCAAGCAAGGAGAGCTCGTGAGGTTGAGAGCAATAAAAGTGAGGTAGTCAAAAAAGAGTCGAGTGAAAAAAGAGTCGAGAGAAAAGCAAGAGTGAGGGAAAAAAAAAACAGAATTTTTATGTGAGAACAAAAGAAATAAAGAGTGCAATAGTCGAAGAAAAGAGTGTGTTCATTTTGGTGTACAAAGAGTCATTCTTTAGCACTAACGAACTAACCCCATCTTTGCCTAGTACTTTTGTGTCTCTTTTGCAGGAGTTTGAGGACGTCTTTCCTGAGGACGAACCAAGTGGATTACCTCATTTAAGAGGTATTGAGCATCAAATTGACTTTGCTCCCGGGGTTGTTCTACCAAACCGACCAGCTTATCGAGCCAATCCGGAAGAGACTAAAGAGATCCAAATGCAAGTCCAAGAGTTGTTGGAGAAAGGAAAGATTCGTGAGAGCATGAGTCCATGTGCTGTACCGGTGATTGTTGTGCCCAAGAAAGATGGATCGTGGAGAATGTGCACGGATTGTCGAGCAATTAACAAGATCACGGTAAAGTATCGCTATCCTATTCCTAGGCTAGATGATATGCTTGATGAGTTATATGGGGCAATTGTGTTTAGTAAAATTGATTTGAAAAGTGGTTATCACCAAATTCGAATTCGAGAAGGAGATGAATGGAAAATTGCTTTCAAAACAAAGTATGGTTTGTATGAGTGGTTAGTCATGCCTTTTGGATTAACTAATGCACCTAGTACTTTCATGAGATTGATGCATCATGTTTTGAGAAATTTCATTGGAAAATTTGTGGTTGTTTACTTTGATGACATCTTGATCTATAGCAAAAATGTTGAAGAACATCTTGATCATTTGCGTGCTGTTTTAGACACTTTAAGAAAAGAATCATTGTATGCTAATCTTAAAAAGTGTTCTTTTTGCATGGATAAAGTTGTTTTTCTTGGTTTTGTTGTGAGTGCTAATGGAATTGAAATGGAAAAAGAGAAAGTGAAAGCTATCTTAGAATGGCCAATTCCTCAAAATGTGGCACAAGTTAGAAGTTTTCATGGTCTCGCTAGTTTCTATAGAAGGTTTGTTAAGGATTTTAGCACGATTGCTGCACCTTTGAATGAGATAGTGAAAAAAGATGTTGGTTTTCATTGGGGGAAAAACAAGAACATGCTTTTAATCTCCTTAAAGAAAAACTAACTTCTGCTCCTATTCTTGCATTACCTAACTTTGATAGAATGTTTGAGCTTGAATGTGATGCTTCTGGAGTAGGAGTAGGTGCTGTTTTGTTGCAGGATGGAAAGCCAATTGCTTATTTTAGCGAAAAGTTGAAAGGAGCTCAATTGAACTATCCAACCTACGACAAAGAGTTATATGCTTTGGTAAGAGCTTTGGAAACATGGCAGCATTACTTGTGGCCAAGAGAGTTTGTAATTCACACGGATCATGAATCTCTCAAATACCTCAAGGGTCAAGGTAAGCTTAGCAAGAGACATGTTAAGTGGGTGGAATTCATTGAATCGTTTCCATATGTGATCAAGTACAAAAAAGGGAAGGAAAACATTGTGGCTGATGCGTTGTCTCGAAGGTATGCTTTGATCACTACTTTGAGTTCTAAGCTTCTTGGTTTTGAGTCAATTAAGGAATTGTATGCCAATGATTCTGATTTTGGTTCTCTATATTTAGCTTGTGAGCATGCTGCATTTGATAAGTTCTATAAGCATGAGGGCTATTTATTTAGAGAAAATAAATTGTGCATTCCTAAGTGTTCCATGCGTGAATTGCTTGTTCGTGAAGCTCATGGGGGTGGGTTAATGATGCAGCCCAAGGTTCGTTGGTGCAAGACCCGGTGCATGTTCCTGTTGGTCCGGTTACAAGAGCACGAGCCAAGAAGTTCAAGGAGAGCTTGATGAGATTAGTTCAAGAAGTATGGGCTCAAGAGTTGATGAAGAGACCTATTGGAGATGGTGGAGTCGGCCCAAGTCTAATTAATCTCATTACATGCGAGTGGGCCGAAGCTTGAAGATTTGATTTATTTTGAAGACTTCATTTATTTATTTCAGCTTTGTTATTTTCGCAGCCCATGAGTTTAAAGGGCCTTGTTATTTTCGAATTTAAGTAGTAAGGGCCTTGTTTGGCTTATTAGGGCTTGTTTTTAAGTTGTTTCCTTATTAGACTAGGTTTAGTTTTGCCTATATATATGGATGCTACATGTTGGACGAAAATTAGCCTACCTTTAATCAAATTGTGAGTTTTTTATTCTCTCTTGAGAGTTTCGAATTCTTCTTGATTTTTCCAAGACGAATTCAATTTATCGACGTAACGGCGAGATCAACCAACCCTCGTCGGGTGTCATTCAGCGTCCCTGAGTTGCTGCGTCAACTGCACGTTGGGGTTTAGGGATCCGTTCGCCTAAATCATTCCGTGGGTTAGATTCAGAGGTTTTGGGATTTCCATCCTTTTCCGTTCCAGTTCAGTCTTCCGCGTGCGTTGTGTTCGATCGATCGGCAAGGATCGTATCATTTGGCACCAGAGCCGCGTTTCGTATCCAAGTTTCGTTTTGTTTCTGTGTCAAGGGTAGAATTTAGGGTTTCCGTTTTCTGCGTTTTAGGGTTCTCTGCGTCTGAGTTTTCTGTTCCGTTTTCTGCGTCTATTTTTGTTCTGCTGTGATTTCAATACCATAATATCTCTCGAATTAAGTTATCTGCGTGGTCTGAATTACTCATAAACATACACGCTTATACACATCCTTCATCATACGACTTACACACATCCATATAAATCCATACGTCATAATTTTCGTTTGGTTCTTGAATTTTCTTTTTTTTTTCAGAACCTATAGAAGTTCCGAAAATTTTCTTGCAACATCTTGTTCCTACAGTTTCACTGGCATCGTATAGAGCCTTTTGGGGCAGTTTCTGCGTACATTTTTTCCGATTTTTGATTATTTCTCGTTGTGTTTTCTGGAGTCCTTGGGTAGTATAGAGCCCTTCGGGACAGTTTCTGCGTATACTTTTTCCAGTTTTCGTTTACTTTTCGTTGTGTTTTCTGGAATCCTTGGGTAGTATAGAGGGTTTTGAGCTTATTTCTGCGCAGTACTTTTTGGGTTGTTCAGTCTGCGTTTCTGGTTCTTTTCGTTTTCGTTGGGGGTTTCCCACCTTTTCGTATCCGTTTAGTGTTGTTGGTGTGGTCTCTTGTGGGACGTTTCATTGAGTGCTCTCGTTGAGACAGTTTGGCAATCTCGTTGGTGCAGTTGGTTTTTGAGTTCAGTTGGTAGATTGAGGGAATTTGATTCCTTGAGAGAGAAATTGAGTGGAAAAAGGCACGAGAGAGTGAGATTATTAGAGTGAAAAAAAAAGCCGTTGAATTGTGTGATACACGAGCGCTGAGTGATTTCATCTTGAGTGATACACGAGTGTTTGTGAGGTGGTGAGGTCCTTTTATTTTGTTTCACTAACCGTTTCTTGTTTTCTTTGTCACTATGTCTAAGAAAGATGAACAGGGTGCGGATGTGAGCGATGGCCCTGTTATGGATCCACAGTTGAAACTCGTAGTGGAGGCACTTCGCTCAGAATTTGGCAAGATGTTACACTCAGAAATCGAGGGAGTGTACGACAAGATCGAGCTGATGGAGCAGTCTCATTCTCGAGAGACCACTTTCACACGAGGAGGTCGCCGCGGGCGAGGAGGCCGTGGTGGTGGCGGAGGTCGATTCCACCGTCAGTATGAGGAGCATGTAGATGATACAGGATTTGACGAAGAGGATGATGGCGGCAGAACTTGGCAAGATAACAATCTGGGCAATATTAAGATGAACGTTCCGCCCTTCCAAGGGAAGAATGATCCAGAATTGTATCTTGATTGGGAGAGAAAGGTGGAGCTTATGTTCGATTGCCACAACTATTCAGAGCTCAAGAAGGTGAAGTTGGCAGCAATTGAGTTTTCAGATTATGCACTTGTTTGGTGGGATCAGATGGTGACGAGTAGGAGGAGAAACAGTGAGCCGCCTATTCAGACTTGGCAGGAGATGAAGGCTGTGATGAGGAAGCGTTTTGTGCCGAATCATTACTACCGCGAGCTTTTCAACAAGTTGCAGACTTTGAGGCAAGGCAGTCGCAGTGTGGATGAGTATTATAAGGAGATGGAGGTTGCCATGATTCGAGCCAATGTGGTGGAGGAGCGAGAGGCGACCATGGCGAGATTCTTGACTGGTTTGCATTGGGATATTCGTGATAAGGTGGAGTTGCAGCACTACGTTGAGTTGGAGGACATGGTTCATATGGCCATCAAGATCGAGAATCAACTCAAGAGGAGGGGCAACAACAGCAGCAACCAGCGCCAGAATCAGGGCAATTGGAGGCAATCGCAACCAGTTTCTAGTGGTTCCTCATCAAAAGGGAATCAATGGAAAAAGGAGGCACCGCCGAGAGAGGAGAAGAAGCCGTTCGTTAGGTCCCGACCCGAGGGATCCGGTGCAGCAAATCAGGGCATTCCGGCCGTTTCTGATGGTCGAAATCGAGATAAGAAGTGCTTCAAGTGCCAAGGCTTCGGGCACATTATGAGTGACTGCCCGAACAGGAGAATTATGATCATGGGAGATGACGGCGAAGTCGTGACGGATGGTGATGAGACCGATCCTGATATGCCGAAATTGGAGGGTGTAGATGATACCGATGATGAGGAGGAGTGTGAGGAGATTTTCGCGCCCAATGGACAGCTTTTTGTAGCTAGGAGAGCATTGAGTGTCCAAACTCAACCCAATGAGCGAGAGCAGCGGGAGAACCTCTTTCACACGAGATGTCTTGTTCAAGACAAGGTATGTAGTGTGATCATTGATGGCGGGAGTTGCACGAATGTGGCTAGTAGAGCCATGGTTGAGAGATTGGGGCTGACCACGGAGAAGCATTCCAAGCCGTATCGTTTGCAGTGGCTGAATGAGACAGGCGTCATCAAAGTGACGAAGCAAGTGAAGGTTCCGTTTCGCATTGGGAAGTATGAGGATGAGGTTGTGTGTGATGTGATCCCTATGCAAGCGAGCCACATCCTGTTGGGGCGACCGTGGCAGTTTGATCGCCGTGTTATTCATGATGGCTTCACCAACAAATATTCATTTGAATACAAGCAGAAAAAGGTGTCACTTGTTCCTCTTACTCCTAAACAAGTTTATGAGGATCAAGTGCAATTGCAAAAGGAGGCGGACAAGGTGAAGTCAAAGGAGCAGCCCGTGGAGAAGAAGGAGAATGGGTTGATTCATAAGTCCTTTCTTGCTAGGGCTAGTGATTTGAAGTGGTGTGTACAGGAGGAGAGGCCGATCATGCTGTTGCGATATCAGGAGAACTTGGTTATTACTAACGATCTCTCTTCTCTACCCCCTTCTATTCGTTCTGTTTTGCAGGAGTTTGATGATGTTTTTCCCGACGATACACCTGCCGGTTTACCACCAATTCGAGGGATTGAGCATCAGATTGACTTTGTGCCCGGCGCTACACTGCCGAACCGACCAGCTTACCGAACCAATCCGGAGGAGACGAAGGAGTTGGAGAGGCAAATTGGCGAGTTATTGGCCAAAGGGCATGTGAGGGAGAGTTTGAGTCCTTGTGCGGTACCCGTTCTACTTGTACCAAAGAAGGACTCGTCCTTGAGGATGTGCTGTGATTGCCGAGCCATCAATAACATCACGGTAAAGTATCGCCATCCTATCCCTCGTTTAGATGATATGCTAGATGAGTTGCATGGTTCTTGTGTCTTTTCTAAGATCGATTTGCGTAGTGGATACCATCAGATTAGGATTAAGGAAGGTGATGAATGAAAAACTGCTTTTAAGACAAAACTTGGTTTGTATGAGTGGTTAGTTATGCCTTTTGGTTTGACTAATGCGCCTAGTACGTTCATGCGTCTTATGAATCATGTTTTGCGAGCTTTCATTGGCAGATTTGTTGTTGTCTACTTTGATGATATCCTCATTTATAGCCAGAATCATGATGAGCATGTTGAACATTTGAGGTCTGTTATGTATGTGCTTCGCAAGGAAAAGTTGTTTGCTAACCTTAAGAAGTGCATTTTCGGTACGGACAAGCTTGTGTTTCTTGGTTTTGTTGTTAGTGCGCAGGGTGTACAGGTTGATGACGAGAAGATACGAGCTATCCAAGAGTGGCCAACGCCGACGAACGTTGCGGCAGTTCGAAGCTTTCATGGACTTGCTAGCTTCTATAGGCGATTCGTGCCTCATTTTAGCAGTGTTGCGACACCATTGACGGAAGTCATCAAGAAGAATGTGGAGTTTAAGTGGGGCAAGGCGCAAGAGGAGGCATTTCAGCAGTTGAAATACAAGTTGACCCACGCCCCGGTATTATCTCTTCCTAATTTCTCCAAATCTTTTGAGATTGAATGTGATGCTTCTGGTGTTGGTATTGGTGCAGTGTTAATGCAAGAGAGACGACCCATCGCGTATTTCAGCGAGAAGCTCAACGGGGCGACGTTGGGTTATCCCACGTATGATAAGGAGCTGTACGCATTGGTGAGAGCTTTGCAAACGTGGCAGCACTACTTGTGGCCCAATGAGTTCGTCATTCACACGGATCACGAGTCGTTGAAACACTTGAAGGGGCAGCACAAGTTGAACAAGCGGCATGCGAGGTGGATGGAGTTCATTGAGACGTTTCCCTACGTCATCAAATACAAGCAAGGTAAAGAGAATGTGGTGGCTGATGCACTTTCTCGGAGGTATGCCTTGATCTCTACCTTAGATGCTAAGTTGCTTGGTTTTGAGTGTATCAAGAGTTTGTATGAGCATGATGATGATTTTGGTGAGATTTATATAGCATGTGCGAGAGCTGCTAGTGGAGAGTATTTTAGGCATGATGACTATCTTTTTAGGAAGAATAAGTTATGTGTTCCTAAATGTTCTTTACGTGAGTTGTTATTGCTTGAATCTCATGGTGGGGGATTGATGGGACATTTTGGCATTGCTAAGACTTTAGCTGTTCTGCATGAGCATTTCTTTTGGCCTCATATGAAACGTGATGTTGAGAGAATTTGTGGTCGATGTGTTACATGTAAACAAGCTAAGTCTAGGGTGAGTTCCCATGGATTGTATACACCATTGCCTATTCCTACAGCACCTTGGATTGATATTTCTATGGATTTTGTGTTAGGTTTGCCTAGGACTAAGCGTGGTCGAGATTCCATCTTTGTGGTTGTTGATCGATTTTCTAAGATGGCACATTTTATTCCATGTCATAAATCTGATGATGCATCTCATGTAGCTGATCTATTCTTTAGAGAGATTGTTAGATTGCATGGCATGCCTAGGACTATTGTTTCTGATAGGGATTCGAAGTTCTTGAGCTACTTTTGGAAGACTTTGTGGTGTAAGTTGGGTACTAAACTTTTGTTTTCTACTACTTGTCATCCACAAACTGATGGTCAAACAGAGGTAGTGAATAGGACTTTGTCTACTTTGCTTAGAGCTATTATCAAGAAGAACATTAAGTCTTGGGAAGATTGTTTGCCTCATGTTGAGTTTGCTTATAATCGTTCTGTTCATTCTGCTACTCAATTTTTGCCATTTGAGATTGTTTATGGATTAAATCCTTTGACTCCATTGGATTTATCTCCCTTACCTGAGCATGAGTATACTAACCTTGATGGCAAGAAAAAGGCTGATTTTGTGAAGCAGATTCATGAGAAGGCAAGGCTGAATATTGAGAGGCGCACGAAGCAGTATACCGAGCAAGCCAACAAAGGACGTCGCAAAGTAGTGTTTGAGCCCGGTGATTGGGTATGGCTGCACATGCGCAAGGAAAGGTTTCCATTGCAGCGGAGATCCAAGTTACTTCCTAGAGGCGACGGGCCATTTCAAGTGTTGGAGCGCATCAATGACAATGCCTACAAGTTGGACTTACCAGGTGAGTATAATGTGAGTGCTTCTTTTAATGTGACTGATTTGAGTCCTTTTGATGTAGGTGATGCTTTGGATTTGAGGACAAATCCTCTTCAAGAGGAGGGGAATGATGCAGCCCAAGGTTCGTTGGTGCAAGACCCGGTGCATGTTCCTGTTGGTCCGGTTACAAGAGCACGAGCCAAGAAGTTCAAGGAGAGCTTGATGAGCTTAGTTCAAGAAGTATGGGCTCAAGAGTTGATGAAGAGACCTATTGGAGATGGTGGAGTCGGCCCAAGTCTAATTAATCTCATTACATGCGAGTGGGCCGAAGCTTGAAGATTTGATTTATTTTGAAGACTTCATTTATTTATTTCAGCTTTGTTATTTTCGCAGCCCATGAGTTTAAAGGGCCTTGTTATTTTCGAATTTAAGTAGTAAGGGCCTTGTTTGGCTTATTAGGGCTTGTTTTTAAGTTGTTTCCTTATTAGACTAGGTTTAGTTTTGCCTATATATATGGCTGCTACATGTTGGACGAAAATTAGCCTACCTTTAATCAAATTGTGAGTTTTTTATTCTCTCTTGAGAGTTTCGAATTCTTCTTGATTTTTCCAAGACGAATTCAATTTATCGACGTAACGGCGAGATCAACCAACCCTCATCGGGTGTCATTCAGCGTCCCCGAGTTGCTGCGTCAACTGCACGTTGGGGTTTAGGGATCCGTTCGCCTAAATCATTCTGTGGGTTAGATTCAGAGGTTTTGGGATTTCCATCCTTTTCCGTTCCAGTTCAGTCTTCCGCGTGCGTTGTGTTCGATCGATCGGCAAGGATCGTATCAGTTAATGGGACATTTTGGTGTTCATAAGACTTTGGAAGTTTTGCATGAACATTTCTTTTGGCCTAAAATGCGTGTTGATGTTGAGAAAATTTGTGGAAGATGCATAACTTGCATGCAAGCTAAATCAAAATCACATCCACATGGTTTGTATAAACCATTACCTATTCCTAGTGCACCTTGGGAAGATATTTCCATGGACTTTGTTTTGGGTTTGCCTAGAACACGAAGGGGTAAGGATTCAATTTTTGTGGTTGTTGATAGATTTTCAAAAATGGCACACTTCATTCCATGTCATAAGAGTGATGATGCAACTCACATTGCTGATTTGTTTTTCAAAGAAATTGTTCGTTTGCATGGAGTTCCAAGAACAATTGTGAGTGATCGTGATGCTAAGTTTGTGAGTCATTTTTGGCGTGTGCTTTGGAATAAATTGGGAACTAAGCTTCTGTTTTCAACTACATGTCATCCTCAAACTGATGGTCAAACTGAAGTAGTTAATAGAACTTTGTCTCAATTACTTAGAATTTTGATTCAAAAGAACTTGAAAACTTGGGAAGATTGCTTATCTTTTGCTGAATTTGCTTATAATCGAAGTGTTCATTCTGCTACTAACTTTTCTCCGTTTGAAGTTATTTATGGTTTTAATCCATTGAGTCCACTTGATCTAATTTTAATACCAATTGAGGAGCGTGTAAGTCTTGACGGGAAAGCCAAAGCTGAAATGGTGAAAAAGCTGCATGAAAAGGTGAGACTCAATATTGAGAAAAGAACGGAGCAATACATCAAGCAAGCCAACAAGGGCCGAAAGCAAATCATATTTGAGCAGATTGGGTGTGGCTACATTTGAGAAATGAGAGATTTCCTTCAAAAAGAAAGTCTAAGTTGCAGCCAAGAGGAGATGGACCATTCCAAGTGGTTGCAAGAGTGAATGATAACGCTTACAAACTAGACCTTCCAGGTGAGTATAATGTAAGTGCTACTTTCAATGTTGCTGATTTGTCTCCTTATTTTGGTGAATTAGATTCGAGGACGAATCCACTTGAAGAAAAAGGGAATGATGGAGACGCATCCAAGCTGGCCAAGGACAAGATGGATCCTTTGATTATTCAAAGTGGGCCAATCACAAGAGCTAGAGCCAAAAGAATAAAGGAGTCCATGATGCTTTTAGTTGGTGAAATTAAAGCCCAAGTCCAAGACAATTCTACATTGGGCCAAATGGTGAATATTATTCAAGTTGGTGGGCTTGATGCTACTTGAAGTTTGGGCTCATTAAGCTATCATATTTTGGAGGCCCAAATTAAACTCAATCTCATAAGTATTTTCATCACATTGAACGTCAAGGAACGAAGGGTGTTCCAGAGCCACATTAAGTTCCACTAAGATCCTAGCGAAGTTACCTACAGACGCCCTAGCCGACAAACCGTCAATAAGTAAAGGAGTACCAACCTGACGAGCAATACCTGTAATGACCTCAGGATGCCAGAGCTCATGAGGCAAGTTGAAAATCCGCACCCAAACCTGAGCCAAGGAGGATTCCAGCTTGTGCGGATTGAAGTTTGGAGTCCAAGCCTGAAGGAAGAGAATTCCGGATCGAAGTCTCCAAGTGTTCTTGGCAAAAGCAGCGGCAAAGTCAGCATGTGTTGAAAATTTTAGAGTAAAATATCCCTTCCCGAGAGGGATCACTTCCCAATTCGCTGACGGTTTCCAAATAGTAGAGAGCTCCGAGTAGAGGTCGGCAGCGAACCTAGGCGCCTGACCTTTTTTGAGTAAAATCCGGCCATGAATGGCATGTTGAAAAGACTTAATTTGTCTTTGACGGAAGGCAGCGGAGAGAATGAGAGACAAGGACGGTCTGCCACTAACGTCGGCTTTAACACCGCATAATCGTGTGCCGGGACATCAGTCGGACGATCCGTAGAGGAATTCAGAGACTCCGCAAACGTTTTCCTATGAAGAGGAATACTATGAGGCTGCTGCTGCTGTGTCGCCGGCGTAGAGTGATGAACCCTAGTTTCCAATTGAGGCATTTCTTGAGAGTTCTCGGACTCCAGCGACTGAGGATTCGCCGTACGATTAATACCGGAGAAAAAGACTCCCGAACCCTCCCCAAAGTGTGACGGAGTAGAAGCCACTATAAGGGAATCAAAGGAAGGAATGGGATTTCGCGAAAAATCCGCAGCAGCCGTCTCCGAAACAGAAACCCTAAGCACAGCCTTCATCAGTGAAGGTGGCGGATGAACGTTGGCCTTGGCAAGGAAAGCACTCCAGTCAAACTCCGCCGCCGGCAGCCCGGAGAAGGCTCCCTGCAGCGCGGAAGTATGTGTCGCAAATAGAAGACCCTCAGTGCAAACCGAGGGGTTGAAGGACTGCGAAACCCTAGAATTCTTTTCTAGAGACGCCAGCGGCAAAGTCCCGCCAGTCCGAGGGAATCCTGTGCCAGACGAAGGAGCATCCAAGGGAATTGCAGGTGAAGTAACCGTAGTTGAGTCCGAGACAAAAACAGTCCGTGTATTGCCATTGGTAGCCGCATGCAAGGGAGGGAACCAGTTCGTGTTATTGATTCCCAACGGAGGGAAAGCCGAGGGGACATAAGAGCCCAAGTCCAAGACCAATCTACATTGGGCCAAATGGTGAATATTATTCAAGTTGATAGGCTTGTTCCTACTTGAAGTGATGGCTTATTACACATTTGATTTTTGAAGCCCAATTGAAGATAAAATAAGAGGATTTTCGTCCAAAATAGTGTAGCCAAGTGGAAAAGTCATTTGTGGTTACATTTTAGTGTGTATTTATTTGAATTATGAGTCTTAAGTATTGACATTAGTGTTAGGCTCCCAAAAGTCATTTTTGAGCCTATAAATAGTCTTGTAATCACACTTGTATTAGAGACACCATTGATATAAACGAAAATTGCTTATGCTTAGTGAGTTGAATTCTCTTTGTTGAGTTTTTCACTTGTTTTAGAACTTATCAAGACACTTGAGCAAGGTCTTGTGGCGTTCATCCATACCGAGGATCTTGGCTGATTATATAGCCAACGGGTCGAGGTTTCTACGCTCCTAGGGGTTGATCAAACTAGATTGTCGATCTAGGGAGTTCGCTGCCTACTCACATACGTCGGGTTCTTGGGTCATTATATCCAACGGGTCCTTCGTCCACTTCTATCCATATCATTTGGTATCAGAGCAATCTGGTATTGATCCAAACTCTATCTTTTATTTTCTTCATCCTTTCATATATCTCTTATATTCATCCTCATTGTCCTACAAAAATAGTTGCCAAAAGAAATCTGCAAAGTTCCAATATCTTTTTTTGGTTTCCTTTATTGTTACTTATTATACGTAAAAAAAAAGAGAAAAAAAATATAAAAAATATATATATTGAAATACTATGGAAGCTGATTGTTTGGAGAGATTGGAGCGGTGGAGTCATGCAAATCATCGTCATCAAATGGAGCGTCAACGGCGTGCAAATCTTCGTCACATGAAAACCAAGCTCATGTTGAAGGAGTTCATGGCAGCCAATGAAGAGCTGGGAAGGCTATTGGAATCTTCACAAAAGCAAATTTGTTCTCAAGTGCCGACCATCCAAAGTTCTACTTCTGAACCGCAATTGGAGGCTCAACCTAATGAGGAGAAAAAGAGTGATGATATGGAGATTATTCTAGATTTCAACATGGGTGCTTTGATTGTTGTCGAAGATCTCGAGGATCCTAATCCAATTGTTCCTGTTGCTCTAGTTTTTTCCACCAAGATGCAATGGAAAGAAAAGTTATTGTTGAGGGAAGTCGTGCGGGTCTGGTTCGTGATTCATTGGTAGTACCAGTGGGATTGCCTTCGTTTATGAACCAATCATCTTTCCAAAAGTCGTGGTTTAATAATCGTGACAGTATCGAGGTGTACCCTGAAGCAACGAAGGTCGATCACTTGGGTATGGAACTATGTGCAACTATCAAAGTCAAGGATGAAAATCGCGTATTCAAACCGGGAAGGTTGGATCGGGTATTTCTACACACTGATCTTTCTTTTGGAAATAAGATTCGGGACGAATCTTCTTGAAGAAGAAGGGAATGATGTGAGCAGGGCCAGACAACTTATCGATTACAAGTCAGGTTATTGAGTTAATAAAAAAAGGCGTCAACTACACAACAAATGAAGGAGTTCATTAGTGTTGGAGTTAGTTGCTCAAATTAAAGCCCAAGTCCAAGACCAATCTACATTGGGCCAAATGGTGAATATTATTCAAGTTGATAGGCTTGTTCCTACTTGAAGTGATGGCTTATTACACATTTGATTTTTGAAGCCCAATTGAAGATAAAATAAGAGGATTTTCGTCCAAAATAGTGTAGCCAAGTGGAAAAGTCATTTGTGGTTACATTTTAGTGTGTATTTATTTGAATTATGAGTCTTAAGTATTGACATTAGTGTTAGGCTCCCAAAAGTCATTTTTGAGCCTATAAATAGTCTTGTAATCACACTTGTATTAGAGACACCATTGATATAAACGAAAATTGCTTATGCTTAGTGAGTTGAATTCTCTTTGTTGAGTTTTTCACTTGTTTTAGAACTTATCAAGACACTTGAGCAAGGTCTTGTGGCGTTCATCCATACCGAGGATCTTGGCTGATTATATAGCCAACGGGTCGAGGTTTCTACGCTCCTAGGGGTTGATCAAACTAGATTGTCGATCTAGGGAGTTCGCTGCCTACTCACATACGTCGGGTTCTTGGGTCATTATATCCAACGGGTCCTTCGTCCACTTCTATCCATATCATTTGGTATCAGAGCAATCTGGTATTGATCCAAACTCTATCTTTTATTTTCTTCATCCTTTCATATATCTCTTATATTCATCCTCATTGTCCTACAAAAATAGTTGCCAAAAGAAATCTGCAAAGTTCCAATATCTTTTTTTGGTTTCCTTTATTGTTACTTATTATACGTAAAAAAAAAAAGAGAAAAAAAATATAAAAAATATATATATTGAAATACTATGGAAGCTGATTGTTTGGAGAGATTGGAGCGGTGGAGTCATGCAAATCATCGTCATCAAATGGAGCGTCAACGGCGTGCAAATCTTCGTCACATGAAAACCAAGCTCATGTTGAAGGAGTTCATGGCAGCCAATGAAGAGCTGGGAAGGCTATTGGAATCTTCACAAAAGCAAATTTGTTCTCAAGTGCCGACCATCCAAAGTTCTACTTCTGAACCGCAATTGGAGGCTCAACCTAATGAGGAGAAAAAGAGTGATGATATGGAGATTATTCTAGATTTCAACATGGGTGCTTTGATTGTTGTCGAAGATCTCGAGGATCCTAATCCAATTGTTCCTGTTGCTCCAGTTTTTTCCACCAAGATGCAATGGAAAGAAAAGTTATTGTTGAGGGAAGTCGTGCGGGTCTGGTTCGTGATTCATTGGTAGTACCAGTGGGATTGCCTTCGTTTATGAACCAATCATCTTTCCAAAAGTCGTGGTTTAATAATCGTGACAGTATCGAGGTGTACCCTGAAGCAACGAAGGTCGATCACTTGGGTATGGAACTATGTGCAACTATCAAAGTCAAGGATGAAAATCGCGTATTCAAACCGGGAAGGTTGGATCGGGTATTTCTACACACTGATCTTTCTTTTGGAAATAAGATTCGGGACGAATCTTCTTGAAGAAGAAGGGAATGATGTGAGCAGGGCCAGACAACTTATCGATTACAAGTCAGGTTATTGAGTTAATAAAAAAAGGCGTCAACTACACAACAAATGAAGGAGTTCATTAGTGTTGGAGTTAGTTGCTCAAATTAAAGCCCAAGTCCAAGACCAATCTACATTGGGCCAAATGGTGAATATTATTCAAGTTGATAGGCTTGTTCCTACTTGAAGTGATGGCTTATTACACATTTGATTTTTGAAGCCCAATTGAAGATAAAATAAGAGGATTTTCGTCCAAAATAGTGTAGCCAAGTGGAAAAGTCATTTGTGGTTACATTTTAGTGTGTATTTATTTGAATTATGAGTCTTAAGTATTGACATTAGTGTTAGGCTCCCAAAAGTCATTTTTGAGCCTATAAATAGTCTTGTAATCACACTTGTATTAGAGACACCATTGATATAAACGAAAATTGCTTATGCTTAGTGAGTTGAATTCTCTTTGTTGAGTTTTTCACTTGTTTTAGAACTTATCAAGACACTTGAGCAAGGTCTTGTGGCGTTCATCCATACCGAGGATCTTGGCTGATTATATAGCCAACGGGTCGAGGTTTCTACGCTCCTAGGGGTTGATCAAACTAGATTGTCGATCTAGGGAGTTCGCTGCCTACTCACATACGTCGGGTTCTTGGGTCATTATATCCAACGGGTCCTTCGTCCACTTCTATCCATATCATTTGGTATCAGAGCAATCTGGTATTGATCCAAACTCTATCTTTTATTTTCTTCATCCTTTCATATATCTCTTATATTCATCCTCATTGTCCTACAAAAATAGTTGCCAAAAGAAATCTGCAAAGTTCCAATATCTTTTTTTGGTTTCCTTTATTGTTACTTATTATACGTAAAAAAAAAAAGAGAAAAAAAATATAAAAAATATATATATTGAAATACTATGGAAGCTGATTGTTTGGAGAGATTGGAGCGGTGGAGTCATGCAAATCATCGTCATCAAATGGAGCGTCAACGGCGTGCAAATCTTCGTCACATGAAAACCAAGCTCATGTTGAAGGAGTTCATGGCAGCCAATGAAGAGCTGGGAAGGCTATTGGAATCTTCACAAAAGCAAATTTGTTCTCAAGTGCCGACCATCCAAAGTTCTACTTCTGAACCGCAATTGGAGGCTCAACCTAATGAGGAGAAAAAGAGTGATGATATGGAGATTATTCTAGATTTCAACATGGGTGCTTTGATTGTTGTCGAAGATCTCGAGGATCCTAATCCAATTGTTCCTGTTGCTCCAGTTTTTTCCACCAAGATGCAATGGAAAGAAAAGTTATTGTTGAGGGAAGTCGTGCGGGTCTGGTTCGTGATTCATTGGTAGTACCAGTGGGATTGCCTTCGTTTATGAACCAATCATCTTTCCAAAAGTCGTGGTTTAATAATCGTGACAGTATCGAGGTGTACCCTGAAGCAACGAAGGTCGATCACTTGGGTATGGAACTATGTGCAACTATCAAAGTCAAGGATGAAAATCGCGTATTCAAACCGGGAAGGTTGGATCGGGTATTTCTACACACTGATCTTTCTTTTGGAAATAAGATTCGGGACGAATCTTCTTGAAGAAGAAGGGAATGATGTGAGCAGGGCCAGACAACTTATCGATTACAAGTCAGGTTATTGAGTTAATAAAAAAAGGCGTCAACTACACAACAAATGAAGGAGTTCATTAGTGTTGGAGTTAGTTGCTCAAATTAAAGCCCAAGTCCAAGACCAATCTACATTGGGCCAAATGGTGAATATTATTCAAGTTGATAGGCTTGTTCCTACTTGAAGTGATGGCTTATTACACATTTGATTTTTGAAGCCCAATTGAAGATAAAATAAGAGGATTTTCGTCCAAAATAGTGTAGCCAAGTGGAAAAGTCATTTGTGGTTACATTTTAGTGTGTATTTATTTGAATTATGAGTCTTAAGTATTGACATTAGTGTTAGGCTCCCAAAAGTCATTTTTGAGCCTATAAATAGTCTTGTAATCACACTTGTATTAGAGACACCATTGATATAAACGAAAATTGCTTATGCTTAGTGAGTTGAATTCTCTTTGTTGAGTTTTTCACTTGTTTTAGAACTTATCAAGACACTTGAGCAAGGTCTTGTGGCGTTCATCCATACCGAGGATCTTGGCTGATTATATAGCCAACGGGTCGAGGTTTCTACGCTCCTAGGGGTTGATCAAACTAGATTGTCGATCTAGGGAGTTCGCTGCCTACTCACATACGTCGGGTTCTTGGGTCATTATATCCAACGGGTCCTTCGTCCACTTCTATCCATATCATTTGGTATCAGAGCAATCTGGTATTGATCCAAACTCTATCTTTTATTTTCTTCATCCTTTCATATATCTCTTATATTCATCCTCATTGTCCTACAAAAATAGTTGCCAAAAGAAATCTGCAAAGTTCCAATATCTTTTTTTGGTTTCCTTTATTGTTACTTATTATACGTAAAAAAAAAAAGAGAAAAAAAATATAAAAAATATATATATTGAAATACTATGGAAGCTGATTGTTTGGAGAGATTGGAGCGGTGGAGTCATGCAAATCATCGTCATCAAATGGAGCGTCAACGGCGTGCAAATCTTCGTCACATGAAAACCAAGCTCATGTTGAAGGAGTTCATGGCAGCCAATGAAGAGCTGGGAAGGCTATTGGAATCTTCACAAAAGCAAATTTGTTCTCAAGTGCCGACCATCCAAAGTTCTACTTCTGAACCGCAATTGGAGGCTCAACCTAATGAGGAGAAAAAGAGTGATGATATGGAGATTATTCTAGATTTCAACATGGGTGCTTTGATTGTTGTCGAAGATCTCGAGGATCCTAATCCAATTGTTCCTGTTGCTCCAGTTTTTTCCACCAAGATGCAATGGAAAGAAAAGTTATTGTTGAGGGAAGTCGTGCGGGTCTGGTTCGTGATTCATTGGTAGTACCAGTGGGATTGCCTTCGTTTATGAACCAATCATCTTTCCAAAAGTCGTGGTTTAATAATCGTGACAGTATCGAGGTGTACCCTGAAGCAACGAAGGTCGATCACTTGGGTATGGAACTATGTGCAACTATCAAAGTCAAGGATGAAAATCGCGTATTCAAACCGGGAAGGTTGGATCGGGTATTTCTACACACTGATCTTTCTTTTGGAAATAAGATTCGGGACGAATCTTCTTGAAGAAGAAGGGAATGATGTGAGCAGGGCCAGACAACTTATCGATTACAAGTCAGGTTATTGAGTTAATAAAAAAAGGCGTCAACTACACAACAAATGAAGGAGTTCATTAGTGTTGGAGTTAGTTGCTCAAATTAAAGCCCAAGTCCAAGACCAATCTACATTGGGCCAAATGGTGAATATTATTCAAGTTGATAGGCTTGTTCCTACTTGAAGTGATGGCTTATTACACATTTGATTTTTGAAGCCCAATTGAAGATAAAATAAGAGGATTTTCGTCCAAAATAGTGTAGCCAAGTGGAAAAGTCATTTGTGGTTACATTTTAGTGTGTATTTATTTGAATTATGAGTCTTAAGTATTGACATTAGTGTTAGGCTCCCAAAAGTCATTTTTGAGCCTATAAATAGTCTTGTAATCACACTTGTATTAGAGACACCATTGATATAAACGAAAATTGCTTATGCTTAGTGAGTTGAATTCTCTTTGTTGAGTTTTTCACTTGTTTTAGAACTTATCAAGACACTTGAGCAAGGTCTTGTGGCGTTCATCCATACCGAGGATCTTGGCTGATTATATAGCCAACGGGTCGAGGTTTCTACGCTCCTAGGGGTTGATCAAACTAGATTGTCGATCTAGGGAGTTCGCTGCCTACTCACATACGTCGGGTTCTTGGGTCATTATATCCAACGGGTCCTTCGTCCACTTCTATCCATATCATTTGGTATCAGAGCAATCTGGTATTGATCCAAACTCTATCTTTTATTTTCTTCATCCTTTCATATATCTCTTATATTCATCCTCATTGTCCTACAAAAATAGTTGCCAAAAGAAATCTGCAAAGTTCCAATATCTTTTTTTGGTTTCCTTTATTGTTACTTATTATACGTAAAAAAAAAAAGAGAAAAAAAATATAAAAAATATATATATTGAAATACTATGGAAGCTGATTGTTTGGAGAGATTGGAGCGGTGGAGTCATGCAAATCATCGTCATCAAATGGAGCGTCAACGGCGTGCAAATCTTCGTCACATGAAAACCAAGCTCATGTTGAAGGAGTTCATGGCAGCCAATGAAGAGCTGGGAAGGCTATTGGAATCTTCACAAAAGCAAATTTGTTCTCAAGTGCCGACCATCCAAAGTTCTACTTCTGAACCGCAATTGGAGGCTCAACCTAATGAGGAGAAAAAGAGTGATGATATGGAGATTATTCTAGATTTCAACATGGGTGCTTTGATTGTTGTCGAAGATCTCGAGGATCCTAATCCAATTGTTCCTGTTGCTCCAGTTTTTTCCATCAAGATGCAATGGAGAGAAAAGTTATTGTTGAGGGAAGTCGTGCGGGTCTTGATGCAGCCCAAGGTTCGTTGGTGCAAGACCCGGTGCATGTTCCTGTTGGTCCGGTTACAAGAGCACGAGCCAAGAAGTTCAAGGAGAGCTTGATGAGCTTAGTTCAAGAAGTGTGGGCTCAAGAGTTGATGAAGAAACCCATTGGAGATGGTGGAGTCGGTCCAAGTTTAATTAATATCATCAAGTGCGAGTGGGCCGAAGCGTGAAGACTTTATATGTTTTGAAGACTTATGTTTTTTATTTATTTTCGGATTTTAGCCCATAGTTTCAGCTTGGTATTTCGAAAATAAGGGCCTTGTTTGGCAGCCCAGTTAATTTTCGAATTAGGGCTTCTTTGCTTGGTAGTTAAGTTGTTTCCTTATTATATTAGGTTTAGCCTTTGCCTATATATAGGCCACCATATGGACGAAATTTGGAGCCTACCTTTAATCAAATTGTGAGTTTTATTTCTCTCTTGAGAATTCCGAATTCCTCTTGATTGTTCCAAGACGAATTCATTTATCGACGTAACGGCGAGTCAACCAACCCTCGTCGGGTGTCATTCAGCGTCCCCGAGTTGCTGCGTCAACTTCACGTTGGGGTTTAGGGATTCGTTCGCCTAAATCATTCCGTGGGTTAGATTCAGAGGTTTTGGGATCTCCATCCTTCCGTTCCAATTCAGTCTTCCGCGTGCGTTGTGTTCGATCGATCGGCAAGGATCGTATCATTTGGCACCAGAGCCGCGTTTCGTATCCAGGTTTCGTTTTCGTTTTCTGTCTACGTATCCAGGGTAGAAGTTTTAGGTTTCATCTGTTCAATTTTCGTTCCATCTACTGATTTCAGTTTCTGCGTTTTAGGGTTTCCGTTTTCTGTCCTAGTTTTCTGTTCCGCTGTCTGTTTATAATTCCTAGGGTTTCGATTTTTCTTCTGCTGTGCTCAATACCATAATATCTGGGGTGGTCTGAATTACTCATAAACATACACGCTTATACACATCCATCATCATACGACTTACACACATCCATATAAATCCATACGTCATAATTTCGTTTGGTTCTTGAATTTTCTTTTTTTTTTTTTCAGAACCTATTGTCTGTTAAGGTCCGAAAAAAAAAAAAAAATTCAGAACCTATAGAATTTCCTAAAATTTTCTTGCAACATCTTGTTCCTACAGTTTCACTGGCATCGTATAGAGCCTTTTGGGGCAGTTTCTGCGTACATTTTTTCCGATTTTTGATTATTTCTCGTTGTGTTTTCTGGAGTCCTTGGGTAGTATAGAGCCTTTTGGGACAGTTTCTGCGTACACTTTTTCCGGTTTTCGTTTACTTCTCATTGTGTTTTCTGGAGTCCTTGGGTAGTATAGAGCGTTTTGAGCCTATTTCTGCGCAGTACTTTTTGGGTTGTTCAGTCTGCGTTTCTGATTGTCTTCTTTCTGTTTGGGGGTTTTCCCATCTTTTCGTATCCGTTTAGTGTTGTTGGTGTGGTCTCTTGTTGATGCATGCCATGGAGGCCCAAGTTACGTTGCATATGTGGGCTGATTTAATAGAGTCTTTTATTTTGTTTTATCTTATAATTTTCGTGGGTTATGTTAGGGTGGCTGAAATTAGGCCTTAGTTGAGTCAATTTTGAGTTTTATACCTTGTTTTGACTAAGGATATGTTTCCTTATTAGATTAGGAGTTATTTTCCATGTTTATTCTCATAGTTTGGTTAGGTTTTCGCATACCTTATTTGTAGTCTTTATGATGGACGAAAATTAGGGTTTAGATTAGGTTTAGTTGTTTCCTTATTAGACTAGGTCTCTTTATTGTTGCCTATATAAAGGCCTCTTGTTATGAACGAATGATCAACCAATTTTATATCAAATTTCGTGAGTTATCACTTCTCCTTGAGAGTTTCGAATTTTCTCTTGTATATCCCAAGAGAGTTCATTTATCCGGCGTAACGGCGAGTCAACCATCCCTCGTCGCGTGTCATTCATCATCCCCGAGTTGCTGCGTCAACTTCACGTTGGGGTTTAGGGATTCGTTCGCCTAAATCATTCTGTGGGTTAGATTCAGAGATTTTGGGATTTCCATCTTCTGTTCGTTTTTCCAAGTCTTCCACTTGCGTATTCGATTTGATCGGCCAGGATCATATCACAAGAGTTGATGAAGAAACCCATTGGAGATGGTGGAGTCGGCCCAAGTCTAATTAATATCATTACATGCGAGTGGGCCGAAGCTTGAAGATGTGATTTATTTTGAAGACTTCTTTTATTTAGTTTAACTTTGTTATTTTCGCAGCCCATGAGTTATAGGGCCTTGTTATTTTCGGATTTATTTAGTAAGGGCCTTGTTTGGCTTATTAGGGCTTGTTTTTAAGTTGTTTCCTTATTAGATTAGGTTTAGCCTTTGCCTATATATGGCTTCTATGTGTTGGACGAATTGGCAGCCTACCTTGAATCAAATTGTGAGTTTTTATTCTCTCTTGAGAGTTTCGAATTCTTCTTGATTTTTCCAAGACGAATTCAATTTATCGACGTAACGGCGAGATCAACCAACCCTCGTCGGGTGTCATTCAGCGTCCCCGAGTTGCTGCGTCAACTGCACGTTGGGGTTTAGGGATCCGTTCGCCTAAATCATTTCGTGGGTTAGATTCAGAGGTTTTGGGATTTCCATCCTTTCCGTTCCAGTTCAGTCTTCCGCGTGCGTTGTGTTCGATCGATCGGCAAGGATCGTATCATTTGGCACCAGAGCCGCGTTTCGTATCTAGGTTTCGTTTTCGTTTTCTATCTACGTATCCAGGGTAGAAGTTTTAGGTTTCATCTGTTCAATTTTCGTTCCATCTACTGATTTCAGTTTCTGCGTTTTAGGGTTTCCGTTTTCTGTCCTAGTTTTCTGTTCCGCTGTCTGTTTATAATTCCTAGGGTTTCGATTTTTCTTCTGCTGTGCTCAATACCATAATATCTGGGGTAGAATTCCTAGGGTTTCGATTTTTTTCTTCTGCTGTGCTCAATACCATAATATCTGGGGTGGTCTGAATTACTCATAAACATACACGCTTATACACATCCATCATCATACGACTTACACACATCCATATAAATCCATACGTCATAATTTCGTTTGGTTCTTGAATTTTCTTTTTTTTCCTTGGGTAGTATAGATCCTTTTGGGACAGTTTCTGCGTACACTTTTTCCGGTTTTCGTTTACTTCTCATTGTGTTTTCTGGAGTCCATGGGTAGTATAGAGCGTTTTGAGCCTATTTCTGCGCAGTACTTTTTGGGTTGTTCAGTCTGCGTTTCTGATTGTCTTCTTTCTGTTTGGGGGTTTTCCCATCTTTTCGTATCCGTTTAGTGTTGTTGGTGTGGTCTCTTGTGGGACGTTTCGTTGAGTGCTCTCGTTGAGACAGTTTGGTAATCTCGTTGGTGCAGTTGGTTTTTGAGTTCAGCTGGTAGATTGAGGGAATTTGATTCCTTGAGAGAGAAATTGAGCGGAAAAAGGCACGAGAGAGTGAGATTATTAGAGTGAAAAAAAAAAGCCGTTGAATTGTGTGATACACGAGCGCTGAGTGATTTCATCTTGAGTGATACACGAGTGTTTGTGAGGTGGTGAGGTCCTTTTATTTTGTTTCACTAACCGTTTCTTGTTTTCTTTGTCACTATGTCTAAGAAAGATGAACAGGGTGCGGATGTGAGCGATGGCCCTGTTATGGATCCACAGTTGAAACTCGTAGTGGAGGCACTTCGCTCAGAATTTGGCAAGATGTTACACTCAGAAATCGAGGGAGTGTACGACAAGATCGAGCTGATTGAGCAGTCTCTTTCTCGAGAGACCACTTTCACACGAGGAGGTCGCCGCGGGCGAGGAGGCCGTGGTGGTGGCGGAGGTCGATTCCACCGTCAGTATGAGGAGCATGTAGATGATACAGGATTTGACGAAGAGGATGATGGCGGCAGAACGTGGCAAGATAACAATCTGGGCAACATCAAGATGAACGTTCCTCCCTTCCAAGGGAAGAATGACCCAGAATTGTATCTTGATTGGGAGAGAAAGGTGGAGCTTATGTTCGATTGCCACAACTATTCAGAGCTCAAGAAGGTGAAGTTGGCAGCAATTGAGTTCTCCGATTATGCACTTGTTTGGTGGGATCAGATGGTGACGAGTAGGAGAAGAAACAGTGAGCCACCTATTCAGACTTGGCAGGAGATGAAGGCTGTGATGAGGAAGCGTTTTGTGCCGAATCATTACTACCGCGAGCTTTTCAACAAGTTGCAGACTTTGAGGCAAGGCAGTCGGAGTGTGGATGAGTACTATAAGGAGATGGAGGTTGCCATGATTCGAGCGAATGTGGTGGAGGAGCGAGAGGCGACCATGGCGAGATTCTTGACTGGTTTGCATTGGGATATTCGTGATAAGGTGGAGTTGCAGCACTACGTTGAGTTGGAGGACATGGTTCATATGGCCATCAAGATCGAGAATCAACTCAAGAGGAGGGGCAACAATAGCAGCAACCAGCGCCATAATCAGGGCAATTGGAGGCAATCACAACCAGTTTCTAGTGGTTCCTCATCAAGAGGGAATCAATGGAAAAAGGAGGCACCGCCGAGAGAGGAGAAGAAGCCGTTCATTAGGTCCCGACCCGAGGGATCCGATGCAGCAAATCAGGGCAATCTGGCCGTTTCTGATGGTCGAAATCGAGATAAGAAGTGCTTCAAGTGCCAAGGCTTCGGGCATATTATGAGTGACTGCCCGAACAGGAGAATTATGATCTTGAGAGATGACAGCGAAGTCGTGACGGATGGTGATGAGACCGATCCTGATATGCCGAAATTGGAGGATGGAGATGGTACCGATGATGAGGAGGAGTGTGAGGAGATTTTCGCGCCCAATGGACAGCTTTTTGTAGCTAGGAGAGCCTTGAGTGTCCAAACTCAACCCAATGAGCGAGAGCAGCGGGAGAACCTCTT
The DNA here is from genome assembly GCF_028751815.1 of Salvia miltiorrhiza. Classification (NCBI taxonomy): domain Eukaryota; kingdom Viridiplantae; phylum Streptophyta; class Magnoliopsida; order Lamiales; family Lamiaceae; genus Salvia; species Salvia miltiorrhiza. The sequence goes on along the minus strand of NC_080392.1, from coordinate 30,152,877 downwards.
TCACACGAGATGTCTTGTTCAAGACAAGGTATGTAGTGTGATCATTGATGGCGGGAGTTGCACGAATGTGGCTAGTAGAGCCATGGTTGAGAGATTGGGGCTGACCACGGAGAAGCATTCCAAGCCATATCGTTTGCAGTGGCTGAATGAGACAGGCGTCATCAAAGTGACGAAGCAAGTGAAGGTTCCGTTTCGCATTGGAAAGTATGAGGATGAGGTTGTGTGTGATGTGATCCCTATGCAAGCGAGTCACATCCTGTTGGGGCGACCGTGGCAGTTTGATCGCCGTGTTATTCATGATGGCTTCACCAACAAATACTCATTTGAATACAAGCAGAAAAAGGTGTCACTTGTTCCTCTTACTCCTAAACAAGTTTATGAGGATCAAGTGCAATTGCAAAAGGAGGCGGACAAGGTGAAGTCAAAGGACCAGCCCGTGGAGAAGAAGGAGAATGGATTGATTCATAAGTCCTTTCTTGCTAGGGCTAGTGATTTGAAGTGGTGTGTACAGGAGGAGAGGCCGATCATGCTGTTGCGATATCAGGAGAACTTGGTTATTACTAACGATCTCTCTTCTCTACCCCCTTCTATTCGTTCTGTTTTGCAGGAGTTTGATGATGTTTTTCCCGACGATACACCTGCCGGTTTACCACCAATTCGAGGGATTGAGCATCAGATTGACTTTGTGCCCGGCGCTACACTGCCGAACCGACCAGCTTACCGAACCAATCCGGAGGAGACAAAGGAGTTGGAGAGGCAAATTGGCGAGTTATTGGCCAAAGGGCATGTGAGGGAGAGTTTGAGTCCTTGTGCGGTACCCGTTCTACTTGTACCGAAGAAGGACTCGTCTTTGAGGATGTGCTGTGATTGCCGAGCCATCAATAACATCACGGTAAAGTATCGCCATCCTATCCCTCGTTTAGATGATATGCTAGATGAGTTGCATGGTTCTTGTGTCTTTTCTAAGATCGATTTGCGTAGTGGATACCATCAGATTAGGATTAAGGAAGGCGATGAATGGAAAACTGCTTTTAAGACAAAACTTGGTTTGTATGAGTGGTTAGTTATGCCTTTTGGTTTGACTAATGCGCCTAGTACGTTCATGCGTCTTATGAATCATGTTTTGCGTGCTTTCATTGGCAGATTTGTTGTTGTCTACTTTGATGATATCCTCATTTATAGCCAGGATGATATGAACCTTGCCGACCAATCGAACACTACGCAAACGGAAGACTTGAAAACACGAATAGAAGATGGAATCCCAAAACCTCTGAATCTAACCCACGGAATGATTTAGGCGAACGAATCCCTAAACCCCAACGTGAAGTTGACGCAGCAACTCGGGGACGATGAATGACACGCGACGAGGGATGGTTGACTCGCCGTTACGCCGGATAAATGAACTCTCTTGGAATATACAAGAGAAAATTCGAAACTCTCAAGGAGAAGTGATAACTTACGAAATTTGATATAAAATTGGTTGATAATTCATTCATAACAAGAGGCCTATATATAGGCAAAAATAAAGAGACCTAATCTAATAAGGAAACAACTAAACCCTAATTTTCGTCCATCATAAAGACTACAAATAAGGTATGCGAAAACCTAACCAAACTAGGAGAATAAACATGGAAAATAACTCCTAATCTAATAAGGAAACATATTCTTAGTCAAAACAAGGTATAAAACTCAAAATTGACTCAACTAAGGCCTAATTTCAGCCACCCTAACATAACCCACGAAAATTGTAAGATAAAACAAAATAAAAGACTCTATTAAATCAGCCCACATATGCAACGTAACTTGGGCCTCCATGGCATGCATCATTCCCCTCCTCTTGAAAGGGATTTGTCCTCAAATCCAAGTTGTCAATCCAAATGCCGGGATCAAAAACCAAATGCTTTGGCTCTAACTTTGAGTTTGCTTGAAACGTGAACATGACGAATTTATTGTTGAAAATACTGCCATGCTTCACTTTTCTTCCGAACAGCCATGTAGCATGCATCGGCGCTTCAGCACAAAAGAATTCACTTGCATACGTGATCAGCAAAACCTTTGCTTCCAATGGAATTGGAATATATTCCTCAAGCACTTTCTCACGTGAATCCTGCAATGGCAGCAACGTAAGATTGGGCTCCTCTTCTTCAACAGCAACAACCTCTCGATCGATGTCCACCACAACTGCCATTGCTTCGTCGGTCTCCTCCAATTGTGGCCTATCGGGATCGGTCACCTCATCTTGGAGAGCAACAACCTCTCTATCAATCTCCACTTCAACCTTCATCTCTGTTTGCTCGACCGGCTGCTCCGTAGACTGCACCTTATCCGCCTCCTTGTGTCGTTGCTGCAGTTGCACGTGATCCTCATAAATTTGTTGTGGACTAAGGGAAACAATTGCCAACTTCTTTTGCTTATACGCGAAGGAGTACTTATTGGTGACTTCATCATGAATAGCTCGTCTATCGACCTGCCACGGTCTACCCAACAAAATGTGGGTCGCCTGCATGGGAATAACATCGCACAAAACCTCATCTTCATACCTGCCAAGGCGAATAGGCACTTTCACTTGCGTGGTAATCTCGACGACGCCGGTCTCATTCAGCCATTGCAAACGATACGGCTTGGGGTGTTGCACCTCGGTCAGCCCCGATTTCTCCACCATGTATCTACTCGCCACATTCGTGCAACTTTCTCCATCAATGATCACACTGCACAACTTGTCGTGGACAAGAACTCTCGTGTGAAAGAGAGTCTCCCACTGCTCACTCTCATGGGGTCCGAATCCCTGACATGTACGACACTTCGTATCTCGATTGCAACCATCAAAAACTGCCGGATGGCCGTGAGTTGCTAAACTCACACTCATACTCTCTCAAGAACGTAAAGACCCAAACAGAAAGACAAAACACTGGATAATTTCAACCCTTACGAAACCTGGAAAACTGATACCAGATGATATGATCCTAGCCGATCAATCCAACACCACGCAAACGGAAGACTTGAAAAACGAACAGAAGATGGAATCCCAAAACCTCTGAATCTAACCCACGGAATGATTTAGGCGAACGAATCCCTAAACCCCAACGTGAAGTTGACGCAGCAACTCGAGGACGATGAATGACACGCGACGAGGGTTGGTTGACTCGCCGTTACGTCGATAATTGAATTCGTCTTGGAATAATCAAGAGAAATTCGGAATTCTCAAGAGAGAAATAAAACTCACAAGTTTATTGATAAAAGTAGGCTAATTTTCGTCCAACATAAGAAGGCCTGTATATAGGCAAAGACTAACCCTAATCTAAGAAGGAAACAACTTAACTACCAAGCAAAGAAGCCCTAATTTTCGTCCATCATAAGGACTACAAATAAGGTATGCGAAAACCTAACCAAACTAGGAGAATAAACATGGAAAATAACTCCTAATCTAATAAGGAAACATATCCTTAGTCAAAACAAGGTATAAAACTCAAAATTGACTCAACTAAGGCCTAATTTCAGCCACCCTAACATAACCCACGAAAATTATAAGATAAAACAAAATAAAAGACTCTATTAAATCAGCCCACATATGCAACGTAACTTGGGCCTCCATGGCATGCATCAATAATAGATTGACTATTGCTTTGATTTATCATGGGTGAGAGTTCTCTTGAAGCTCAATATACTCGATACTTTGGGTGATAGCAATTATTATTATTTGACATGCGATTATATTGCAATAAGGATCCGTGTCCTGCTAATAACAGGATGATAATATCCTCTCGAGGAACTTAATAAGTTTATCGTATTAAACCCTGCAGGTGGAATTCGTTCCGATACGATAATAAGTTTAAGTGGTAGCACTCGAGATGTCGTTTATAATTAAACGACTAATTAATTAATTAATTGATCGTCAGAGGAATTAATTAATTAATGGATATTGGATATCTTAAACACGGGGATTAATTAAGTCTAATACTAGCCCCGACTCGCCTAAAGAATAAAGAGGTAATTCAGTATTAATTTTCTAGTGGAATAAATTAATACTTGTGTCTCGATTTTATTCTGGGCTGAATAGGAAAATCGAGCACTGGGAGGCCAAACTTTATTCAAGCTAGTAGATCCCCGCTTGGCCCAATAAAGGCTTCACTCCATATGGGGCGTCCGTCCATCTATCTCTCACTTAAGCCTTTGGGCTTTGTTTTAGTTTAATTAGATGATGGGCTTATTATTTAGGGTTTTAATACCCAGTATAAATAATAGGTACAGCCCTAATTCTAATTACTGGTGACATTACGTGAGATAAAATAGAGAGAAATCTGTGAGAGCACAGAGAAGTGAGGCGGCGCGTTTCCCTAGGAAAAGGAGAGGACTTGAAGATCGTTGTCACCCAACGTCAAGTCTTGCCGTGGGAACAAGTTGGAAGATCAACACTGGAGTCGATCATTGCCGAATTTGCAAGCAAGATTCTATCCTCTTGCTATAGGCACATGGTTTTTGTATGTATTCGTTTGATATCCGAAATGGATCACGGGCACGTGAATCATATGTCAAAATATGGTTCCTTCAGTAAACACTTTCTAAGTAATCACTACTTTATTCTTGACTTATCTCCTAATGTAGGTCTAAACTCTGTCAAGGAACAACTCATAGATAAACAATCCATAAGCACATAGCAATCACATAAACAAACTCATTTTTGAAAAATAAAATATTTTTAGTCGGGGAAATTTCCCAAAAATCTATTTTATAAATCATTCTTAAACCAATTATTCAAAAATTAACTCACATAAACAAGTTATGCCATTTTATTACATTTTTCATGTATAAGCTCAATTCATCTTCACTAAGCCACATATAGGCATCTTTAATTCATATCTCATCTCATAATCAAAATCTTATTCAATTCACTCTTTCTGCACTGCTTTAACTTAAGAGAATAAACTGTTTCTCCTCGGAACTCTCCTAGGTTCGAGACTCATACTATTGAAAATCTCTTTGAGTCTAGTTTTATTTAAAAAAAAGTAGGTTGAAAAACTCTAAGTGGTTTAAGAGATATAGCCGTTCTCCCACAGTCTACCATATTCGGCAGTTTCGTGCAACTGGAAGTTTTGAATTTTGAAATATAGTAAACATTTCCGAAATGACTTGAAATGTTTTGGGTAGCTAGATAACACATTAATCTCTTTACCATAAAGATTTGGAAAGCAAAAACGCAGGGGAAGCTACTGAAAAGGGTGACTCTAAGGTCTGTTCTTCCAAACTTTCGGTAGAAAGTTGCAGTTGGTGTTTTGAATTTTAAAAGGGTAGTAAATGAAGTCCAAATCACTTGAAATTTTACATGGACGTTCATAACACTCTGATATACGTACCATAAAATGTTCAAGATTTTTGGGTATCAAGAACCCTGTCGAAATTCATCAAGTCAGTAGCTTTTTAAAGGTTTTCAAAATAACTCATCAACTTACCAACTTTAAGCATATAGCCAACTATACCCTATTTTTCATCAAACTAACTCACTTCAATCTTCATCAAACACCTTTAATCATCATTCTAATCCATCAAATATAATACCAAAACTTTCATAAAGTCATAATCATAATCAAATCATCACTCACTCCATGAACTCCAAACTTCTCAATATCATATAAACTAACTAATCCAAAAATTCAAATATCAATCTAAATCCATTCTTTACATGTAGAAATGGACTAAATAGGATCTCAATAGCATGAATATAATCTCCATTCAATAATAGAAGATGAATATTTTTTTAAGGGCCTTTAACCCTAATTTTCGAAAAAATGAAAAGAGAACAAAAGTGGGGTTTTCATGCTATTTTCATCCATATACGTGCTTATATAACTCAAATATTATTAGATTTAAATAAATCTAACACTTACTCAATGATTTTTGAGTAGAAAATGAAAATATCCTCTTGACTTCAAGCTTTAAAAACCTTCCATAGTTGCTCTTGATTTGAAGTGTGTAGATGTTTAGAGTTTGTTTTAATGGAAGCTTATGGCATAGAAATGATCTATGAAGCTTTGTATATGATCATCAATGGAGGATGATGAAGAAAATTGGGAGAGAAGAGAGAGAGGGAGGGGACGGTTCTATGGTGAGAAATAAGGGAATGAATAACCTCAAACTTGCTCACTAAGTATATTAAGGATAATCCTCACATGTTGGATAATCCACTTGGCCACTTGCATAATTTACCTTAAGTTAAAAATAGTTAACCTTAGGTTAAAAGTAACAATTAGTGTAAATGTAAAATTATATAGTAAAAAGTGTAGTAATTGTGTAGTAACAATTTGATTCATTAAAACACTCACTAATTAAATCAAAACTACACATTATACACTTAAGTGACTAACAATAATTATTACATAATTATTGCTCACATAATTCACTTCACATCCATCTCGGAAAAAAAATAAATTCCGAGAAGTTCCGTTAGGAAAAAAAAGTAACTCGATTGATATAAAATTTTATTCATCGATTGAAAAATAAACTCGTTCATTACTCGTTTGAAAATTAATCTCATGCAATAATATTCAAGAAAATCATAATCACACATGTAACAAGTAGGTCACATAATATTCATTCAAAAAAAAAAAAAATCTCACTTAAGGCGTATCATCAAAATCACTCAAAGTCTAACGTCAAATTGAAACTCTAACGTCAACTCAATCATCTCACTATTTCAACTCTTTCTCTATAATGATTCTCACTTACTCACATCGACTTTATTTCTAGCCGAGCATCCTCTTAAATCTTAATAAAATAATCCATCTCGGATAATAATTATACTCCCTCACTCAGAAACAAAAACTGTCGTCTCTTCTCAATTCAATCAGTATCTCTATCAAACTCATTTACTCTAAGTGATTCACTCTCTAGCTCCATCATCGAAATTCTAAACTATTCATATCTCATTCTATTGAGATATTTCATCTCATTATATGCTAGTGTTAACACCTCAGTGCTCTCTATAGCGAATCTCAAATATAAGAAAAAGTGGGGTGTTACAGCATGTGAACGAAAAAAAACATATCATATATCATATCTTTTATCAATCAATTTGTGAGTTTATTCTCTCTTGAGGACTTCGAGTTCTTCCTGAATTTCGTCAAAGCAAATTCAATTTATCGATGTAACGGCGAGTTCACCAACCCTCGTCGCATGTCATTCATCATCCCTGAGTTGCTGCGTCAATCATACGTTGGGGTTTAGGGATCCGTTCTCCTAGATCATTTCGTAGATTAGATTCAGAGGTTTTGAGATTTCCATCTTTTATCGTTCCATTTATTTATCTTTTATTCTTCAAGTCTTCCGCAAAGCGTGTTTGTTTGATCGGTCCGGCAAAGTTCATACCATTACCGGCGAGGATCACATCACTCCCTTGCTTTGATACTTCTCTTGGGGCTTAAAGGGATTCTATGGAGTGTGATAATGGTGGGAGAAAAGTTGCGGGAGTGGGGGAAGAGAGGAGGGACGAAAATGAAGAGAGGTGGAGAGAGTGAGAGCTTTTCTTGCCTTGGTATTTTTCTTGTAGTGAAATTGAGTGAGTGAGAAGAGTTATCAGCCAACTCTTGGCTTTAGGAAGGGGTGGGGCACAAAATTTAGGGTAGGGTAGAGGGGGGGGTGGCTTCTACTAGTTCCCATGCACTTTTAATCATTATGTTGGCAAAAATAATAAAATAAGGGTGGCTGATCACATGTGGGCTTGGGCTTAAAAAAATTGGGCTGATATTTAACTAAATAATGGGGCCTAAAATAGGCCCAAGGCTTGTCCAAAAATCGGCCCACCCTTCGGCCTTTTTTACGAGCTCGTTCTCGCTCAAACCTGTTTTAAAAACAAACACGTATTAAACTAAATATACATTTTGCTTTTCATACTTTGAAATGAAAAAGTATGCATATATATACATAATAATTTAAATCAACATCACACGGAAAAATAAAATAATCATCTTCTTATTTTCCGTTTTTCTTAAGAGAAAACCTAGGCATCAAGACTCATTAAATCATCGCGAGGATAATTATTCTTTTTAACCGGGAATTAGGGACCTATCATATCCTAATAATATCAATAAGATATGAATCTAGGATCGAAAATTTGGGGTATTATATTTTTCAACTAAAATAGTTAGATTATTTATTTCCGCTAATTAATCTTCATAAGTACCCCGAGTTTAGCGTGGCTGTCCTCTAGATAAGTCGGGCCGTCACAATACCAAAAATGAAAGGTATGCATAAATATTAGAACAGAGGGAGTATTTTATTTTAAGGATAACTTATTAAATGATATATTATATAGTAATTGCTTCACTTTTCTACCAAAAGAAAAAAAATTAGATTCGAAAAATACTACTCCCTCTGTCTCACAAAAATATGAATTTTTGTGATCATCTCATAAAAACATAAATATTTCTATTTCTTTTACACAACTGACAACCCCACCACAATCTCTTTATTTTTCATAATGTGAGATCCTTTTCCACCCACAATGCATTTTTTTATCTAATATTTTTTAAAATTCGTGTCACATATATATGTTCATGTTTTTGTGAGATGAAGGGAGTATAATAATATATTAATTCACTAAATAAAAAGTGCTATTATAGCAAAAATTAATTCACAACTTGATTTCAAACAATGTGGATTTTTCAGGATGCGTTACATGAAAGAAATTATTGAAGAGCTTATGAAGAATGGTCGCTTTTGCCTATACATTCACATGTAAGTAATTTGTCTTAATTCTCAATTATACGTTTTTCATATAAAACAATAGTTTATCTTTTATAGTTTAACAATCAGAGTTATTCTAAATAGGATATTGATGAAGTTCGTGTTGAGTGGGTGAATCTCATTCTTAGTCACATATAAAAAGTAGAGGTAATATTCTACAACTTTGGTTTACTAATATGGATTTGTGTTATAGATATACTAGTATATGTTTATTTGGTCTATTGATTTTAATGAAAGAAATATACTTTTGAAATAATATATGTTGCAATTAGCTGGAATTTTGTTTGAAATGTAAGAAATGCTTTGTTGACATGATTGTTTTATATGTTTTCATGGCAAATCTTGTTTTAATTTTGTGCCAGGATATGCTGGAAATGAAGCAAAAACAGGAGACTTTTGCTAAATTTTCCATGAAGATTCTTCAACAATAGACTACTAGATATTGTTTTGAAAAAAAATATTGTACTCTTTGTTTTGTATATTTAATCTCTTGTCGTTGTTAGCTTCATTTCAGTGTACATTAACAGAATATGAAATATTGTGAAATTATATATGACAATTATAATTTTTTAGTGTATCAATATTTGTATTTTATTTTTGGGGAAATAGCACCAAAATCCTTGTGGTTTCGCGAAATTCGCATATTTCCCTTGACCTTCAAAAGGTAGTGATAAAATCCTTAACCGTTGCTCTGATTCTCATTTTTTCCTTAAGTGGCGTTTTCCAACCATTAATTAGATGACGTGTCACCAACATGGCACACTTATGCTGAGTAGATTAATTAGAAGCTAAACGACGTCGTTTTGCGGCTAACATAATAGCGTCAAAATCCATGAAGTTTGGCGTGATTCTCGTTTTTCCCTTGACCTTAAAATGATGTTTTCTCGCTGTTTTTCTGAGCTTCTTGTTGAGACTGTTTGGTTTGGTTGAGGGAACAAGGCGGTCGGAGGTTGTGTGTCGTTATCTGACTTAGGGGCAGAGTTAACAGAGATGAGAAAGGTTGGGGTCGGCGGTGGTGGTGTCGTTGTGCTGCCCAGCCAAGGGCGGATGGGAGGGGACTGAGAGGGAGATTCAGAAGGTGTTGCAGTTTGAGGGAGTACAGACGAAGGACGAGACCGACGCTCCTCGTCGGAGTTACAACAGTGGCCGCCTCGTGCTTGTGTGTCCGTGGCGGTCGGAGAAAAAGAGAGGAGAGGGGATCTGTAAAGAGAAGAGAGAGGGGTTAGCGGGAGAGAAGCGGCCTGGTCGCGGCGGCCAGAGGAGAAGAGAGAAGAGGGGATCTGTAAAGATAGGAGAGAGGGGTTAGCGGGAGAGAGGAGGCCTGGTCGTGGCGGCCGGAGGAGAAGAGATGAGAGGGAATCTGTAAAGGGAGGAAAGAGAGGTTAGCGGGAGAAAGGCGACCGGCGGCCTGGTCGCGGCGGCCGGAGGAGAAGAGAGGAGAGGGGCGGATCATCTCTGAAGAACCCTAATTTCATTTAAAACGGCGACGTTTAATGTTCTCGCTTAAACACAGTCAGCGATTCGCCGAAAATTTAATCCTACGTGGATTTCCGACAGCCATGTTAGCATAAGTTTAGGAGCCGATCAATTTTATGGGAAAAATAAGAATCGGGATTAAGTTCAAGGATTTAATCACTACCTTTCGAAGGTCAAGGGAAATATGCGAATTTCGCGAAACCACATGAATTTTGGTGCTATTTCCCCTTTATTTTTTGTTAATTTTAAATAAAATAACAATAATTTTTAGTTGACGATAGCCTACCACTACGACAATAGGCATAGAGTAAGATCACTAAAAGTGTAGTCTTTAATTACTATAGACTACCATTTCTAGTTGACAAATTGTAGTCTATTCTTCCAATACACTACAATTTCGAACAGAATTAACTACGATTTCCACGTGTAGTATATGATTACACATAGACTACGGTTTCCACACGTAGTATATGTGCGTCTAAAAATGTAGTCTTAAGTAACTATAGACTACGGTTATAAAACCGTAGTCTATATTGATGGGAATAGACTACACCATCTATCACTACGGTTATTAAATCACATAGACTACGGTGTTAAACTGTAGTCTATGAGCTTTTTTGTAGTAGTGGTTTCAAAAACATTACTTTTTTCCATGTCGATTATTACTTTTTATCATAATAATAATTACTTTGAATTATCCGGCCGCCATGACCCGCGCTTAGACCCGTTCCCCAGCCCTATCGGACCCATCTCACCTATACATGCAGTCTGACAGCAAAATTTGTGTTGTAAAATTTATTGCAATTATTAAACTTTAACAATTTATTAACGTGAAATTCATAAATTTTGTGCAATGCACACAATCTCGATTAACAGTATCACTATTTATATTTTGTACTCGTTTGGTTCAAGTAGAGAAATGAAAAGGGAATGGAAATCTAATAAATGGGAGGAATGGTAACAATAATTATTACTTTTATTGAGTGTTTGGTTCAACAATGAAAAGAAATCATTAGCAAAGGATTTCATTTCTTTTGTTTCTCCTCTATTTTGAGGGGTAATAAATTGAGTGATTGTGTTACCCTCAAGTAAGGGTAATGGTTAACTCATTACCAAAACCAAATAATAAGTAATGGATTCAATTAATTAAATCTCTTTCTAAGATTCAAAAAATCCCAACCAAACATGGGCTTAATATACATTAGCTAATATAACCAGGGGGCTTAGCCCACTGGCCACCGGGTCCTCACTTAAGTGAAGTGACCCGGGTTCGATCCCTCTTGGGAGCGAATTTGGAGATTGGAGATATAAGGATGGATTTTGGTGAATGGGAGAGATAAGGTGGGAAACTAATTACTAACATCTAACATGACTTTGCCCGATCAAAAAAAAAAAAAGAAGCTAATGTAACTAAAAGTAGTTTTTATCTGCAGGTAAAATAAGTTGACTATCGATATGAATATCCCTACCATTTAACTCGATTGCTTTTCATTTGCCATTCAAAAAAAAATAAAAATAAAAATAAAAAGATTTACACAAAAATTACATAATTACACCTTTCGAGGTTAAACGACCTCATGACCTTTTTTCTTTTTTGGCTCTACATGGTACAACAAGGGTATAGCTACATTAATTCCACATTCACGGTGCAGTGGATATGGGCATGAAGCATTAAAGAAAATCATGCGGCGACAACGACGACATTAATTTATTGCCATGCAACTTTGTATTTGGACACCATGCATCCTCCCTAACTTATTAGGGGGTAGAGTAGGAAGCGTCGCCAAGAACGAGAGGACAAGAAACTGCAGCAGCTAAATGGGATATTTGGAGATGGCTGCATTCGGGATTCTCATTGGAGTAAACGATTCGTAAACGGCGAAGCTCAAGCTACAAATATCAACCTAACATTAGATGGGAAGGTAAGGATAAATATCGCTTTTTCTCACATTCATTCTTTTTTTTTTTCTCAAAAATATCCCAACCTAAAGACAATTACATACGCTACATGATTAAAACTTGTAGTCTATGCATTGTAGAGAATGGCCAAATTTGTAGTTGTATAAGCGAAAGAGGGGTATATACAAAGCAATTAGCCTTACTTGTTACTTAATAATTTCCCCTTATTGGTGTGAGCCGATTCAACAGGCAGAGGCACCTGATCCGGTTGATATCTAGTGCGGTCTCTCAGAAACTGCATATTATCCTGTTGAATAAATAGCCGAAGTTGACGGCCGTTATATTGAATGAAAGAAGTGTATATGCATATGTGAGAAGAAATTAAGTAGAATTATGGTAACCTTAATCTCTTTATTTGATTGGGTGCAAGGATCCGGCAGATTAGAGTAGTTGACAAAGGGGTGATCTAGTAACCTAATAGCCGTTGGTCGATCGGCTGGATTTCTGCGAAAGCAACATTGCAAGAAATCCTTACCCTCTGCTGACATTGTTTCTGGCACCGGTGGAGTCTCCTTTAGAACTTTGAATAACGCTGCAGCCTGAAACCAAATTAAATAAAAAAAATAACATGTAAGAATTAATATTTGAATTAAGTACTAGTCACATGTATGTAAAATTAGAGGCTTGCTTTTGCTTACCCCTTCATACTCACTCCAAGGGGGCTTTCCATTCATCATCTCAATGATCGTGCAGCCCAGACTCCATATATCAACTGCTAACGCCATGTCCCAACTAGCATCTGTTTGCATTGCGGATTGCAAAAGCTGCAATAACCAAATATATATAAGTGTGTGATATGATTATGCTTAATTGCCTATAAATATACCAACTATACCGAAGCCTCAAGAACTAGGTAGTCACTTTTGGCATGCAAATGCAAAGCAAGTATTGACTTCTGAATTGTAAGGGCTTCCGCATATGATTAAGTGTGGCCAAAATTCTAATTCGAGCAGAATTTTATAACCAGTGTTGATTAAAAATCAAAATTCGGGTATAATTCGTATCTGAGAATCTCCATACCTCTGGAGCCATCCAATATGGACTACCCTTGAGGGACAAATTCGCTGTTTGTCCTTTAAGCTGCCAAATCCAAATTAATCTTTCAACTTCACAACCACACGAGTAACGCATTAAACAAAAATTAAACGCAACAGCAATCATAACAACACTATCTTAAAAGGAAGTAATAAATAAAATATGAGAGCTTGCATCTAATTTTGGAGGAGAAAGCTTCTTCCTATAGGGAAAGTTGCCTTTATTACATCAGAATATATAGGTGTGTTTTTCTGGGAGAAGATTAATGCCAATTCTTTTTCTTTTCTTTTTTTTGATAAACTAATAGTTTTAAATAAATAAATTTAAAGGCCGTGCCACAAGAAACTCGAACTCAAGACCTTTGACCTGGGGCATTAACCCTTTACCGTCTTGGCCAACACACACACACACAGAGATTACTAACAGGAGACTCGAACCCAAGACCTTTGGGAAAAGGCATTAACCCCTTACCGCTTGGTCAACACACGCACACAGATTAATCCCAATTTTTTTTTTTTTTGATAAACTAAAAGTGCTAAATAAAGAAATTTAAAGACCGCACCAATCCAAGACTTTTGACCTTAGGCATTAACCCCTTACCGCTTGGCCAACATACACACACAGATTAATCACAATTCTTTTTTCTTTTTTTGATAAACTAACAGTATTAAATAAAGAAATTTAAAGACAGCGCCACATAGAACTCGAACCCAAGACCTTTGACCTTGAGCATTAACCCCTTTACCGCTTGGCCAACATACACACACATATTAATCCCAATTCTTCTTCTGCTGTCAATTATCACTAGAGCAATATGATTAAGGGCAGTTTACAAAGCTAGGGAAACATAAACACATCAAAACCATCAAAACCTTGAATGGAAAAGCATGATTGAACTGACATGCTTCGCCATCCCAAAATCCGCAAGCTTCACAACTCCGTATGCATCAACAAGTAAGTTGGCACCTTTAATGTCCCTATAAAAGCATCAAAAAACAAAGTCACCAAGAATAAATTTTCATATAATTTCCCAAAATTAATTAAGCTGGGATGTCGCCTATACCTGTGTATAGTTTTCTTCCCATGCAAATAAGACAATCCAAAGAGAATATGGCGAGTAAAATTGCGAACCACAGATTCTGTAATGGCTCCACAATGGTCATGGATGAATTTATTGATGGAACCTGGGTGGACGTATTCAAGATAGATATAAAACTTATCACCAATCTGAAATAAAAAACCATAAAAACTTAGATAAATAATCCACCTACACCATTGTAATATAATCATATCGATCACTCACTATTTCGCTGCCATAATACTGCACAATATTCGGATGCTTCAGCCGGCTCAGAACTTTAATTTCCTGAAATTCAATTCATTAACCATTATTAAATCTAAAAGAGAACCCTAGGAGTTTTCGTGAATCTAAAAAAATAGAAAATCTATGTTATTGAGTATAAGACGACCTGCTCCAACTGGCGTATACACTCTGCAGATTTGGAGTCATCCGGTAACATCTCAACTTCCTTCATCGCGCATAAGGCTCCAGTCTCTCTACCCACAACAAAACAAGCTGATACTAAAAGCACACAATGTTTCAAATTCTCACATAAAAGTGCAAGTACCTGTTGGAAGCTACGTACACACTTCCAAAGGTGCCCCTGCCTATGAGCTTCCCCTTCTGCCATTTTGATTTGATGGGCTCCGGGGCTGCCAAGAAATCATTCTTAGCTGCTTGCAGGGATACCGGCATGGACTGCGGAGGCAACGAGGAGAGGTCGGGGACGAAGCCAACGGGTGATATTGGAGTGGGGAAGGCGGGCATGGAGACGGAGGGAGGAAGGGGCAAGGGATGCACGGGGCTTGGGAGAGGAGAAGCGTCGAAGCTAGTTGCATGCTTGTGATGTGCTTCCGACGTCTCCGGTGCCGACCACACTAGGAACAGCCCGGCGGTTGTGGTCGGGTAGTAAGCTCCCCACATATCATTCCTCGCCGGGCTCAACTCCGTGCTTGAAAACGGGCTGCACGGCGCGCTGCTTGTGCTTGTGCATGGGTTGTTGCCATAGCTCTCCATGGATGTTGTCTTGTTGTGTGGGGATTTTTTGCATTGTTGTTGAACCTCACTATATCTTCTGGATCCTTCACCTACTAATTTCCTGACAAACAAATGCATAATCAAACAACTTTTGTAAGATGTCCATATATATCCTTAGGATTAATTATAGCGTTCAACCAATTTTTGTTTATAGCATCAATTTAATTTATTTTTTTGTATATCATGAACATTAAAATAATATTTATTTGTGGCTCATTCAAAATTACGGCGCCTAAAATGTCACAATCGCATCATAGTTGTGGTAGCAGTTATTCTTTGTTGAAATTAGACCTGATATGATGAAAAATGTAATTGATTTTTCAGTGGTAAATAATCCATCGTCATTAATCCATCATTGAAATCGCGGCTGAATGTTGACGGCGTTTTTCAATTAAAATTGTCAAATAATATGTGAAAAAAATTGTCTTCATATGGCCAACAAAGCTCAAAAATCAATAGAACAAATCTTGTTCTAAAACGACATGAAATTGACAGCCAACTCGACACTATTTTTGGCCCACTTTCAGGCACGATTACGACCATCCGATGACTGCCTACATTGGAATTCTCCTATAATTTTGGTCATTGGTCATCATTTTAGGTGTAACTTGAGCGAAGAATAACTATTGCCACAGCTCCAACTTAACATTTCTTGCATCAATTTTTTTGTTTAAATATAAAGGCTATAAACTATGATTAACCCATTTATTTACAATTTTGAAACAGAGTAAGTAGTCATATACATGCACAAGAGTTTCCAAATGATTTAATACGACATGCATTCAAATTGGAATAACGTGATTGTGTCATACCTCTTATCAACATCATGTCCGTCGACGGCTTCGCCGTTGGTTGCTTCCGCCGTCTCCCTCTCCTTATCGTCACATAGTCTATGTACTTTAATGACATCCGGCGATGGAAGGGGCACGCTGCCGGAGGTCGAGGCGGTGGAGGTGTGTAATTTGGGGTCGCGCTGCAGCAGGACATGCAGTTCCGGCAGCGGCAGCGGCAGAGGCGACGCCGCTGCTGGCGCTGCGGGACGTACGGACTGGTTCCGGAACTTTTCGGGGGAGCCAACATCAATGGCGTCGAGGGGCTGCAGCAGTTTCTTGGCGCGCGTGAGGATGCGGTGACGGCGGGAGGAGAAGAAGCCGGGTTTCCCGTTGGTGGAGGGGATGACACTGTCATCGCGGGATTGCGATTTGGAGATGGAGGTGAAGGCACCCTGCCACCAATTAGGCATTCTTTGCAGCGAGGGATGCAGGGAAGGTTAATTAATGTATTGTTTTAGAAGAGAATTAGACATGGTATGAAAGGAGGAAGAAAAGCCCTATCTGTGGACGGGGCGGGAACGATATCTGGAAATCGCAACGATCAAGAAATGTGGTATACAATTTGGGATGGAGAATATTTTTTGTTCCTCCATAAAAGGGGATGAGAAACCAACCAGTTTTAAAAGGACCTCACATCTTCTTTTTCTCGCTAATATATATATATATATATATATATATATATATATATATAGTGAATTTGGTTATATATAACGTGGACTTTAAAAATATCCATTTTGTTATAATAAAAATAGAATTTATCTATGCATATAAAAAAATTAAAATTGGTCAGAATTACTCTTTTACCCTGCACATTTAAACCTAAAAAATTATCCAATTTTTACATTTTTCTATTATAATTTTGGGTAAGTGACCATAAAATACAATTCTGGTTTTGTATAAAAACTTTAAACTGTAGTGTGATAATTTGTAAACTTTTGATTTTATCTTATTTTGCTACTAATCTAAATTTCGAGCTGACATGGCGTGCCAATATTTGGCGTGGTGTATTTATTCTTGCATGACAATTAGTTGACAAAATAATATTTTTTTAATTAATTTTTTTTATCAATAACTAAATATATCAAATCAACTAAAAAAAGAACACAAAGCAAATAACCCAAGGGTTTGGCTTGCAAATAATACAAATCAAATTAGTTGACTCATTTGACATCCTAGGCGTTGAACATAAGGAGATACATCACTTAAACACAATTTCATCCAACGCTTCTTATTTCAGCAAACTAAATTTGTTTTCTTCAAATTTTTCTTGGAATATTCGCAATGAAACCTTTGATTATTGTGGGAGATTCCATTCATTCGAAAGCATAATTCATGTCATGTTGTCGTAGGAGGGGATCATTTGTAAGGCCTAATGTTGTTTCGTCGTCTTCAACAAGTTGTGTTGGGGTGCTCGAGGGCTGAAGATATTTTTGGTACACCATCTTCACAAGGCCAAGAGACTGTTGTAATTAATCAAGTCTTTGCAACACAAGAAAGCATAAATGATCATTTGTAATATCTGTTAGTTTGACTATCCTAGGCAGTATTGAACTCTTTTTGGCATCTTAAAAGTATAAATTATTTATTTTGTATAAAGTTATGCCCGCCCTTTCTTAGTACATCCTCAGTTGGATGTGAACAAGAATTGGTATATATATGTGCATTAGTGCATCTTTTGAAATTAATGAAATTTGTACATTAGTCATAATTTTAGTAGTTGCTTGCATTATTAATCAATTGGTCTATCAAAAGATTCCATATTATGTTTTGCCACCTTTGATGATCTCACTTAATTAACTATAATCTTGAAAAGTAGATTTTCCAATAGGAAATTTTACATTGTGAGCTATTTTATTTTCAATATTTTCAATAATTGAAGCTTCTACCAATGTGCCAGATGAATAGAATTGGTATATATGCAAATAATACATATTTTGGAATGAATGAAATTCGAAAAAAATTATATTAGTTATTGATTTTTGAAAAATTACTTGAATAATGATAATTGACTAACCAGAATAATTTAATAAAGTTCGTATGCAAAATAAGAAATTGATGAAAGTTCAGTATTTTATGGCAACTAGTTGCCACACAAGAATAAATGTGTGATAAAACTCATGTTGATAATTCAAACCTTTTTCAATTGAGCGAAAAGAGAGTTTGAGAGAGAGAGAGAGAGAGAGAGCCAGTGTCAGAACTCAAAAGCTCTTAACCCCCGCACGCAAGACAAGTGTAGTAAGTCCAATCAAGTGCATTGGCGCTGAAACCTTGTTTCAGTTAAAGGTTTGCTGTGCATCCGCAAGCACTAGCCCAGAGTGATTGTCAGTGTGTTTAACTGACCATGGATGTAGGAACTTGTTTCGAACCACATAAAAATCCTTTGTCGTTTATCGCTTTCAGCCTTACTTTCCTATATGTGCACTAACGCCTTTTTAACTGAAACTGATTAACTACAAAGTTAAACTGTATCTTGACAACGTGTTAATCACAAAGGCTATTTCTTAAGTTTAGTTTTTCGCTGCTAGTGTTATTAATCTAACTGATAAATCATCGGATAATCAGTAAGATTCATAACACTCCTCTATTTTAAAATCAGACTGAAGCCCTTTTGTGGATATCAGTTAAAGTATTGAATTTAACTGAAGTCAAAATACTGAAGTTACTTCAGTATCAGTCTCTCACCTTCGTTTAACTGAAGTTATTTTTAACTGCTCACATCAGTCAAACTATTTCAGTGTCAGTTGATACTATTTCAGTTAACTAGCCAAGAATTTTGAAAATAGCCTACATGTGTATTCTCTCCTCCCCCCCATACACCTGTTCAGTGACCCTCTGGGACCCAACAACAGTGTCAAAGGGAGGGTAACATCACCCGGAGGAATGAAATGCCCATGATGCCCATATTGCTTGTAGAGATATTTGACATATGGGGAATGGATTTCGTGGGCATACCGCACCGCTTTCAAGACACCCATTGGGATTTCACCTTATCAGATCATCTTTGGCAAGATGTGCCATCTTCCAGTGGAACTCATTGGGATTTCACCGCTTTCAAGACACCCATTGGGATTTCACCTTATCACAAGGTATATTGGGCAGTAAGCAAGATGAACTATGAATGGGACGTTGCAGAGCAAGAGAGGAAACTCCAATTGCAGGAGTTAAAGGAGATAAGGCGTGAAGCCTATGACAATGTTGCTCTTTACAAAGAGAGATTGAAGAGAACGCATGATCAGCTTATCAAGGTTAAGACGTTTGAACATAGGCAGAAGGTTCTACTTTTCCAATCGAGGTTCAAACTCATGTCCGAAAAGCTAAAAAGGAAATGTATTGGGCCATATGAAGTGTAAGCCCAATATCCGAATGGAGCAGTGGAGATAAAGGATTTCAAATTAGGGAGCATTTTCAAAGTGAATGGTGAACATTTGAAGGCCTACTATGGGCAAGAGATATAGGATGAGCCAGAAGATCTGAAGCTTCAAGATCAAGAAGAAAATTGATGTAAGCAAGACATCGTGCTCACGACGCTAACTGGAGCGTTGGCTATGAGGCAACCTGGTATCTTTTTATTGTTTTCTTTCCTTTTTCGATTTTATGATTTTTCTTTTATTTTATTTCGGTACGCGAAAAAGGTTTTTTATTTTTCGTGCAGGACAGAATAGGTAGTCAAGAGGAAATAAGGAGAAAAGACATGTGTGCGAAAAAGAGGCGCGCGGGCTCGGTGACATCAGCGGATAAGGCATAACCGCTAGTTTTCAAACTGACGGACGTGTCAAGTCAATTTTCAAAAAAGTTATTGACACGACCTGCCCGCAGCTCTTACCTTCCCCACGTCAGTCATCATTGTCATCATGGCATTTTTGAATCAAAACCGCCACCTCTCTCTTTATGAGGTAACTTCTCTTTCTCCCTCTCACTAAAAACCCTAACCCGTTCTCTCTTCTCTTCCACAATGGTGAGCACCAGGCCGATGTTCCCAAAGAAAATTCCACCTGGTACCTCCATTGATCTCACCACCACTCCAACACCACTAAAGACTAGAGGCAAAGGCAAGATGGTAGCCTCTCCCTCCACTAAAACCCCAATCAAACCTGCCCCAGAATTGCTTTCACCAGTGAAAACTAAAAAAGTCGAGGCTACAATTGAGAAAGTAACCGAAGAAGCCCTCGTCGTTGATCAGCCGAAGGCGGAGCCAACAAAAGTGAGGGAAAAGCTCATCAAGGCCCGGGCGATCAAAGAGAAGGGACCCATTTTGCCCAAGTCAGAATTCGAGTCTTTCTCCACCGAGAAGAGCCCAAACAAGGTCGCCACCCCTCTCGCACCCATAGAGAAGAAACGGCGGAAGAAAAGGAGGCGGCGGAGGAGACGGAAGCAAACGTAGTGGCGAGGGAGAAAGCAGAGCAAGAAGAAGAAGGTCAGGAAAAAAAGGAGGAGCAGTTGATGGAGAAGAACACCACCAAGACCGAGACAGGAACTGACACCACCAAGACGGCATATTCGTCGTCTCAATTAAAATGAAAGAGGAGATCCGACACACCGACGCAGTCATGGCCCACGAAGAAAGAAAATGAACTTAAGGGCTATGAGGGGCCGAGAACTGTAGGGGTCATGGGCCCACCGACATGAATCATCGAGGGGCCCAAGACCGTTAATTTTTAGGTTTTGGAAACTGACTCAACTCAAACACTAGTGAATTGACTCGCAATCGTACGAGGTCAATTGCAGTGAGCAAGCTAACCCAAGTCGTCTCTCAAGGAAGATTCAACAGGGCACCTAATCGTGTCACACACAAAAAGCAATAAATCCTAAACACTCTAATCGGTTTCACGCTGGCACACTCTTAAACTAAAACAGAAATTAAATAAGCTCTGTAAATTTACCTAGGCATGAAATAAATAAAGCATGTAAAATTATCTAATGCAGAATTTATAGAAGGCATGTAAATTATCTAGGCACAGATTAAACGGCGTAAGATTATCTAAGGTTTTAAACTAAGAGCATTAATTCAAACATAAACCAATTCAGTAAACATTAATTATCTAGGCAATGAAATAAATGATTAAGCATAATAAATTTATCTAGAGCGTGAATGAAAATAATGAATACTGTGAAATCAATAAGCGAGAAATTATCTAGGCAAGAATAAAATCACTTACAGTAAAGCCGATCCTGAAAATAAATCTCTAGCTACGAATTATCTAGGCGTAAGGATAAATTCTCAACGCAAAATAACCCTAACTAAGAAAACAAGAAACCCTAACTATGAACTGCGTCTAGGAATGGAACTGCCGCTTTTTGGAGAGCGGAAGAATGATTGAGGATTACCCTAGAATTGAGAAGTCTGCCTTTTATACTCCGGAATGTGAAATACGCTTTTTCTCTCCACTACTGAATTGGGACACGTGGCATATTCTGATTGGAGCAAAAGAACTCGAGCGTTTGGAGAGAGGGCCTCGGCCGCTGGGATTTGAGGCTCGGGCGAGGATGGCTCGGCCGAAGGATTGAAGTGCGCGGGCGATGGGAGAAAGGCTGCCTCGGCGAGCAGAACTGCAGCTCGGCGCTGGAAGTGCTGGATCGGCGAGGGGGAATCAGGCGCGGAGTGAAGAACTCGGCGAGCGTGCGATCGGCGAGGAGGATGCTGGATCGGTGAGGAGTTGGGCGAGCAGGATGCTGGATCGGCGAGGAGAGCTGCTGAAGCTCGGCGCTGGCTGGGCGAGCTCGGCGATGGAATGGATTGCTGCTCCTCGGCGAGCAGTTGGGCGAGGCTGAAGCTGCCTCGGCGATGGAAGGCTGCTCCTCGGTGAGCAGTTGGGCGAGGCTGATGCTGCCTCGGCGATGGAAGGCTGGGCGCGGAGTGAGAAGCGAGAGCGTGGATCGGCGAGGGCCAAGGGAGCTGGATCGGCGAGGGAAGGCTGCAGCTCGCCGATGGGGTGTTGAAGCTCGGCGATGGGAGTGATTGGGCCTCGGCGAGGCCTTGCCGAGGGGTGTTAGGCGTTTGGGCGCATGGCCTTGGCGATGGGCGCGCGGGCCATGCGCACTCGGGTGAGAGTCTTGGGCAGCCCAACGACGGGTGTGAGCACGCCTCGACACCTTTTTGCTCCAGATTCGTCTGAGTTTAACATTTTTTCCTTTTTAAAACCTCCCTGCAAAACATTACATCACCATCACAAACTACTAATAAAATCAATAAAATATGATTCCATTATATAACTATAAATCCCCGAAAATCATAACAATAAGGCATAAATCACCCCCCCACACTTAGCCTTTTGCTTGTCCTCAAGCAAAAATCAGTATAAAACTAATGAAAAGATGGTATCTCGATGCTCAATTCCAACTAGACTTTCACAGATAATTCAAGGTTTTTCACAACAACACACGATTCTTGATGATGCAAAAACTCAGAGTAGAAGAAGCAACACAAATGTAAACAAAAGATTCGATCAGACCCAGTTCTCCGATAGAAGTGAATTCCCTAATGTGATCGCCTTTATAATCCATATCTCAATTAAGCGCATTTCACTTTTTACAACTTTTGTGTTTTCAACCGAAGTTATTCCTTTAAATTCAACAGTTAAGCCAGTATTCGTGAAATAAACCCTTTGGGTGCACTTCCAAAGTTGTTTCACGTGGTTTCCCATGCTCATAGATTTTCTAGAGGAGCAGAGACTCAGAGCTGTCAAATATTTTCAGAATTAAAACAAACTTCACACAAATAGATACGATCGTAGGCAACCACAATGACAACACTCCTTCTATCATCTACCGGACAAATCACGCCTCAAAAGTTTGCAAAAGTGTTACAACAGAAAACTCATAAATCATTTGCATCACACAGAACATGTCAACCGGAAAAACCAAAATTCCACCAATCAGTCACAAACCCGAAAATCACATTAGAAACCATCACTTCACAATTTTTAAACTGACCAGCTCAATTTCAAACAATTAACTTTATGCAAGGGGACCAATTGCCCCAAAATTAAGCTCATAAATAAAACTTCCCGCAGTTACCAGAAACTCTTCCCCCCACACTTAAAAATAAAGCGCATAAGTGTAGAAACACTTCCCTGGAAGAATAGGGGAGGAGAAACTTCTGACTTCTGCAGGAGATCCACTTCTTCTCATCCGCACAAAATCACTCTCAAAAGAACAATTCCTGCATCAGACCACAGAACCCAAAACAAAACATTAAACAGAAAGAAAACCAAAAGCAAACAGAAAGCAATAAAACATGGGTTGCCTCCCATGCAGCGCTAGTTTTAAAGTCGCCAGCCCGACTTGGAAAAACCCGTTAACCAAAATCACATTTACGATCCAGCTGCCTTAATCCTTGAGAACACAATCCTTCCTTGATTGCAGCTGCGGGTTCTCCTAATGAGTTTACCGAACTCATCACATTTCTCCTTATCAAGATTCTTATTGGGGAGCCAAATCGCGTGCTCCCCACTTCTTTCTTTTCCAAAGGCAATAAGCACTGCAATCCTTGCACAACTCCATCGTTGCAGTGCTGTCTATCCAATTCCTCTTCTTCACGGGCCTCCTCAACTTGCAAGATATTGGGAGGCTCCTGCAGCTTTTCCTCATCCTTCTGCATTAAACATTCTTGCTTCTGCAGATTATCAAAATTTTCCTGCACAGAATCTATTTTTTCTGCAGAATCACAAATCTCGACGAAGGAACAGTTATGCAAATAAGGAGAAGAGATAGCAGTCTTTTTATCATAGACAGAAAATGTTACTGATCCACCTGCCCCGGCCATACTCAAAGTTCCAGAACCCACATTAATGCGAGTTTGCGTAGTAGCCATAAAAGGTCGGCCAAGCAGAACAAGACGACCATTTTCTCCTTTTATTCCTTTTCCTGCATCCAGCACCACAAAATCTGTGAGAACTTTAAGTCCTCTCACCGTGACTACTACATCCTCCAAGAGTCCACGAGGACTGCTAATCGAGCCATCGGCCAGCTGAATCTTCATGTTGGTGCACTTCAGCTCACTTTCCCTTCTTCCCAGCTTCTCGAAAAAATCAAACGGCATCAAGTTGACTGCCGCACCCAAATCAAGCATGCCTGAGACTTCCCCAGCTCGTCCCAAGCCTATGTCAAAAATGAAGCTACCGGGATCTCCTTGCTTCGGTAAAGGTTGGGTGGACTGAACCTGCGGCAGAGGTGGACTGAGCTGTTGATTGATCTTCATAGCTTCCACCGTTTTACTCCTCCACTTCCCCGCGGTTCTTTGGGCATCTTCCTCGACAAGCTCAATAGCATGAGCTTGATGCAGCTGTGGGTTTTCAGTTTGCTGCGATTGCTGCAACTGATTCAAAGCTCCTGTGAGTTGCCCGACTGTAATCTCAAGGCGCTTTATGGTAGCATTCTGAGCCTCCATTGCTTGCTTGCTAGCTTGCATAAATGACTGCATCGTGTCTTCCAATGAAGGTCCCATGGGTTGAGGCGGCTGCTGCAATGGCATAGAAAAATTTTGTTGAGGTGGAAAATACTGCGGCTGATTCTGATATCCCATCTGCTGCGGTGGTCTGCGAAACTGATTTCCTTGGCTTGACCCTGACCCGCTAGGAGCTTGATT
The DNA here is from genome assembly GCF_028751815.1 of Salvia miltiorrhiza. Lineage (NCBI taxonomy): Eukaryota > Viridiplantae > Streptophyta > Magnoliopsida > Lamiales > Lamiaceae > Salvia > Salvia miltiorrhiza. Next base: position 30,128,156 of record NC_080392.1, on the reverse strand, counting down.
CCGCCAACCAGAATTGTAGTGTCCTTGGACTGCATAAGTCTCAGCTTGTCCTTCTGGTGGAAATTCTCCCATTCTGTGACAATTATTGGCTCCATGGCCAAAATCACCACAGATTCCACAGCCTTCTGCATTCTGCACTCGGACGGGTGGATTTTCCACCTTGCTCATCTTGAGCTGTTGTAACTCTCTCATCATAGTGGCCATCTGCTTTTGCAGTTCGCAATTTGGTCCTACTGCATTTGCCTCCACCCGTCGTCCCCGAGTGGTCTTCTGCTGTGAACTCTCGGCCAGTGTTTGAAAAATCTGATTAAGTTCAGCTGCGGTTTTTCTGGCGATGTTCCCTCCTGCAGTGCTGTCCACCATAAATTGGGAGGTGTGGATCAACCCATCATAGAAAAATTGGCTCAACATTGCAGGAGCCAGCTGATGCTGCGGACACTGCCGGAGTAATTCTTGGAATCTTTCCCATGCCTCATGAAAAGGCTCGTCAGCTCCTTGGATGAAAGTCATGATCTGTGTCCGGATTTCCTGCGTCTTATGGTTGGGGTAGAATTTTATCATAAACTTCTCACATGCTTCCCCCCAAGTTTTGATGGAATTTGGAGGCAAGGACAACAGCCATGTCCTTGCCCTATCCTTAAGGGCATAGGGGAAGCACTTGAGCTTCAGCTGCTCTTCAGTTATTTCCAGCAGTGGGAAAGTTTGTACTTGAGTACAGAAATCCCGAATGAATTGTAAAGCATCTTCATTTGGCAACCCGTAGAAAATAGGAAGCAGATTTGCATCATGGGGCTTCAAACTATAGTTCCTCACTGCAGTAGGAAGAACTATAGCCGATTGCGTAGCCCCAATAACAGGCCGGGCGAAATCTCCAAGGACTTGGGGATTGTCTGCCATTTCTTCTTCACGCTCACTTTCAGACTCTTCAGAATGAAAAGAGTGAGTCTCCGTGTCCTCCAGACTGATAAATGAATTTGTTGCTTGTTCGCGATCTTATTCCACAGAACTTCTAGAACCGGACTCTAATTTATCCCAACGATCTCCAAACAGCTCTTCACTGCAACTCCTGAACACGTTACTGGTTCGATCAATGTTGTCGTTATAGGGCTCCAACTTTCTTTTCAGACTTCGGCGACCCTGCATACACAACACTAACAAACGGATCAAACGCACCGGAGGGAGAAATACAGAGTCAAAAATAAAAACGCAATTAAAAGGAAAAGAAACACAGAAAACAAAGTGACACAATTAAAAACGCCTAAAATCTTCCCCGGCAACGGCGCCAAAATTTGACTCAACTCAAACACTAGTGAATTGACTCGCAATCGTACGAGGTCAATTGCAGTGAGCAAGCTAACCCAAGTCGTCTCTCAAGGAAGATTCAACAGGGCACCTAATCGTGTCACACACAAAAAGCAATAAATCCTAAACACTCTAATCGGTTTCACGCTGGCACACTCTTAAACTAAAACAGAAATTAAATAAGCTCTGTAAATTTACCTAGGCATGAAATAAATAAAGCATGTAAAATTATCTAATGCAGAATTTATAGAAGGCATGTAAATTATCTAGGCACAGATTAAACGGCGTAAGATTATCTAAGGTTTTAAACTAAGAGCATTAATTCAAACATAAACCAATTCAGTAAACATTAATTATCTAGGCAATGAAATAAATGATTAAGCATAATAAATTTATCTAGAGCGTGAATGAAAATAATGAATACTGTGAAATCAATAAGCGAGAAATTATCTAGGCAAGAATAAAATCACTTACAGTAAAGCCGATCCTGAAAATAAATCTCTAGCTACGAATTATCTAGGCGTAAGGATAAATTCTCAACGCAAAATAACCCTAACTAAGAAAACAAGAAACCCTAACTATGAACTGCGTCTAGGAATGGAACTGCCGCTTTTTGGAGAGCGGAAGAATGATTGAGGATTACCCTAGAATTGAGAAGTCTGCCTTTTATACTCCGGAATGTGAAATACGCTTTTTCTCTCCACTACTGAATTGGGACACGTGGCATATTCTGATTGGAGCAAAAGAACTCGAGCGTTTGGAGAGAGGGCCTCGGCCGCTGGGATTTGAGGCTCGGGCGAGGATGGCTCGGCCGAAGGATTGAAGTGCGCGGGCGATGGGAGAAAGGCTGCCTCGGCGAGCAGAACTGCAGCTCGGCGCTGGAAGTGCTGGATCGGCGAGGGGGAATCAGGCGCGGAGTGAAGAACTCGGCGAGCGTGCGATCGGCGAGGAGGATGCTGGATCGGCGAGGAGTTGGGCGAGCAGGATGCTGGATCGGCGAGGAGAGCTGCTGAAGCTCGGCGCTGGCTGGGCGAGCTCGGCGATGGAATGGATTGCTGCTCCTCGGCGAGCAGTTGGGCGAGGCTGAAGCTGCCTCGGCGATGGAAGGCTGCTCCTCGGCGAGCAGTTGGGCGAGGCTGATGCTGCCTCGGCGATGGAAGGCTGGGCGCGGAGTGAGAAGCGAGAGCGTGGATCGGCGAGGGGAGGCTGGATCGGCGAGGGCCAAGGGAGCTGGATCGGCGAGGGAAGGCTGCAGCTCGCCGATGGGGTGTTGAAGCTCGGCGATGGGAGTGATTGGGCCTCGGCGAGGCCTTGCCGAGGGGTGTTAGGCGTTTGGGCGCATGGCCTTGGCGATGGGCGCGCGGGCCATGCGCACTCGGGCGAGAGTCTTGGGCAGCCCAACGACGGGTGTGAGCACGCCTCGACACCTTTTTGCTCCAGATTCGTCTGAGTTTAACATTTTTTCCTTTTTAAAACCTCCCTGCAAAACATTACATCACCATCACAAACTACTAATAAAATCAATAAAATATGATTCCATTATATAACTATAAATCCCCGAAAATCATAACAATAAGGCATAAATCAGAAACCTTAGGCGTGGACAAGGAGGCCACAACATACTTGAAGGCAATTGGGTGTGAAAAGTTTATGGATTGGCCAGGGAAGATTTATGAGGGTTTGGCGAGGGAGTTCATCCAAACTTTCGAGGTGAAAAATCCAAACAAGATGGGCCTCGAGGCAGAGGCGATGAAGTTTGAGTTGATGGGGCAAAGCACCACCCTCTCCATCAATGATTTTAATCAATTTTTAAGCATGGTCACATTGGTCGAGTTGAAGTCGAAGAACTACCGAAAAGCAGAAAGGGTGGAGTGTCGTTGGCATGGGCGGCAAGTTCAAGTCTGGGGCCACGAAGGCCTATGAACTCAAGAACGGAGCTCTTAGAATTTGCCATCAAATTTTTGCCTACAACTTCTTTGGCAAGAAGGACATTAACAATTCTATTGCCTAACATGAGTTATTTCTCCTTTGATGTATGGCCACGGGCAAGAGGGTCAACTTCGGGGCATATGCAGTAAACCACTTCAAGGACATCGTGATCCATCCCAAGCAGCGAGTCTCTCTTGCTCACTTGGTCACCATTTTGGCCAAGAGCTTGAAGATTCTGGATGAGGAGGAATCTGGCTTGTCCAGTATGCAGGAGGAGTTTCTAGACCTCACGTTTCTCTAGAGGATGCAGGAAGTGGAGTGGGGCGATCAAGAGAAGTCCCTGAAGTTCATCTGGCCTGCCTAGGAAGAGACCCCATCAAACTTAGAGACCCCCTTACATCAAGACCTGTGAGAAGGATGAGCATACCGCCCGAGACGGGAAGATCAGAAGTGTTGGAGCGGGTGACTCGGATTGAGGAGAACTAGGCCGCGTTGAAGGAAACGTTGGACACCATCTATGAAGCCCCAATGTCATTGATCGAAGGTACCGACCCTGCCCCCTAACAAGTTTCCTCTCTTTTTTCATTTTTTTTCATTTTTTTTTGGTTTGTTTTCGTCTAGGTTTTTAGTTTTTAAGTTTTTTTTTTTAGTTTTAGGTTTCAAGTTGGCCTGTGTTGCAAACCGTTGTTTGTTGTTTTTCATTTTTATTTTGTGTTTGTGTCGTGGTCCATCCCAATTCTCCACCCACTTTGCCCGAGGCAAAGTGTGTGGGTGGAAGAAGAGGATGGCCACTCCTTTGTGTTTTTTGTGTGTTTGTTTAGCCTTCCATACTCGCTCAATTTGCCCAAGGCAAAGTGTGTGGGTACAGAAGGCTATGCCTATCTTTTGTGGAGTTCTCGGATGTCCATGAGTTGGCTCTTACCTGACCCCTTTTACCCAAAGCAAAGTGTGTGAGTGGGGGCCGCCTACTTGACTTCCGAGTCTCTCTTTTCTTTTCTTTTGTTGTGTCGTTAGCATGATAGGATTTGTTTCACTATTTTAAGCATGGAGAATAAGATCGAAATAAGTTTTTAGAATTTGTATAGTTTCTTGCACGATTGTATGTAGGTAGGTATGACGAATCGAAATTGAGCATGACCCTCATGAGTCATTATTCCTTAATTGTTGTACATATCTTGACCTGCATATTTTTATTCTTGTGTGTATATAAGACAGTGCATTTTGGGCATAACTAGAACTTGCATGTTGCTCTTAGTCAAGGCTTTATTGATCTAGATGATAGTTGCTTAGATGACTTAGGCTAAACTTTCTTTCTTATTAGCCCACGTAAGCCAAAATGTCTTACCTACCATTAATCCCTTGTGAGCCCCTTTGAGCTTAGAATGAATTCTTTCAACTCACTCATAAAAATGCCCTGAATCTAATAGCCTACCAAGTCAAAGGGACTTAGGAGCATTAAAGGAGAAAAGGGAAAACAAGAGGAGAAAGTGGGGAATCAAAATGGGCAAAATGCCAGAGCAAAAATGAAAAGAGGCTGGAGGCCCACAAATTGAAAGGCAAGTCAGAGAAATAAAGAAAAAAAGACTTCAAACAAAATTAAAAAAAATAAAAATTAGAAGAATAAGTCCAGATTGTTATGTGCTGGGGTCTGTAAGAAGGGACAGGGGTTCGTCTAGGCCAAGACTATAAGTATATTGGTCAATAAGTCCGAATGATCTAGCCTAGATCCAAATACTTCCCACCTTTTTCCTTAAGCCCCATTAACACCAAAAGTAAGACCTAACGATGAGTAATTAGAGTCTAGACTAGGGAGTGGAGATAGAGAGTGCATGCAAGCCTATGGTGAGCCCTTGATGTAATCTGTCTTGAGCGTAAACAGAAGCCTAAACACATGACAGATTGAGTGCTGGAAAGGATTACATTAATAGCTCAATTTTGAATTTTGACCATCTGATAATCTGTGCAAGTTACTCTCATTATTCGAAAATTCTTGTCTTGGCCATGATGCTCTTAATAGTTTACTTATATTTTCTGCTGACTTGTGTCTTGAGTCTTCCGTTCTGTCTTTTCGGGCAAGTTGTGCGTGCATGCTTGAGGACAAACATGGTTAAAGTGTGTGCGTGTGATAAGACCAAGTTTTGTACTCTTTTTTGTGTCTAGTCTAGGTCTAGATCGAGTCTTTGTGTGTGTTTTTTGTTTCTTTTATGTTTAGGAGGACACTTGTAGGGATAGGACCTCGTGGAAGCTGGAATGGGCATTTTGGGAGTACTCCAAAGGGATTTGGGAAGTTGCCTCAACGGTCAAGTCTAATGCCGCCCTGGTCTAGATGAACTACAAAGAGCGAGAGTTACTTTTGCTGGACCAAAGCCATGACGTTGACCAAGCAGGTAGTACCGCTCGGAGGAGAAATAACTAATGACCCTAGGCATTTGGAGCTATCTTCGGGAGAGAGTGTGACAGCGAAGGCTATCTGCCGCTGGCCAAGAAGTCGGCTTGACTTACGCTCAGAGACTAGCACCACCACGAGAGGTACCTAGGGCAGGACGAGAGGGCATGAGGAGTGCATGCCATGGAGGCCCAAGTTACGTTGCATATGTTGGCTGATTTAATTGGGTCTTTTATTTATTTTTATTTTATTATTTTCGTGGGTTATATTAGGGTGGCTCAAATTGGGCTGTAGTTGAGTCAGTTTTGAGTTTTATACCTTGTTTTGACAAAGGATTTGTTTCCTTATTAGATTAGGAGTCTTTTTCCATGTTTATTCTCCTAGTTTGTTTAGGTTTTCGCATACCTTATATATAGGGCTCCTCATGGACGAAAATTACACCTATTATCAATCAAATTTGTGAGTTTTTTTATTCTCTCTTGAGAGTTTTCGAATTTCTCTTTATTATTCCAAGAGAATTCATGTATCGACGTAACGACGAGTCAACAAACAACACTTTTATGACACCAACAACAATAGCAATCAGCGCCAGAATCAGGGCAATTGGAGGCAATGTCAACCAGTTTCTAGTGGTTCCTTGTCAAAAGGGAATTAATTGAAAAAGGAGGCACCGCCAAGTGATGACAAGAAGCAGCTCTTTAGGTCTCGAATAGAGGGTGTGAGTTCAGTAAATCACGGCAATCCGGAAGTTTCCGATGGTTGCAATCCAGATAAGAAGTGTTTCAAGTGTCAGGGATTCGGGCATATTATGAGTGAGTGTCCGAACAGACAATTTATGATCATGAGAGATGATAGCAAGGTGGTGATTGATGGTGAGGAGACCGATTCTGATATGCCAAAATTAGAGGGGTCCGGCGAAGAAGAGAGGGTAGAGGAGATTTTGCCACCTGTGCGAAAGCTTTTTGTAGCTACGAAAGTTCTGAGTACCCAAACTCAACCCGATGAGAGCGAGCAGCGGGATAATCTCTTTCACACGAGATGTCTTGTTCAAGACAAGGTGTGCAACGTTATCATTGATGGGAGAAGTTGCACGAATGTGGCTTGTAGAGCCATGGTTGAGGAATTGGGGTTCAAGAGAAGTTAGAGTTGGAGCCGAAGAAAAAAAAATGATGGACAATGGAGAAAATCTATGGTCCAACGTCGTTTTTGATCCCGGCATTTGAATTGATGACTTGGATTTGAGGACAAATCCCTTTCAAGAGGAGGGGAATGACGTATGCCATGGAGGCCCAAGTTACGTTGCATATGTTTGTTGATTTAATCGGGTCTTTTATTTATTTTTATTTTATTATTTTCGTGGGTTATATTAGGGTGGCTGAAATTGGGCCTTAGTTGAGTCAGTTTTGAGTTTTATACCTTGTTTTGGCTAAGGATTTGTTTCCTTATTAGATTAGGAGTCTTTTTTCCATATTTATTCTCCTAGTTTGGTTAGGTTTCCGCATACCCTATATAGGGCTTCTTATGGACGAAAATTACATCTATTATCAATCAAATTTGTGAGTTTTTTTATTCTCTCTTGAGAGTTTTCAAATTCCTCTTGATTATTTGTAGTAGCCCGCTCTCTTAATTATTTAAAACCAGTAACGCGATAATTAATTATTGTGTCCTTCAGTGATGATCTGTGATTGATTTCGACTCATGACTTTGAGTTATATAATACTTGAAGCAGAGTTATTATTTTATTTCACGTGAGAAACCGCGATGAGGATTATTGAGCAGTCAATAATTATTATTTCAGATTATAACTGACTTAGCAAAGTCATGTTATTTAATTTTTACAATAGAATTATTATTATTATTATTATTATTATTATTATTATTATTATTATTATTATTATTATTATTATTATTATTATTATTATTATTATTATTATTATTTTACTTGAGTTGTGGATTATTCCGGCTTGTGAGGAAGATTAAATCTTCAGATTTAATTTAGATATTAGATGAGCAAACGAATTAAATCTACGGATTTAATTTAGAATTATTTTACAGTCCATCGATATTAATATCGAGCAGATACATCGTCACGTTACATATTGCAGTCATAAAAATCCCAAGACTAGATTTTATTTCTTTTATTTGCTTTTCATTTTACACCATCTGCCAACAAAGAACAAAACGGGGAAGCAAGGAAGAAAAAAGGAACATAGGAAGCGTGAGGGTGTGCTGGAGCTACAAGCTACAAGCCAGCCGCCCCATTTCCCCAATCCCCTTTTCCCTATGCCAGCCGCCCCACCCCTCCAATCCTCTTCTCTCTACCCTTGTACCTATTCCTTGGCATACTCAAGTATGCAACCATCATCCTTTCTCTATTAGCTTCAACTTCAGCCAACAAACTCCCTCATTCACTCATAGTCGCTGCTCGACAACTTTCAAAGGGAGTAAAGTGAATTTCCTGCTGCCAACTTGAGCAAGGTAAGACTTGGCTTTAATTCTCAGCCTTCTCCATGTTTTCACCTGCATTTATTGAAGAACAACGACTGTAAATCATTTCAGCCATTCCAGTAAACACCTCAACACTTGAAGAAGTAAGAGAGAGGTCGTTCATTAATTACTCTGCCAAACTGCCATATTATCTCAGTTCATTCAACAACCAACACAAACATTCAAGGTATTGATTCTATCTCAAATATCCATTCCAGTAAGCATTCATACCACCAAACATGATCAGATTCTAATGATAGAAGATCTATATTGCGTAATGGACTTAGCAGCGAAGTGCACTTTATAATGTAGAGCACCAATTACTTTTCTTTTGTGCGAGTGTTAGTATGTATAAGAACTCGAACGAGCATAGTATGATTCTTAAGCAAAGCAAGGATGAGACTGCATCTTGTTTATATTTTAAGTTAGGAATCCATAGATGAAGCAGAGTAAGATTTGGCTTAGCTTTAGAGAGCTAGGGCCACTGCCTTGCTGCCCCATCGAACTCCGAGAACAGCAGTGTCGACGGTGTTTAGCCCTATTTTGTGATGATTTTGTGAGTTTTCCTGCTGCGCATTCGAGCTCGTTTCGTACCTTTGTGATTTATTTTGCACGTGCTCGATGACTTTTTGGGTGTACTACTGTCGTGTGCAGGATTCAGGAGTTGATGAGCGGTTTGGCATCATTTCGAGCAATTTTTGGAGTCAGGCTCACGGCCGCCGTCGAGACGGCGGCCGCGGCCCCACGGCGCTGGCCGTGCATTTCTTGGAGAGAAGATCAGCGAAAGGCTCACACGGCGGCGCCGCCCCACGGCGGCCGCCGTCCACAGCGCCGCCGTGTCACGGCGGGCGCCGCCAGCCATAAACCAGCCCATGTACCACAGATTCAAGAAAAGGCCGAAAGGGGGGGACGGCGCCGCCGTACCACGGCGGCCGCCGCCCCTGTGCAAATCCGGTAGTTACGTTTTCACCCTATAAAATCCGATTTTTAGGGTTTTGAAGACATCTTTCGACTCTAGCAGCCTCCACCTGCAATTTTATGCTTTTTCCCTTAGTTTAGTTAGATAGAAACATTCTAGATACTTGTGGATTCCGCTAGATCGTTGTTTTCATTGAATCGATTGTAAGTTCTTCATTTTGATTGTTAATCTTCACAAGCTTTCTTGTTATTGCATTGCCTAGATAATCGAGCACTTAGATAATGATATTTGATTTATGCTTTTGATGTTTTCATCGCCTAGATAATTAGTGTTTATGGTTGTTGATTTACTATTGCTTTCTAGATTGCTAGTTAAAACCCTAGGTTTTTGGCTTTCCTGCGTTCTTAATCCGCTTCCCATCTTTCGCCTAGATAGATTTATATGCTTCCTGTTGATTCTGCATCAGATAATTTACAAGCTTTATTTAATTACGCCTAGAATTAAAGAGAGAGTGGCAGACCCAATCTACCCGATTAGAGTGTTTAGGTTTTATTTCTGTACTTGTGAGTAGCACAATTGAAGCCCTGCTAAGTCTTCCTTGAGAGACGACTTGAGTCACCTTACCACCCTAGGACGACCTCGTATAAATTCGAGTCCATCCGCTAGGTGTTTTTAGGATGAGTCAAATTTTGGCGCTGTTGCCGGGGAAGGCTTTAGGCATTTGATTGTGTTGCATTGTTTTCCGTGTTTTCTTTTGTTTAATTCTTTTGACTCGGTTATTTTCTCCCTCCGGTGCGTTTGATTTGTTTGTTCGTGTTGTGTATGCAAGGACGCAGAAGCTTGAAGAGGAAGCTTGCACCTTACTACGACAATATTCACCGACCTCGTGAGGTCCCTTTAAGCCTGGAGGAGGAGTCTGAGTCCAGTTCGAGAACCCTTGTGGAATCACAGTCTCGAGAGGGAGATCGTGAAGAGAGCTCCTTCGCCAGTGCCCGCAGCACCAGTTGGCACCCGTCATGTTGATGCAATTTTTCTATGACGGATTGATTCAGACGGCACAGTTTATGGTGGACAGTACTGCAGGGGGCAACATTGCCCGGAAGACAGCTGATGAGCTCAAGGAGATTTTCAATACACTTGCCGCGAGTTCTCAACAGAAATCAGTTAGAGGAAGGAGGGTTGAAGCCAATGCAGTAGCTCCCAACAATGAGCTTCAGAAGCAAGTAGCAGACTTGATGAGGCAAGTTCAACACCTCACGATGAGCCAGGTGGAGGCTCCACCCGTTCGCGCACCATCAGCAGAAGGTTGTGGCATTTGTGGCGAATTTGGCCATGGAATTAACGCGTGCCATCGAATGGGCGAATTCCCACCTGAAGGACAAGCAGAAGTCTATGCTGCCCAGGGCTATCCGGGGAGGCCTCAATTTGAACAGAGGCCCAACTTTAATCAAGGGCAACAAAATTCCAACTCGGGTTGGAGAGCTCAGCAGCAGCCCCAGCAGTATCAACAGTTCCCTATGCAACAAGGGAATTTTCAGCAGCAGCAATACCAGAATGCTCCTCAACAGTTTCAGAAGCAAGCTCAACCGCAGAAACCGTCTCTCGAGGACACCATGCAGTCCTTTATGGAGATGACCAAACAAAACATGGAGTCTCAGAGTGCTACCATCAAGCGCCTCGAGACTACAGTTGGGCAATTAACAGGAGCCTTGACTCAGCTGCAGCAAGAACAGCCAACGGGGAGGTTCCCAAATCAGGACCAACAGCCGCATCAAGCTCATGCCGTGGCGGTAATCGAGGAGAATGCCCCAATAACCATGGGGAGATGGAGAGGCAAAACCGTGGAGGCAATCAAGGCTACCCAATGCCCCAGTGAGCCACTGCCATCTGTCACTGATGCACTAGACCAACCACCACCCAAGCAAGGAGATCCAGGTAGCTTTATTTTTGATATTAGCTTAGGTGGGGTTGAAAAGGTGTTTGGAATGCTTGATTTGGGCGCGGCAGTCAATTTAATGCCGTTTGATATTTTTGAAAAATTGGGTAATAAAAGGCTGAAAGGCACGAATTTGAAGATAGAGCTAGCTGACGGCTCTATTAGTAGTCCACGGGGCCTTGTTGAGGATGTTGAGGTTGTTGTGAGGGGGATTAGTATTTTGACTGATTTTGTTGTGCTTGATGTGGGAAAGGGGATTAGAGGAGAGAATGGGCATCTCGTGCTGCTTGGCCGACCCTTTATGGCTACCACCCATACTCGCATCGATGTGGGTACGGGAACTGTAAGTATGGTAGGGGCAGGTAGAGCGGTAACATTCTCTGTTTTTGATAAAAAACCTACTTCCCCCACTTCCTTAATTCAAACTTGCTCTTATGTTGAAACATTTGATGCTTTGGATGAGGATTGCATTATGCAGGAATTCCTTAATAAGTTTCAGGAGGAGGACGAGATTGTGGAGGAATTCCTTGCTACCTTGCAGAATGAGGCTGACATTGAGCAGGAATCTCTGGATAAGCTGCACGAGGAAGGTGATATAGAGCAAGGCTTTCTGACTGCCTTGCTACTGGAAGAGAAGTTCGATGAGGTGGTGTCACTCGATCTCCTTGGATGGGTGGAAAGAGGACCATCTCCTGATGTGAGCATGGAACGCTCATTTGGAGGACCCGCAGCTGCAATTCAAGAAGATGTATTTACAAGGGCGCTAAGGCAGCTGGAGCTTCAATCGGATTTTGGTTAAGGGTTTCTCTTAGTCGGGCTGGCGACTTAAAAACTAGCGCTGCATGGGAGGCAACCCATGTTTTCTTGCTTCTTCTTGTTTCGTTTTTCTTTCGTTTTGTTTGTGTCTTGTTTTGTTGCTTTTGTTGTTTGGTGCAGGTTGTTGTGTTGGAGACTGCTTGTTCTTTGGACGAGAGAGAGGCAGACATTGTGGGACACTACAGACTCACCACTGGATCGGTATTTTGGGAAGTTTCCTCTTTCACCCCTCTTTTTGTTTGCACTGAGGACAGTGCCAGATTTTAAGTGTGGGGGGGCGTTTGTTGGTATTTGTAAATCCTGTGGGTGTCTTCTTGTTGTGTCCTTGGGCTTTCTTGTGTTGGGGCGAATGGTCCCCTTGCCTTGTTTTCTTGCTTGTTTTTAAGTGCATCGCATGTTGATAGTGGTTCATTGGCGATTCTGGATTGTGTCTTGGTTGTTTGTTACCCTCGTTTTTCTTGATTGATTTGTTCCCAATGAAGTGTAATTAGTTTAAGGTTTTGGTGCAACACCCTGATGAGCAATTTTTGACGTGATTTGTCCTGTAGAAACTAGGGGGAGTGTTTTCAGTGCAAATTCCTAATATCATTCTCTGTGTTGAATTGTTTGGTTGGTTGTTGAGTTTTTGATAGATCTGGGTCTCTGCTCCTCTAATGATTTCATTATGAGCATGGGTAACCACACGAGAACATTTTGGATCACCTCCAAAAGTTCAATCTCGTGAATTATGGCCCGTCTATTGAGAGCGAAAATAACTTGACCCCAAAAAAAAGAGAAAGTGAAATGTGAAAAAAAAAATGTAAGAATGTGAAAAAGGATGAGATATGATTATAAAGGAAATTGCATTAGGAAATTCACCCCTAGCGGAGAACTGGGTCTGATCGGATTGAGTTGTATCATCTTGTTGTTGCATTTTAAACCTTAACTTTGAACACCCGATTGGGGACTTTGATATTTTGAAAGACTTGGATTGGTTGTGTTTGCTTGGTGAGAAGAATCGCTGGAGGATTTTCTGTCGATGTTGTGATTGTTGCTTGAGGACAAGCAAGGAATTAAGTGTGGGGGGGTTGTTTAGCCCTATTTTGTGATGATTTTGTGAGTTTTCCTGCTGCGCATTCGAGCTCGTTTCGTACCTTTGTGATTTATTTTGCACGTGCTCGATGACTTTTTGGGTGTACTACTGTCGTGTGCAGGATTCGGGAGTTGATGAGCGGTTTGGCATCATTTCGAGCAATTTTTGGAGTCAGGCTCACGGCCGTCGTCGAGACGGCGGCCGCGGCCCCAAGGCGCGGGCCGTGCATTGCTTGGAGAGAAGATCAGCGAAAGGCTCCCACGACGGCGCCGCCCCACGGCGGCCGCCGTCCACAGCGCCGCCGTGTCACGGCGGGCGCCGCCAGCCATAAACCAGCCCATGTACCACAGATTCAAGAAAAGGCCGAAAGGGGGGGACGGCGCCGCCGTACCACGGCGGCCGCCGCCCCTGTGCAAATCCGGCAGTTACGTTTTCACCCTATAAAATCCGATTTTTAGGGTTTTGAAGACATCTTTCGACTCTAGCAGCCTCCACCTGCAATTTTATGCTTTTTCCCTTAGTTTAGTTAGATAGAAACATTCTAGATACTTGTGGATTCCGCTAGATCGTTGTTTTCATTGAATCGATTGTAAGTTCTTCATTTTGATTGTTAATCTTCACAAGCTTTCTTGTTATTGCATTGCCTAGATAATCGAGCACTTAGATAATGATATTTGATTTATGCTTTTGATGTTTTCATCGCCTAGATAATTAGTGTTTATGGTTGTTGATTTACTATTGCTTTCTAGATTGCTAGTTAAAACCCTAGGTTTTTGGCTTTCCTGCGTTCTTAATCCGCTTCCCATCTTTCGCCTAGATAGATTTATATGCTTCCTGTTGATTCTGCATCAGATAATTTACAAGCTTTATTTAATTACGCCTAGAATTAAAGAGAGAGTGGCAGACCCAATCTACCCGATTAGAGTGTTTAGGTTTTATTTCTGTACTTGTGAGTAGCACAATTGAAGCCCTGCTAAGTCTTCCTTGAGAGACGACTTGAGTCACCTCACCACCCTAGGACGACCTCGTATAAATTCGAGTCCATCCGCTAGGTGTTTTTAGGATGAGTCAGACGGCGTCGACCGGTAGAGGAGAGAGCAGAGAACGAGAGAGCAGAGCATAGCTCGAGCGAGCGAGAGAGCAGAGCAGAGCTGGGGGAGAGCAGGGCTGGCAGACCAGGGCTAGGAGAGCAGAGCTGGGAGAGCAGGGCTGGGAAAGCAGGGCTGGCAGAGCAGGGCTGCACTCCGGTAGCGCTGCACTCTGGCTGGGCTGCACTCCGGTAGGTCTGCACTCTGGCAGGTCTGGCTCTGGAAGCGCTGCACTCTGGCAGGGTCGCACTCCGGTAGGGCTGCACTCCAATAGCGCTGCACTTTGGCAGGGCTGCACTCTGGCAGGTCTGGGTCTGGAAGCGCTGCACTCTGGCAGGGCTGCACTCCGTTAGGTCTGCACTCTGGCAGGGCTGCACTACCGTAGCGCTGCACTTTGGCAGGTCTGGCTCTGGAAGCGCTGCACTCTGGCAGGGCTGCACTCCGGTAGGTCTGCACTCTGGCAGGGATGCACTCCAGTAGCGCTGCACTCTGGCAGGTCTGGCTCTGGAATCGCTGCACTCTGGCAAGGCTGCACTCCGGTAGTGCTGCACTCTGGCAAGGCTGCACTCTTGCAGGTCTGGCTCTGGAAGCATTGCACTCTAGCAAGGCTCTCGGCAGGGTTGGCTATGGTAGCGCTGCACTATAGCAGCGCCGCTGCACAGAGCTTCAGTTCTTTAAGTTGAGCGGGAGCTTCAGGTATCTTTGACTGCGCAGGCACTTCCGCGACTGCGCAGGCTCTTCGTATTAGGTAAAGCGTCCCTGTATTGCTAAGCACAACGATGATGGGTATTACAGTCCTCATCAGTGATATATATATATATATATATAGGGGGCTGCTCCAATGAGACCCCCTAATTTTAATGAGATCTAGGGCAGGATCTGGTGCGTTTATTTTATCAATCCTATGGCTGATATTGTATCTGGAGGGTGATTTTTTTTCGCAGGGTTCGAATCCTGGAGGGAGCAGAATATTTTAAATTTTTTATTCATCAGTATATACTGCATTGTTCATCAGTATATATGTCTTATTCATTACGATTTTTTTAAGTTTTATTTTTCATCAGTATATACATCTTGTTCATTAGATATACGTTTTGTTCATTAGTATTATATGTCTTATTCATGTTGGATTTATATACTGAAAGCAAGAACTTTTATGCTTGTATATAATGATTGATGTGTTCAATGTTTTCAATCTCCTATCTGATTGTGTTCATGATTGCATATGTATGTTCTTTATCTCTATATAAGTAGATTATACGGTTATACGGTGTATCACAGAAGATCGTATAATTGAAATAACCTTAAGAGATATAATATGATCACAGCCGAAATAACCCTAGGATAAGTTATTGGTTTAGGCTGCAGTATAGATGGAAGTAGTTTGTCTTGACTACTTGTCTATACTGGTACGTCATTACGTATTGATAGGACCAACGGTGAGATGTATTCTTCTATCTGACTTAAGTGAAGAATAAAGATCTCGGTGACTTAACAGAATCTTAATACTAATAAGTATTCAGGTATATATATTAATTCGTATATCACTTTGACTTACTATGGGTGAAAGTTATATACTAACTCGAGTACTCTGTATCTTGGGTGATAGCGGTTAATATATGATATTTGTTTATCTGTATTAGTACCCGTATCCAGTATAGGATAATGACATCCCCTTAAGGAGCTCAATAAGGTTTATTGCGTTAAACCCTGCAGGTTGATTAAGTTCAGGCGCAATAATAAGGTTTGAGTGGTACTGCTTAAGGATTATAAAGAGATTAATTAATTTAAGCTGTCAGAGCTCTAATTAATTAGTGGATGTCGGATATTTTAAATACGGAGATTTAATAAGTCTAAATACAAGCCCCCCCGACTCATCACCGACAATAAAGGGGTAAGTCAGTATCGGTTCTCTAGTGGAATGAACTGATATTTATAAATTAATTATGGTCTGGGCTGACCATAGATAAATTAATTTATTTGAGGCCCATCTTTATTCCTTGTATCTGGTCCCTGGACTGGCCCAAAGTCTCCTAGCCCTAGAAGGAGCAGAAGTCGTTCCCTACTTCTAACCTGGCGCCCCATACACGTATTTAATTATTTAAATACAGCTGTAAGCTCTCAGGAAAATACACTGATAAAAATTAGAGTTTTTTGAGAGAGCAGAGGGGCGCAGGAAACGTGTAGGAGCAATTCTGCCTTGGGAACTTCCATAGTTCGTTGTCCATCCAACGTTGGAAGCTGAGCGGGATACAGTCGAGAAGATCAGAGCTGGAGTCTTTCGACACAATCATCAACGACCTGTGCATTCGCTTTACAAGTAAGTAATTCCTAACACCTATGTGCAGCTGTTAAATTCATAGGAGCATGTTAAGATTAATCGTTGTATGGTAAATTAATAATAACCAAGAAACGATCATCGGACAAACGGAACGTTAATTCAATTTAATATTCCTTCAATTGGTATCAGAGCCCAGGATTATTTTCTTGGCTCTATTATTAATATATGTACGATTAATAATGTGCGTTGTTTTTACTGCTGTTGTTCTTCGTGGTTCGTTGATTCGTGGAATACGTCGTTTGACGTTGTAATCGTTTTTCACCATGAGAAAATCCGTGGTTAGATTAGGTTTTCAAATTGTATTTGTTTTTCCGTTGTAAATCTGTAAAATTGAGAACGAGACGAGGACGACGATGAATCAACAACGATGAACGGAGTAAGGAGGAGACGCACGGGACCGGGCACGAGGGGCTGCGGGCGCCTTTGGGCAGCGCGCGCGCGGGTGTAAGCACGCCGTGCGCAGCGCGCCCAGGCAGGCGCCGCGCGGCCGCTGCTGCTCTCGGTCCTGGACGTGCGGTGCAGGCGAGGCGAGGCGAGGCGAGCTGCTGCTCTGCGGGTCGGGCGAGGAAGAAGGCTGCAGCCGGCAGGGGCTGTGCGCGCCCGGGGCCGCGCCTGCGCGCTTTGCGCTGTACGCGCCCAGCGGGCAGCGCACTGCCGCTGCTGCTGTCCACGCCGAGGGGCCTGCTGCCGCTGCTGTCGCCGTGCACCGAGGGCTGCTTCATATTGGATTTCACAAGTTTGTTAAGTTGAGGTTTCTATCAAAAAAATATTTAAATCCATTTAAGTAGTGGGAGTTATGCGGTAAACGTCCACACGATCGTGGCTTACTCGTATAATTTTCACAAGTACTTTAGAGGATGGATTCTAAATAAGATAACCAAGAGGTTAAATTGAAAGCGGTATGGTCCTAGTGAGTATGCTAATTTCGAGAATTTAATTTTCAAGGTTAAATTGTGGTCACTGTTTAGATATCATTTCAAGTACAATGTACAACTCCCCATCGGAGTCCCTTCTTGAATATGATATGGTCTAGTTAAGATCCAACTATTAATTTCCTTTGTCAAAAAGGTTAATTAAGTTGACATGGATGGAAATTAAATGACTAGGTAAAATAGTCTGGTTGAGGGGTTCATGTGTAAACGTCCACACGATCGTGGCTTACTCGTGAGATTCCTTGGGCAGTTGGAGGTTTCATTAATATTGTTTTATCAAAAGGTTACAATATTATTGTTACGAATTATGTGCTTCATGTTCTTACATGTTTATTTGTTTACTTTCAGATATGTCTATGTCTCCAATTATTAACATTCTAGCAAACAATCCTCTCATCGGTCCAAATTACACCGAATGGAAACGCCATATTATGTATATTCTTGACGCTGATGAACACAGTTTTGTGCTTACTACTCCACGTCCCGTGCCCTTAACTGATGAGTCGACTGATGCGGAACGAGAGGCGCATAAAAGGTGGCACAAGTCGAATAATATGGCCAAGTGCTATATTATGATGACTATGTCGCAAACTTTGCAACTCTAGCATCAGGTCATGAATGACGCGGCTGAAATCATGTTAAACCTCAAGGAGGTTTATGGGGAGTCCGAGAGGTCTGCTCGTTTTAACTTGATGAGAGAAATCTTAGCTTGTAAAATGAGCGAGGGCAGCTCGGTGCACGATCATGTCATGCATATGACAAATTTGTTTGACAGGCTTGATCTGCTAGGAGGGGGTATCGAAGGCGAAGCCAAGGTCGATATCATCCTCAACACTCTCCCCAAAACCTATGAGAACTTCCGACTCAATGTCGTTATGAGCAAGGTCAACTACACTCTTAATGAGTTGTTGAATGCTCTAGTTGCGGCGGAGGGAGTTATGGGCCGTGGGAAAGAGGTCCTTGTTGCTGCCAAGGGATCTGCTTCTTCGTCGAAAGGCGGGAAAAAGAAGTGGAAAAGTCCAAAGGGCAAGCATGACCATGAGGCTAGTGGGAGCGGTAAAGCCAAAGTAGATGGCCCTACCGGCGGCGTGAAGAAGCCAACGGACAAGGGAAAGTGCTTCAAGTGCGGCAAGGTTGGGCATTGGAAGAAAGATTGTCCAGTGCTCAAGGCAAAGGGACAAGGTACGTCACAAGTTTTAGTAACTGAAACATGTTTAGCTTCATTTTCTACTCATTCATGGGTAGTGGATACGGGGGCAACTGACCATGTTTGTTACACCTTGCAGGGCTTCATGCCGACAAGGGAACTGGCAAGTGATGAAATCACCATCTCCGTGGGCAACGCGTCGAAGGTCGCAGCTGTTGCAATTGGAGATTTATCTTTATGTTTTGGTGATGACATTTTAGTTTTGAGGGATATTTTGTATGTGCCGGAGTTTCGGCGGAACATAATTTCTGTTTCAAAATTGTTTTTGAATGGATATTCTGTTACTTTTGATAGGGGTGTCTCTATCATGAGAGATAACAAGACTATTTGTTCTGGAATTTTGAACAACTCTCTCTATACTATTACATGTCCAATTAACAACTCTGTCCATGTTGCATCTACATCACAAATCCTTCCAAATCCGAATAAGAGGAAGTATTATTCTCATGAACAATATACTCATGCGTGGCACCTAAGGTTAGGCCACATCAATCTAAATAGGATCCAAAGGCTCGTTTCAAATGGAATCTTGAAAGACTTTCAAGTGGTTCCATTTAGAACCTGCGAATCCTGTATAGAGGGAAAGATGACGGCAAGGCCTTTTAAGGTAAAGGGGAATAGGGCCTCGCATGTGTTAGAATTGATTCACTCTGACTTGTGTGGACCGATGTCCACTAGAGCTCGTGGAGGGTATGAGTATTTCATCACTTTCATTGACGATTACTCAAGATATGGGTATATTTAACTACTTCAACGCAAGTCTGAATGCTTTGAGAAATTCAAAAAATTCAAGGCGGAAGTGGAGAAGAGAACGGGTAAATCTATCAAGTCATTGCGGTCTGATCGCGGTGGCGAATACCTCGGGAACGAGTTTTTGCAATACTTGTCAGATTCTGGGATTACATCCCAATTGACTGCACCAGGTACTGCCCAACAGAATGGTGTAGCAGAGAGAAGAAACAGGACTCTTTAGGAAATGGTACGATCAATGATGAGTTATGCATCGTTGCCTATTTCGTTTTGGGGATATGCCTTGCAAACAGCGGCTTACTTGCTGAATCTAGTACCATCCAAGTCTGTGCCTAAGACTCCCACTGAATTATGGTCAGGGCGTAAGCCCAGCTTGAATCATATAAAGATATGGGGTTGTCCTGCATATGTGCTTGACAAAGAGGCAAGGAAATTGAACCCTAGATGCGAAGTAATGTTGTTCATAGGATATCCAAGAGAAACGAAAGGTGGATATTTCTATAATCCTAAGGATCAGAAAGTGGTTGTTAGCACCAACGCACGATTCTTGGAAGAGGATTATATGAATAACCACAAGTCTAAGTCCGAGATTGCCCTTCAAGAAATCGAAGGCAATGGACAGGCGATTCCATCACCCCAGCCAAGTGTGCAAGTGAATGCACCGCAGGATACTGCACAAACCATTGTCACAGCCGTACCACCTCCGCTTCGTCGTAGTGGGAGGGTTATAGTCCAACCCGATCGATTTATGTTCTTGGGAGAATCTTCGGATCTTCTCCCTGTTGATGAACAAAAGGATATCGACCCTGATAACTTCAGACAAGCGATGAAAGATCAAGATGCAGATTCTTGGTACGAAGCCATGGTTTCTGAAATAGAATCCATGAGTGCTATGGATGTATACGAGAAAACCGAATTACCAGACGACTTTTTAGCTATAGGTAGTAGGTGGGTATACAAGAGAAAGAGAGATTCGGATGGCGAAGTCGCAGCTTTTAAAGCTAGACTGGTGGCGAAAGGTTATACCCAGGAACAGGGTATAGATTATGATGAGACCTTTTCGCCGGTTGCCATGCTCAAGTCTATCCGAATACTCCTTGCCATAGCAGCCTACATGAACCTTGAGGTTTGGCAAATGGATGTCAAAACCGCTTTTCTAAACGGTTTCCTTGAAGAAGGAAGGGACATTTATATGCAACAACCCGAAGGTTTTGTGAAAAAGGGCGAAGAGCATCTTGTGTGGAAGCTCAAGAAGTCCATTTATGGACTTAAGCAAGCTTCGAGGTCATGGAACAAGCGTTTCGACAAGGTCATTAAATCCTATGGATTTACTCGTTGTGAAAACGAAAGTTGCGTGTACCGTTTAGATGCCCATGGCGATGTGGTTTTCCTTGCACTTTATGTAGATGATATCCTCCTCATTGGCAACAATGTTGAGCTATTATCATACATAAAGAAGTGGTTATCCGAACAGTTTCAAATGAAAGACTTAGGAGATGCAGCGTACATCCTAGGGATCAAGGTCGTTCGTGATCGCCAGAAAAGGATGTTGAGCTTATCTCAAGCGTCTTACATTGATACTGTGATTGTTCGTTTTAGCATGCAAAATGCCAAGAAAGGCTTGCTACCTTTTAGACATGGCATTCCTCTGTCTAAGGACATGTGTCCTAAGACGCCTAGTGAGGTTGAGGAGATGAGGAAGATACCCTATGCTTCTGCCGTAGGTAGCCTCATGTATGCGATGCTATGCACGAGACCTGGTATTTGCTATGTCGTTGGCATGATTGCAAGATATCAGTCGAACCCTGGACCAGGACACTGGACTGCGGTAAAGCATATTCTCAAGTACCTGAAACGGACTCGAGATTATAGGCTAGTTTACCAATCAGACAGTCTATTTCCTTTGGGTTACACCGATTCGGATTTCCAGGCTGACCGGGATGAGAAGAGATCTACCTCTGGTTATGTGTTTACCTTGGGAGGTGGAGCCGTATCATGGCGGAGTGCAAAGCAGAAGTGCATTGCAGACTCCACCATGGAAGCCGAGTATGTAGCTGCTTCGGAAGCTGCTAAGGAGGCTGTATGGTTCCGGAACTACCTCTTGGATCTAGGAGTGGTCCCTAATTTGCCTAAGAGTATCATAATTTATTGTGATAACTCGGGTGCAGTGGCAAATTCTAAGGAACCCAGGAGCCACAAGGCGTCCAAACACATAGAGAGAAAGTACCACATCATACGAGAAATCGTAAGCAGAAGAGATGTGCTAGTTGAGAAGATTGATACATTGGAGAACCTGGCTGACCCTTTCACGAAGAGCTTACCGCAAAAGGCCTACGAGAAGCATGCTCGAGGGATGGGTTTGCGGTTGATGCCACCCACTTAGAGAAAAACTTTCAGTATAAGTGGGAGAGATGAAGTGAAGTGTGTTTGTTGTAATAGCTAGTATTTAGACACATTGTATACTAAAAGTTTTGCTTTAGTATAAGTGGGAGATTGTTGGATTTATATACTGAAAGCAAGAACTTTTATGCTTGTATATAATGATTCCTGTGTTCACTGTTTTCAATCTCCTATCTGATTGTGTTCATGATTGCATATGTATGTTCTTTATCTCTATATAAGTAGATTATACGGTTATACGGTGTATCACAGAAGATCGTATAATTGGAATAACCTTAAGAGATATAATATGATCACAGCCGAAATAACCCTAGGACAAGTTATTGGTTTAGGCTGCAGTATAGATGGAAGTAGTTTGTCTTGACGACTTGTCTATACTGGTACGTCATTACGTATTGATAGGACCAACGGTGAGATGTATTCTTCTATCTGACTTAAGTGAAGAATAAAGATCTCGGTGACTTAACAGAATCTTAATACTAATAAGTATTCAGGTATATATATTAATTCATATATCACTTTGACTAACTATGGGTGAAAGTTATATACTAACTCGAGTACTCTGTATCTTGGGTGATATCGGTTAATATATGATATTTGTTTATCTGTATTAGTACCCGTATCCAGTATAGGATAATGACATCCCCTTAAGGAGCTCAATAAGGTTTATTGCGTTAAACCCTGCAGGTTGATTAAGTTCAGGCGCAATAATAAGGTTTGAGTGGTACTGCTTAAGGATTATAAAGAGATTAATTAATTTAAGCTGTCAGAGTTCTAATTAATTAGTGGATGTCGGATATTTTAAATACGGAGATTTAATAAGTCTAAATACAAGCCCCCCGACTCATCACCGGCAATAAAGGGGTAAGTCAGTATTGGTTCTCTAGTGGAATGAACTGATATTTATAAATTAATTATGGTCTGGGCTGACCATAGATAAATTAATTTATTTGAGGCCCATCTTTATTCCTTGTATCTGGTCCCTGGACTGGCCCAAAGTCTCCTAGCCCTAGAAGGAGCAGAAGTCGTTCCCTACTTCTAATCTGGCGCGCCATACACGTATTTAATTATTTAAATACAGCTGTAAGCTCTCAGGAAAATACACTGATAAAAATTAGGGTTTTTTGAGAGAGCAGAGGGGCGCAGGAAACGTGTAGGAGCAATTCTGCCTTGGGAACTTCCATAGTTCGTTGTCCATCCAACGTTGGAAGCTGAGCGGGATACAGTCGAGAAGATCAGAGCTGGAGTCTTTCGACACAATCATCAACGACCTGTGCATCCGCTTTACAAGTAAGTAATTCCTAACACCTATGTGCAGCTGTTAAATTCATAGGAGCATGTTAAGATTAATCGTTGTATGGTAAATTAATAATAACCAAGAAACGATCATCGGGCAAACGGAACGTTAATTCAATTTAATATTCCTTCAATTCATTGTACTCATGTTACACAAAAAATAGGGGGTCTCACTGGAGCGCGCCCCTATATATATATATATACATATATTTAAATTACCAAGTGGGTTAGAACACTCTATATAGGCGAACTAATTATAGTTATTATCCGACCTCATGCGACGAGCCTTATTTAAGTTATGTATTTTATTTAATCCGAGAGTTAAGATGAATAGTAGAATTTCCCGAACTATTAAGTCAGAATAATGCATAAGAGAGTCATGCATATTTATTTTCGCATTCTCATTAATCGAGGATTCTCTTCGAGCAAATATCTTATTTAAAATTCTCGCAATAAAGGTCAAGCGCGAGAGAAATAACTAGATTAAGAGCCGCTACACCACAGCAAGAGTTGCTATCAGGTGGTCATTACTTTCATATATATCAAATGAGTTTCGTATTACAGTTGAACAAGTTATTTCATGACAAAATCTTCAAATTAAAGTTATTTCAAGTATTGTCTTGCCATAAAATGTTTCAATTTCAGTATGATATCTATCTGATGTGGCTTTTCCAGTTATTATGTAATCGAATTCGGGTCCTGAGCAGTTGATAGCTATCCTGCCAGGGCTAGTGTACACCAGTGATCGTGAGTCATCTAGCGGGTTGGCCGGTCAAGTGTCCGTGAGAGGTGGCCACCTCTCCGGCATGCAGTTCCGGATATGATAGATTACAAGAGAACTTAGTCTGATCAGACGAACTTTAAGAATCACAAATGAATTTAGTAAGCTTGGGCCTTTTTAGCGAAAAACTCCCTTGCTGTATTGTTTATGATGGCATGACAATTTACAATTTTGAAGCATGTATTTTTATAGTTAGGCATACGTGCCCACTGAGTACTTTTGTACTCAGCCCTGTATATATTTCTAAATGTGCAGGTTGAGCAGCTGCCAGTGGTGATGAAGTGACGAGTGGAACCATTTTATCTTATTTCTATGTATTAATGAACTCTGGGGATACATGTCTTCATACATGTAATCAGAACCCTTATTCCGCTGCATACTCACAAGCCTTATGTTATTTTGGCTAAGTCGGAGTATCCGAACTTACTAGTTTATTTGAGTCAGTATGATCCTTCCCTGTTTGATTATCCCTCTTTCTACCTTGCTTCTAATCTCCCTCCCTTAGTCACAGTTTTCCAGGCTTAATTATCCTTAATTAGGTCCGGTCGTGACATTATTCCAAGAGAATTCATCTATCGATGTAACGGCGAGTCAACCAACCCTCGTTGGATGTCATTCATCGTTCCCGAGTTGCTACATCAACATCACGTTAAGGTATAGGGAATTCATTCGCCTATATCATTCTGTGGGTTAGATTTAGAGGTTTTGGGATTCCATTACCTATCGTTCGTTATCAAGTATTCCGTTTGCGTGTTCGTTTGAACGATCTGGCAATGATCGTATCATTTGGCACTAGAGCCGCGTTTCGTATCCAGGTTTCGATTTCTTTCTTCGTGTCAACGTAGATGTTTTTTAGGGTTTTCGTGCATTCGTATTTTTGTTCCGTCGGGGATTGAGCGGGATACAATCCAGAAAATCAGAGCTCGAGTCAGATTTTCACAGGAAATCAAGTTCTGGCAATTTTCGAAGAATGGCCATAATTTCCTGTACAGAGCTCGGATTAAGGCAAAACAAGCGGCCACAAAAATCTCTCTCGAATTCGAAGAAGTCGTATTTCAAGGAAAAATACGATTGGATGACGTTTAAGGTTTCAAACGAATGGTTGGAAGAATTCTTAGGAATTGGAGGACGATTGAAGTTAGCTGACCTGTTCTGCGACGAATTGATGAATTCTTAGGAATTCTTCAGGAATATGACTGGAGCCGATTTGACTACATATATGGTGGAAGAGATGCGGAGAATTGTAAAGAATGGGTTTAAGCCTTTTCATGAGAGGTTATATCGAAGGGGTCTTATGAAAGAAGAAAAATCTTGCGAGGAAGATTTCGAGAATGCTCATCCACAATTTTATGACACCAACAAAAACAACAATCAACGCCAGAATCAGGGAAATTGGAGGCAGTCTCAACTAGTTTCTAGTGGTTCCTCGTCAAAAGGGAATCAATGGAAAAAGGAGGCGCCGCCAAGTGATGTCAAGAAGCAGTTCTTTAGGTGTCGAATAGAGGGTGTGAGTTCAACAAATTAGGGAAATCCGGTAGTTTTCGATGGTTGCAATCGAGATAAGAAGTGTTTCAAGTGTCAGAGATTCGGGCATATTATGAGTGAGTGTCCGAACAGACAATTTATGATCATGAGAGATGATAGCAAGGTGGTGATTGATGGTGAGGAGACCGATTCCGATATGCCAAAATTAGAGGGGTCCGACGAAGAAGAGAGGGTAGAGGAGATTTTGCCACCTGTGCGAAAGCTTTTTGTAGCTACGAAAGTTCTGAGTACCCAAACTCAACCCGATGAGAGCGAGCAGCGGGAGAATCTCTTTCACACGAGATGTCTTGTTCAAGACAAGGTGTGCAGCGTTATCATTGGGGTTCAAGAGAAGTCAGAGTTGGAGCCGAAGAAAAAAAATTGATGGACAATGGAGAAAATCTATGGTCCAACGTCGTTTCTTGCAGGAAATGAAGATCTAGTTTTTGATCCCGACATTTGAATTGACGACTTGGATTTGAGGACAAATCCCTTTCAAGAGGAGGGAAATGATGCATGCCATGGAGGCCTAAGTTACATTGCATATGTTGGCTGATTTAATCGGGTCTTTTATTTATTTTTATTTTATTGTTTTTGTGGGTTATATTAGGGTGGCTAAAATTGGGCCTTAGTTGAGTCGGTTTTGAGTTTTATACCTTGTTTTGACTAAGGATTTGTTTCCTTATTAGATTAGGAGTCTTTTTCTATATTTATTCTCCTAGTTTGGTTAGGTTTTCGCATACCCTATATATAGGGCTTCTTATGCACGAAAATTACACCTATTATCAATCAAATTTGTGAGTTTTTTTATTCTCTCTTGAGAGTTTTCGAATTGCTCTTGATTATTTCAAGATAATTCATCTATCGACGTAACGGCAAATCAACCAACCCTCGTCGGATGTCATTCATCTTCCCCGAGTTGCTACGTCAACATCACATTGGGGTATAGGAAATTTATTCGCCTATATCATTCCGTGGGTTAAATTCAGAGGTTTTGGGATTCCATTACCTATCGTTTGTTATCAAGTCTTCCATTTGCGCGTTCGTTTGAACGGTCTGTGACTCAACCAAAACACTACGCTAGATTGACTTGCAGTAGGACGAGATCTATTGTAACGTGTAAGCTAACCCAAGTCGTCTCTCAAGGAAGATCTTAAAGGGCTTTTAATTATATCGCAAGAAAGCAGTAAATGTTTGATTTTAAAACTTGTAAAGTAAACTTAAGCGTGAATTTAGACTTAACTTGAATTTAAACTTGTAATGACCTGACTTTTAATTGAGGATTAAAATCTTCTAATGACCGATTAAGGATTTATTATGACAATTAGGGTTCGACATCCATTAATAAAATACGGACTTATATGAATTTGATGATTTATATACGTGATGATTTATTTTTATTTTTATTTTCAATGGATGATGCACTCAAAATATATTTTGAGTTCATTAATTTATTAATGGGGATTTAACATTGAAGTGTTAAATATAGATCTTTTAAAGTGATTGTAAAGTGAGCCTATGTGGTTTAATTTATTAATTTGACAAGCCCAAATGAATTTTATGCTTCAATTAGAATTAAGTTTATATGTGTTAATGTGTTTATATGAGATTGAGCTTATGTTATGTGGATGATTAGTATGTTAATCTTTAGATATTTCATTAAACCTTAGATATTTTGCTAAGTGAGATTGGATACATGGCCACAAATCATCCCACATTCCCCTTTCTTCTTTAAAACCTATCCCACTATATCACCTCACCCATTCCCACCTCTGCAGCAAGTTTCACCCCATCAGATTACAAGGTAATAGAGTGAAGATAATTCATCTCATTCAATTCTTCTTCACAACAATTCTGACTTATGAGATATATCAATTATGAAGAGACAAAAATCCACCTATTCAAGGTATCATCACCCTTTCGTTGTCAATTTCAGAGAAGAAACAACACAGTTTATATATCAATCTATGAACTGAAAATTTCAGACGAGAGTTTAATTTGCAAGAAAAGAAAAGAAATTCAGATGTTACAAGAAATTGTGTATATGATATTTACAGTATTTGATATGTGCTAAGAAAAACCCTATGCTATGTGTGAACTGATTTTGAGGCTTGAACCCCTGCTGTGTGTATGAGTCGAGGTCAGGGGACGGCAGCCACGGTGGCTGCCAGTGGTCGACGGGAGGCGGCGGAGCCACGTGGTGGTTTCCGTTCTGCCATAGAGAGGAAAAAAGGAGAGGGATTTTCAGTTTAATTTGAAAAGGGGAAAATGATGATAGAGGAGAGGGAATTAGGGCTTACCTTTAAATTTGACGAACGACGGAGGCGGCGGCTCCTGGCCGTCTGTCCACCGGCGAAGGAGAAAACGACGCGGCAGCGCGGCTTACACCGTGTCTGCATGCGTGTGTGTGTGAGTTAGTGAGAATTAGAGGGAAGGGAGAATAAGGGGTGGTCGTGGTGTTGAACGGTGCCCACCGTTCCGCCGTGGAGGTGAGGATGAGGCGGCGGCAGCTGCAGAGAGGCAGGAATCTCTTGCCCTATTTCCGGCTGCAGAGTGAGCGAGAGGGATAGAGTCTGGGGGAGAGAAAGTGAGAGTTCAGGGAAGGAGAGAGGGAGCAGCCGCGTTGCTCGCCGGCAGCGGCGGCGGCGGCAGACGTCCGAGAGAGAGAGATGAGAGGGTGTGTGAGGCGCAGCTTCTGTTGTGTGTGTGCTGAGTGTGTTTTAGTGTGTGTATTTTATTTAGGGTTAGCATGAGGTTGGGCCTTGGGCCCTTATTTAATTAACTGATGGGCTTAGATTTAAATGTTTGGGCTCGGCCCTTTACAAATAAAAGCTGATGGGCTTATTTCATTTAAAAGTTTTAGGCCTATTTTAATTTAAATGTTTGGGCTCTTGATTAATAACATTGGATGGATCTAATTTATCTAATTAATTTGGGCTTATATCCATTTAAATTATTTGAGCTCTTAATTATTAATTTAAATTGAGCTTGATTAATTTAATTATATATTAACCTTTAAATTAATTATATAAATGGAGTTCCTTTATTTCAATTATTTATAAGTGGACTTTAAAATAAAATATTTTGAGTTAAACTCTTAATTAATGATTTCTTTTCAAATGGCTTATTAATATGGATTATTTGAAAAGGATTAAATTATTTTAAGTATGAAAGCATGGTCTATGATTATATAATTTGTCTATGTGATATGTTATATGATTTGTTATTAAATGACAGAATATTTGACTTGATGGCGTGAGTAGAACGAGTTATGATTGATGCGCATGTTGATGTTCGAATAAATAGTTTCGAACCTAAATGTTAGTTATGTGATAAATGTTTTGAGTTTAAGGTTTTGAACGAGACAAGATTAATATGGATGCTAGAACCCTAAAATCATTAAAAAGGATATAGTTTAGTTTAGAGACCTATCTTCCTTTCTTTCACGACTTCTTCTCGAACTTATCGATTCTTCGTCAATAAAGGTCCAGATGGGAAGTGATAGCTAAAGAGGGAAGTAACTCTACGCCCGTTGTGGGAACGAATAAGGTGGGCTTTCTTAAACACGTGTATAGAGATCCCTTGCATACAGGCCTTTTATACGAAATGAAATGAATGACGTGATATAACTGTGTTATTTCAAATGATGAATGGTTCTTACGAAATGAAATGTTTATGGAAATGATTAAATGATGAATGGTTCTTATGAAAGGAAAGGAAATGTTTATGAAATGATTGTCTGCCAATAATGTTTATGTTTTATGTATGTATCTTATCTGTGTTGGTTCGCCAACTATAAAGAAAATCGAATTCGGACCCTACGCTAGACGAAGGTTTGCTAGTAAGGGTTAACGTGTACACTCATGGAGACTGTGTGTCGCTTGCGACCGGTCTTGGCATCCGTGGAAGGAGGCCTCCTTCCCGGCGCGTGAAAGGAACATATATGGATCATATAGACTGAAAATGGGATGCGCATCCAACTTTATGAAATGAAAGAAAATATTTAGTAAGCACGGGTCCTTCAAGTAAAACCCTATGTGTTACTATTGGCAATACAATAAATGATATAAAATGTTATGTTTCTGGCATATGTTCACTGAGTATTTTTACTCAGCCCTGCATGTTGTTTTCCCTAATGTGCAGGTTGAGCGGGTGATGGAATGGAGTGGAGTTGAGCGGATGTACCTTTTGACATAGAACAGTAATGTAACCTTGAGTATACATCTTCATATGTATCATTCACACGTATTTCCGCTGCAAGATGCTCTAATTATGTTAATGTTTTATTTCAAGTATGAAACTCTTTTGTTGGGTAATCCACTTCGACGGGCCTTCCCGAACGAACGTCTTGTATTTGCCCAAGTGATCAGTTATGATCCTAGTGTTATATAAATAAATGTCTCTTTTTGTAAAATATTAGATTGTTAAGTAAATGCCCATTTCTTTCCCCGCTTCTTAATCCCCTTCCCGAGTCATAACCCCGGTTAAGCCATCCTTAGGGATTGTGGGCTGTGACAAAACTAGAGAATTAACTAGGCATGCAAAGAACAAAAGCAAGAACGTAAGCAATAAGAAACTATTAAAACCTATGCAAGAACTTAAACGAACTTACAGTAAAGCAATAAGAACTTAAACATAAACGCTAAGCAACTAAGAATTTAAATGACTTTAAATTAAAGCTTCTAATCTACTAGGCATGAAACTAAAGTGCATAATTGAAATTGCATAATCGAAATCAAGTATAAACATGAACGCAAAACATAAACATAATGAAACAAAAGAGATTGAAATAAATACGAAATACCGTAAACATCTCGAAGGTGCAATCACTATCACTTGATTACTGACACACACCCGTCGTGCGGTGCGGGCAAAATACTTGTGTATGCCCAGTACAGACAATACACGCTCCTATGTCTTCACAACAAGATCTCAGTCTTAGTGGTAAGTATAGGGTCGAGTCCCACAGGGAGTGAGGAACCACTTTGTTCTCCGACGACAAACTGAGGTGTCACAATTCTCAATCTGTATACTCTGCACAAGAAATTAACAAGATAAATAATAACAAAGGGGTGAGGTTATTCGGTTAGGTCATAACTGTTGTTAACATTCGTTTCGGTCATATACATACTGATAATCCGTCCATGATCCATATAAACCCAAGGCGTGGCCTAAATACATTAGGGCGTTTCAAGGGGTTATACTTCACATATAGGATGGTTGATCCCATTGTTGTCACTTGGTCCGAAGGTCACACATTCCCCGGTCACAAGACAGTGCTTCACTTCTCCTTAGATGGTAGTCATACCCGTTACTCACCAAGTATGGCCCTCACCAACCTTCTCTCCCGAGGTCCCCAACTCCGCACTTTGAGTGACACATGCCTCCTGGACACAACCATTTCCGGCTTTGTCAGCCGACCAGTCATAGACATGCTACGGCGCCGAGATTGCTTTCCTCGTTTGATAACCATGGTTTTATGCCTCGTCACAGTTGATGGATGGTCTCTAGAGAAGCCCAAGACTGAGGAATGACAGTGTATCCCATCAATCCTTTCCCCACCTTCCGGATCTACAACGCCTTTTGTTGACGGTGCTCAGCTACTCGGTCGTGGGTATACCGGTTGTCACGCCCTGGTATACCCTGGCCTTTGCTTGACACGGACAGCGTTTTACCGAACGGAGATCACCCGGCATGCCCCTACTGTCCATGGTTTCGAACAGATCCTTCCGGAACCACGAGA
This sequence comes from Salvia miltiorrhiza, assembly GCF_028751815.1. Taxonomy (NCBI): domain Eukaryota; kingdom Viridiplantae; phylum Streptophyta; class Magnoliopsida; order Lamiales; family Lamiaceae; genus Salvia; species Salvia miltiorrhiza. Next base: position 30,097,247 of record NC_080392.1, on the reverse strand, counting down.
TTCAACCGAAAGAACAAATGCCTCACGAATGTTTACATGTTAACAACAATTATTTCCACCCCTAAAACCTCACCTAAGGGATTACTCACACATAACAGAATTCATAAATACGAAATGAATTAAACACATTATAAAACAAAAGGAAATACTTGAATAGATAAATAATACCTAAGGCTTCAAGCCTTCAATCTTGTTCGAATGCAAACACAACGGAAATAGGCAAATAGTACTGAAACGTAAATTGTTTTGGATGCCACACACGGCGAATCAAAGTAATAGCTAAAGTAAAACATGAGTTCAAAAGGTGCCAAGAGCTTGTGCACGCTGCACACATCAATCTTTTATATTGTCGAATGGTCGAGGTCTAACCCTAGCTGCGCCAGCTCCAAATCTTCGCCGGGATCTTCTTTCCTTTTTTAGCTCAATCTTTTATTGATCCGATTGAAGATGGCGTCCAGCTGCAAGCTTAGTCAACCTTTCCCATTCTTCAGATCCTTCCAGTTCTTTTCTCTTGCTTCCGCTCGCTTCTTCAAAATCCCCAAGATTCACTTTCCTTTCTTATCTTCGGCTGCCTGCTCTTCATGGTAGCGATCAGACGGATTGCTTTCTTTGGTGTGGTTCATACCAGGTGGGTTGCATCAGGTTCCCATGCCCCAAGTTAGACTGGGAAGGTAATTGTTGGCCGAAGCTCCATGCTGGTAAACATGACATAGCAATTTGGGCTCGGTAATGCCCATTCTGATCGTATTTCCTCCGTTTCCGCTCTACTGACCTTCATTCCTCCACAACTTTGTTTTCCCCCTGGACAGACCAGTACTGACACAAATAAAGAGAAAAATAGGGCCAAATGGCCCAAAAGCCGAAGACGCATCACACCTACACACTTAAAGTATACTTGCCCTCAAGTATGTAGGTGGATTCACAGAAGACACGGACGAAAAAGGTTGAAAGAAAAGAAATAAAACTAAGAGACACGAAACTTGCATAGATTTCAGGATCAAATCATACCAACATGCATCATTCAGTTCAGTCAGACCACAAACCAGAGTAATGATCATGCATAAAGTGTGATAGTAGTCTCTCTTTTCGCTCAAGTACCGGGCTAAGTGTATACACTCATAATTTGCTGTGCCAGTTCTTCTAAGAGCTTGATTGAAGACTACAAGTGGAACACACTAGTATGACTCATCAGAGGGTCTTTGTTGGGTTGTAATGGGGTATACGGAGCTAAGGTGAGGTAAATATGGTTCAGTGGCTAATTTCAGTATCACCCTTACTCAGTATACATGTTCAGTGCAGCTACAACCAACCCTTTATTTCCCGCTTTCAATGGGGTTCATCTTTTCTTTGACTTTTTTGGGCAACAATTTTCATTCATCAATTTTTTTGTGCCCAGATTTTCTTTCTTTTCTCTAATTCCTTGTTTACCATTTTACGCACTTCATAAATTCTTTCTCCTATATATAGCAATAGCAAGGCTCAAGAAAGAATGAATTCGGCTCAAATTGGCATACAAGGGATTCTTTTCACATTAAACAACAAAGAAGAATCTGGGGCCCTAAATCAAAGGAACGTGCCCAAATCACACAAGTCATGACTAGCAAAAATAAGTCCTCAAACAAAGTCCAGATTCCCTAGTCACAACAAATTCTCACCAGAAACATGCAATTTTTTACTTTGGCCCTGATCTCACCGGTGGGGTACTCTTAGTAACCTCACAAATACCATCATGCATCTCATACTCAATCCACCAATTCATACCAAGACCGAAATCAGCATGCACAATCTCATCACCATCAAACAATGCAAGTAGACTCGACTCAAACACAGATTATAAAGACACTAAAACAAGAAAAGCAAAAGACAAAATAAAACCTAACCAAAAGTTCAGGGGAAAAGAACTTAGTCGTTTTGGTCGGAGGATCTCGCCTCCGCATTCAGCCTCTCCTTGATTTCTTTAAAACCAACTTCCATTGCTTTGAATCCTTCCTCCATGGCATCCCTCAGTATGGCCACCTCTCCTCCCAGCATCAACAGCTCGTCTTTGATTTCCTTCAGTTCGGCCGTCAGCATGACAATCTCGCTACTAGTTGGGCTAGATGTTCCCTGCTCTTGTGCAACTTTTGGTTCAGGTCGAACTGAGCTGCCTTCTGGTTGGACCAAACGGTAGCTGCCTCTTTCATCCATCTCAACAATCCGCCAACGCACAAGCCGCCCGATATCAAATAGTCGGGTTTCTGCCACAGCTGCTTCATTTGGGGCTTTATCGTTGAAATTTGCAAGCTTCTTCGCCAGGAGAGTCACCAGCGGGCATAGGGAGAGGTACTTGTTGGTATGGGTTACCCCATACTGAAACTGTAGTGCCGCGGTGAACCCAAAGTTCACCCTCTTTCTCTCCACCATGCACCAGAGCAAAAAAATCTCTTGTTGTGTGACTACGTTGGATCCCTCAATCCGGCCGTAAATGTTGTAGGCCAACCAACGATGGCAAATCTGCAGGGCTGGGTCATGGAGTTCGTTGGATTTGCTGATATTCTTCACGTATTTGGCCCCCGTTGAGAGTTGAGACCAGTACTGGTCAATCTGACTGCGCCACTCGGGTGGAGCCATGGTTTCAGCTTGCTTATACTCATAATTGTACACCTCCTTGTCCTCGATCACTCCCAGGTGGATGTTCAAGTCGTTGATGGAAAGTGGGAACATCTTCCCCCGCAATTGGAAGCGGAGGGTACCTGGTGTTTCAATCGAGTAATTTCCCTTTGGCTTGAATTCCACCGTGCTCATGAACTCTTCTGATATATGCTTGAACGCCAACACATTCCACTTCAGAATCTTTCCCCAACCAATGCTCTGAAAATATCCCTCCACACGTTCTTTTATCCCGAAATCCTCCAGCACTTCAGTCACCAGAAAATACCAAGGGGTTATCTCCCGGTTCTACAAAACGGCATACCTCTGACTGTCCCTCGGTATGACCATCTCCATAGTGCTGGGTCGCACCACTCCCTTGCGCTTGACGCCCTTGGGTTTTGAGGTGATTGTACTCGTCACCGGCTTAGCAGGGGCGATCACATCCTCTGAGTTGGAGCTTTCAACTGTCTCGGTCCTTTCTGGGTCTACTTCCATTGGCTCTTCCATCTCCTTGGCCTTCCCTTTTTCGGCTGCAGTAGGCTTCCTTTGTTTCTTACTCTATTCAGCTTTTGTTCGGGTCTTACTGCCTGCCGGTGCTGGTCTGGCCTTAACTGGCAGTGGGGGCTTTGCAACATCAAGCTTTCTTTTCACTCCGGGTCTCTTGCTCTGGGGTGTCGGGATCTCTACCTCCTTCTCTTGAACGGCCTCAACTTCCTCTACTTCATCAGCCTCCTCCTCGTCCACCTTCTCTTCTTCCCCCTTCTCCTCCTCCGCTTTCTCTTGTTCTTCCTCTTCCGTATCCTCGGAAGCTGTTCTTCCCTCCTGCATGGAGGTTTCTGGAATTTGCGGTTGCGGTTGGGCTTGAACAGGTGGTGGTGCGGCAATGGATCGCGCCGGAGTCGCCTTGCCCGCCTGGGCCTTCTTTGACTTCTTCACAGGAGGGGTGGGCTCGGGCTCCCCTTCATCCGGTTGTTTTGACTCGGCGGCTGCTCTTACTACTTCCTGCTCCTCTTGTAGAAGGACTTCAGCACGCCCTCTGTCCTCGGGCTGGATATTCAGCAAAGGGTTTGGTGCTTTTCTTCTTCGGTGGTTGGGTGCTTCCGGAGCCTGCTCCTCCTTTGGTTTTTGCCATTGTGATTTGCAGAAATCAGAAAGACTTAGAATTCGCGCGGAAGTTCTGGATTTTGTGGGGATTTTTGGGAGCAAGGTTTGCCTTTAAGAAGGGTGATCGGTAATTATGGAAATTTAGGGTTTGAGGCGAGTGGAGATCGTGGTGTAGCAGTTTTCGGAAGGGTTTGTGGGAGAAAAGATCGTGGGTTAAGGCTTTGAATATGGTAAGAGTGGCGGTTATGGCAGAAAAAAAAATTTTAAGGAAAGAAAATCATGGTTAAAATTTGAATTTCAAATTTCTGCGGAAACCGAAGGGCTGCAGTCACATCACCGCCTGCCTCTGACACGCTCACGTCATCTCCCTTCGTAAGCCCTCTTCCAGATCGTTCCAACCCCCAACTCTCCACCTACACACTTTGCAACGCAAAGTGGGCTCGGATCAACCTCTGGGCCTCCTTCCAAATCCATCTGGGCCCGTCTTCCTGTAGGGTTAGTGCATCCAAACAAAACAAAACAACATAAAAGAAAAGAAAAGAAAATTCGGTACAGATCATACCGAAGAAACCACACTGGGTTGCCTCCCAGCAAGCGCTCTTGTTTCCCGTCTTGAGCTTGACTCTTCTTCACTCTTTACTCGTACTCAGGGTCGAGAAGGTGGCATTCCTCCTTCTTCTTTTCTACTTCAACAAGCTCATGATAGGGCTTTAGACGATGCCCATTTACCACGAACGTATCAACTCCATTGTGATCATACACTTTTATGCTTCCGTTTGAGAAAATTTCTTTGATCACGAATGGTCCTGATCACTTTGAACGAAGTTTCCCAGCCATCATCTTGAAGCGTGAATTAAAAAGTAGAATTTTTTGTCCCACCAGGAATTCTTTCTTCCTGATCTTGGCATCATGGATCCTCCTGGTTCGCTCTTTATAGAGTACCGCATTGTCGTAAACCTCCAACCGAAGCTCTTCCAATTCACTCAGCTGCAACTTTCTTGCTTCTCCTGCTAGGGTCATACTGAGGTTAATTTGCTTGATTGCCCTGTACGCCTTATGTTCGATCTCCACAGGCAAATGACATCTTTTCCCATAAAGCAAGCGGAATGGGGACATTCCAATGGGTGTTTTGAAAGCAGTTCTGTATGCCCACAACGCATCTCCCAAGTGGTTACTCCAGTCCTTGCGGTTGGGGTGTACCACCTTCTCCAGGATGCTCTTTATCTCTCTATTGGAAATCTCGGCTTGGCCATTTGCTTGGGGGTGATATGCAGTGGTGACCTTGTGTGTCACCCCCATCTTCTTGGTTAACGCTCTGATAATGGCATTACAGAAATGAGACCCCTGATCACTGATTAGAATTTTGGGTATACCATACCTCCCGAATACTTGCTCCTTCAGGAAACCTGCCACGGTATGAGCATCATTGCTTGCGGTTGCCTTGGCTTCAACCCACTTTGACACGTAATCCACTGCCACCAGAATGTATTTGTAGTTCCTTGACTTTGGGAAGGGCCCCATAAAGTCAATCCCCCATACATCGAAAATTTCGACCGGCATGATTGGAACTTGTGGCATCTTATCTTTTGCGGTAATACCTCCAGTCATCTGGCACTTCGGGCAGCTCTGTACCCATTTCCTTGCATCCGCAAATATTGTGGGCCAGTAGAATCCACTCTCCAAGATTCTGTGGGCCGTGCGCTTTCCTCCAAAATGCCCGTTGTTTGCTATTCCATGACACATGTCCAAAATTTGGGCATGCTCATCCTCAGGTATGCATCTCCGTATGACCTGATCTGCTCCAGTCCTCCAAAGATATGGGTCCTCCCAGTAGTAAAATCGTGCTTGCACGAGTAATTTCCTTTGTTCGAACCTTGTCAATCCTGGGGGCAACTCTTTAGTGACCAGATAATTAGCTATATCAGCATACCAGGGCTCCCGCTTGGTTAGAGCATACAGTTCTTCTTCTTCCTCTCGGGTGCTCATGGAATATAACTTCTCATCTGGAAAAGTATCGGTAATGGGCATACCATCATCCTCTTCCAGTTGCAATCTGCTCAAATGATCCGCCACGAGGTTCGCAGCTCCTTTCTTGTCCCTTATTTCTATATTGAACTCTTGTAACAGTAAGATCCACCTGATGAGTCGAGGTTTGGATTCCTTCTTGGCCATCAAATACTTCAATGCGGCATGATCCGTGTAGACCACCGCCCTTGTTCCCAAAAGGTAAGAACGAAACTTCTCTATGTCAAACACCACTGCCAAGAGTTCTTTCTCAGTACTGGTATAGCTGCATTGTGCCGGATTCAGTGTTTTGGATGCGTAGTAGATCACGCAACTCTCTTTACCTTTCTTCTATCCCAGTACTGCTCTAACGGCGTGGTTGCTGGCATCACACATGATCTCGAACGGTAAGTCCCAAACCGGAGGTTGAATAATGGGAGCCGATACCAACTTGTTTCTCAAAATCGAGAATGCTTCCTTACAATCATCATCAAACTCGAACGGCACATCTTGTTGAAGAAGTCTGGTCATGGGTTGAGCAATCTTGGCGAAATCTTTGATGAATCGCCGGTAGAAGCCCGCATGGCCCAGGAATGCCCGTATGTGCTTTACTGTTGTCGGGTAGTGCAATTTGGCGATGGAATCAACTTTCGCCTTGTCCACTTCAATTCTCCTTTCTGAAATCACGTGCCCCAGCACTATTCCTTCCCTTACCATAAAATGGCATTTTTCATAGTTAAGGACCAGGCTCTTCTCCACACACCTTTTTAATACAAGCTCTAGATGCTTCAAACATGTGTGAAAAGAGCTCCCATATACGGTGAAGTCATCCATGAAGACTTCAATGCAATTCTCCAATAGATCGGAAAATATACTCATCATGCACCGTTGAAAGATTCCCAGTGCATTGCATAGTCCGAACGGCATTCTTCGGTATGCAAATGTTCCAAATACGCAGGTGAAAGCGGTTTTCTCCTAGTCTTCATGTGCCACAAAGATTTGCATGTATCCAGAATATCCGTCGAGAAAACAGTAATAGGCATTACCAGCCAATCTTTCCAGCATCTGGTCGATGAAGGGTAATGGGAAGTGGTCCTTCCTGGTTGCATCATTCAGCTTCCTGTAGTCAATGCAAACTCTCCATCCAGTTTGCAATCGGGTGGGCACAAGTTCGCCTTGATCATTCTCCACAACCTGTATCCCTGACTTCTTCGGTACGACATGGACTGGACTCACCCATTGGCTATCGGATAAGGGATAGATGATTCCCAATTCCAACAGCTTGAGAATTTCCTTTAGTACCACTTCCTTCATGACCGGGTTCATCTTTCTTTGAGAATCTCGAATGGGTTTGGCTCCCTCCTCAAGGTAAATGTGATGCATGCACTCCGTGGGACTGATGCCTTTTATATCAGCTAAGGTCCAACCGATGGCTTCCCTGTTTTCTCATAATACTCTGACCAATCGATCTTGCTGTGCAACGGTTAGATCAGCACTGATGATAACTGGTAGTGTCTCTTCTGGTCCCAAATAAGCATACTGTAAATGCTTAGGTAGCTGCTTGAGCTCCAAAACGGGTGCCTTCTGGATTGAGGGCAGCAGCTTCTCGTTCTGCCCATACTGAGACAACAACTCCGGTTTGCTTGCTTCCGTTCCTCCAGCTAGATAGACCTCCTGAATTAATTCCTTGATCTTCTGATCTACTTCCACCTCGGCTTCCAAAGTACTTTATCGGAGAGAGTAAAGCTCCATGATGGCTTCCTTCATCTCATCATCCTCCATGTGTTCTGCATCCCGATCAGTCAGACCATACTGAATTACCTTCTCTGTGGTATCCCTGTAACCGAAAGCAATTCCTTGTTCTTGCACCAAGGGCTCAAATACATCGATCATGTCCACCGTTTCCGTTGCCTGTTTCCTCTTCATGGTCTCGTAAATGTTGAATTCCACTTGGACTCCATCGAACTCACATGTCAAAATTCCAGTTTTCATATCGATCTTAGTTCCAGCGGTCATCATGAATGGCCTTCCCAATAGTATAGCATTCTCTCCTGTTTTGGGTCCGGTATCCAGAACATAGAAGTCTGCTGGGAAAATCAAATCCCCAACCTTGATCAGTATGTCCTCCACCACTCCTTCAGGGTAAGCGTTGGACCTGTCAGCCAACTGTATGACCACACGGGTGTTCCTCATCTCGCCAACATTTAATCTCTTGTATACAGCCAATGGCATCACATTAATAGAGGCTCCCAGATCCATCATCGCCTTATCCATGTTGGTTCCTCCTATATTGCATGGAATGGTGAACATCCCTGGATCCTTTCGCTTCGTGGGTAGTTTCCGTTGGATCACCGCCGAAACGCTTTCTCCCATCACGTATCGGACTTCTTCCTCCATTTTGACTTTTCTTGAACAAAGGTCTTTCAAGAATTTGGCATATTTTGGAATTTGCCTGATAGCATCGAGTAGGGGTATGCTCAACTCAACCTTTTGAAACATCTTCATCATTTCACTTGCTTCCTTCTCTTTAGCTTTCTGTTTCAGGCGCCCTGAGTAGGGTGCATCGGTTGGGTTGCTACCTCCAGCTTGTTCGCTAGTTAGACCCTTTCCATTCTTATTCCAGCTTCCTTGAAGCAATTCAGCCTCTGCTAACAACTCTTCTTCCTTTTCCTCTCCCTCAGGAAACTCAGTTAGCACAACTTAGGCATGTTCTCTGGGGTTGATTCCCATGGCTGGGAGTTTACCAGCGTTCTCCTCCAGTTTGGCCACTGCTTTAGTCAAATGACTAATTTGCTGGTTGGTCTGGTTCATACCGGCACGAATTTCATTGCGGAATTTCTCGCTCTCCTTAGCCATGCTTTCAATGGCTTCTTCCCAAGGTGCTCTCCGATGTGGTGGTTGATAAGGGGGTTGTTGTTGATTCTGGTTGTGGTGTTGAGGGGGTCCCAACTGGTACTGTTGTTGATGCTGGTTCTGATTATACTAGGGACGTGGCATCGGTGCGCCTATATTGTTCTGCTGTTGGGGCTGACCATCTTACTTCCATCGAAAGTTAGGGTGATCTCTCCACCCTGGATTGGAAGTGTTTGCATAAGGATCATACTTCCGTGGGTTCCCATCATGTCCTCCGATGGCATTGACGTCTACAATATCTTCGTCAAAATTGGGACAATTTTCAGATTGATGTCCTGTGGCATCGCAAAGGCCACACTGGCGAATCTTCTTCGGTATAGTCAAGCCCGACAGAAGTTCCTTGAGTTCGTTCATGCTCTTCTCCATAGTTTTCTCCAGTTTGGACATCTCCTCCTTCTCTTCAGCTCTCCTTGGTTTTTCCAGATTCCTTTCATGCCCTTCATCGCGTGATTCTTCTGCCATGGTGCCCAAAAGTTGGAAGATTTCCAACGGAGTCTTACTCATCAACGATCCATTGCAGGCTGCTTGGACCAAACTGCGATCGTTTCTCCGCATCCCCTTTACAAAGCTCTCCACCTGGTCCTTTGGAGTGATTTGGTGATGAGGGCAGTTGCTTAACATTCTCTTGAATCTCGTCCAGTACTCGTAGAAGGATTCTAGCCCATCTTGCCTTATGCTGCGGATATCCCATCTCATCCGCTCCACTCGTGCTGCTGGGAAGAATTCTTCCAAGAAGGCCTGTTGCAGTTGTGCCCATGTAGTGACACTGCCTTCGGGTAGATCATACAACCATCTTCTTGCGTTGTCAACCAAGGTAAAAGGGAAGAGTATCAATTTGACATACTCTTGTTGCTCATCATTGGATTGATGCATGATTGTCATCTCAAAATCTTGGAGATGAGTGTGAGGGTCATCTCCTTGGTATCCATTGAACTTCGGTAAGATCTGAAGCAATGAGGGCTTCATGTCATACCGACGAGGTGCGAACGGATTTGCGGGTAGGGTGATTCCGTTCGGCCTCAGGTTGAGATTAGTTGGGTATGCCAACTGTCTGAGGGTCAGCTCCGGTACGGCTTCTGCCTGTTCAGCCTCTGCCATAGCTTCGCATCTCGCTATTCGTGCTCCTGCGCGCAGTCGTCTTTCTGTACGATCAATATCAGGATCAAACACCAATGCTCTTACAGCTCTACGAGTTCCACGCATACACCAGTAGCGGAGAATTGAATGAGGAGAGAACAAAATTGCTGCGCGTCACTCCCCGGCAACGACGCCAATTCTGTTGCGGGAAAAATACTTGTGTATGCCCAGTACAGACAATACACGCTCCTACGTCTTCACAACAAGATCTCAGTCTTAGTGGTAAGTGTAGGGTCGAATCCCACAGGGAGTGAGGAACCATTTTGTTCTCCAACGACAAACTGAGGTGTCACAATTCTCAATCTGTATACTCTGCACAAGAAATTAACAAGATCAATAATAACAAAGAGGTGAGGTTATTCGGTTAGGTCATAACTGTTGTTAACATTCGTTTCGGTCATAGGCATACTGATAATCCGTCCATGATCCATATAAACCCAAGGCGTGGCCCAAAGACATTGGGGCGTTTCAAAGGGTTATACTTCACATATAGGATGGTTGATCCCATTGTGGTCACTTGGTCCGAAGGTCACACATTCCTCGGTCACAAGGCAGTGCTTCACTTCTCCTTAGATGGTAGTCATACCCGTTACTCACCAAGTATGGCCCTCACCAACCTTCTCTCCCGAGGTCCCCAACTCCGCACTTTGACTGACACATGCCTCCTGGACACAACCATTTCCGGCTTTGTCAGCCGACCAGTCATAGATATGCTACGGCGCCGAGATTGCTTTCCTCGTTTGATAACTATGGCTTTATGCCTAGTCACAGTTGATGGATGGTCTCTAGAGAAGCCCAAGACTGAGGAAGGACAGTGTATCCCATCAATCCTTTCCACACCTTTCGGATCTACAACGCCTTTTGTTGACGCTGCTCAGCTACTCGGTCGTGGGTATACCGGTTGTCACGCCCTGGTATACCCTGGCCTTTGCTTGACACGGACAGCGTTTTACCGAACGGAGATCACCCGTTAGGCCCCTACTGTCCATGGTTTCGAACAGATCCTTCCGGAACCACGATATTCAACCGAAAGAACAAATACCTCATGAATGTTTACATGTTAACAACAATTATTTCCACCCCTAAAACCTCACCTAAGGGATTACTCACACATAACAGAATTCATAAATACGAAATAAATTAAACACATTATAGAACAAAAGGAAATACTTGAATAGATAAATAATACCTAAGGCTTCAAGCCTTCAATCTTGTTCGAATGCAAACACAACGAAAATAGGCAATAGTACTGAAACGTAAATTGTTTTGGATGCCACACACGGAGAATCAAAGTAATAGCTAAAGTAAAATAGGAGTTCAAAAGGTGCCAAGAGCTTGTGCACGCTGCACACATCAATCTTTTATATTGCCGAATGGTCGAGGTCTAACCCTAGCTGCGCCAGCTCCAAATCTTCGCCGGGATCTTCTTTCCTTTTTTAGCTCAATCTTTGATTGATCCGATTGAAGATGGCGTCCAGCTGCAAGCTTAGTCAACCTTTTCCATTCTTCAGATCCTTCCAGTTCCTTCCTCTTGCTTCCGCTCGCTTCTTCAAAATCCCCAAGATTCACTTTCCTTTCTTATCTTCGGCTGCCTGCTCTTCATGGTAGCGATCAGATGGATTGCTTTCTTTGGTGTGGTTCATACCAGGTGGGTTGCTTCAGCTTCCCATGCCCCAAGTTAGACTGGGGAGGTACTTGTTGGCCGAAGCTCCATGCTGGTAAACATGACATAGCAATCTGGGCTCGGTAATGCCCATTCTGACCGTATTTCCTCCGTTTCCGCTCTACTGACCTTCCTTCCTCCACAACTTTGTTTTCCCCCTGGACAGACCAGTACTGACACAAATAAAGAGAAAAATAGGGTCAAATGGCCCAAAAGTTGAAGACGCACCAATTACAAATTCGAAAGAAAAATTAAAGTAACACTAAACCCGAAAGTAACTTAGAACAAAAGTAATGAAAGCTTGAAGAACAGTGAAAACCGTAAAAAACCTAAGTCTTCGGTTGCATCGCTCGCAGGGTGATTCTCCAAGGTGGAACGAAAGATTAGGGCAAAAGAGGTGATTATTACAATGAATAATAAACCATATTTATAGACTTCATTCCAACCCTAATTACCATCAAAATCGGCCCACCAAAACTGGTCTAAAGGAAATAGAATCGTAACAGGGAAGGAAAGTCTAACTGGAACGTGCTCTGCAAGGATTCGTAGCTCTGGCGAAGATTTGCTAACTCTGGCGGTCATGGTAGAGCTGAAAGTACGGTCTGGAAAGTTCAGCTCTGGCAAGTTAAGTCCGCTCTGGATATGTTGACTCTAGCGCGTAAAGTCCGCTCTGGAAATTGTACGCTCTGGATAAGATCGGCTCTGGAATGTTCAGATCTGGAATTTTAGCTCTGTCGAGTCTTAGCTCTGCTCTGACAAATTTGTTCTGCTCAGGAGAATTTAGCTGTGATAGTGAAGTTCAGCTCTGACTATGGAAGTCAGCTCTGCTCTGGCGCAGACTTATCGGCGCAGCTCTGCTCTAGCGAGCTTCTCTGCTCTGCTCTGGCGCGGGCTTTTTGGCTCTGGCACGGGCTTTTCTACTCTGGCGCGGGCTTTTCAGCTCTGGACACCAGATTGCGCCAAAGTACGCCATTCTAACCCAAAATCTCCAAAATAACACTCTTCCATCTATAAAATCAGAATCTCCTGCAAAGCATAAAACAAACCCATAAAGGCACCAATTTCTAGGATATTTAGCTTAAAATAAACACATGCAAACCCCCAGAATACGAACAATTAGGCCTTAATCAACCCCCCACACTTAGCCTTTTGCTTGTCCTCAAGCAAAATCAGTATGAATCCTAGGAAGAGAGCGTTTCAACGATGATTATTTCCATTAAAACATTCAACTAAGTCAATTCAAAATTTTTCAATCAACACACATCTCTCGATCATGCAAGTAACATAAAGTTTACGAGCAACAAAATATTAATGCAAGTAATTCGATCAGACCCAATTCTCCGCTAGAAGTGAATTCCCTAATGTGATCGCCTTTATAATCAATATCTCCATTTTTCACACTTTGTGTGCTTATCACTTAGATTTTTCGACAGTTGAGCCATAATTCATGAAATAAAACGATTTGGATGTAATCCAAAGTCTTTTCATGTGGTTTCCCATGCTCATAGTTAACTAGAGGAATAGAGACTCAGCGTTGTCAATTTCAGAGCTGGCCAGATGTTTCAGAGCTGGCAATTCATCCAGCATTTTACACATTTCACAGATAAGGATACGATCGTAGGCAATCACAATGACAACACTCCTTCTAGCATCTAGCGGACAACTCACGTTTTACTTACTTACCACAGTGTTGCAACAAAACTCATAATTCTTTGCACAATCAAGAAACATATATCGAGAGTAAAACTAGAATAACCACCATTCATTCACAAACTCAAAATTCACATCGAAAACCCTCTTCTCTTCCACAAATTCATAACAAAATCGCAAGTATCAAAGAGCAAGCTAAGAATAAAGGGACCAATCGCCCAATCGAAAGCATAAGTACAACAAATCACCCCCCACACTTAAAGTACGCCATGTCCTCAGGGCACAAAATAAAAAGAGTTAGAATACGTCCATGATAATTGGCGATGAAAGACCGAAGAGCTATGGGAGGCAGCAAAAAGTAGGGTTTGCGGCAGAGTAGAAATGTCAGCGCTGGTCCTTTGCAGAGTAGACCTTCAGGTCTGAATCTGGACTTTGCAGCGCTGGCATTTTTCAGCGCTGGTGGCAAAGTCAGAGTAGAATTGCAGCGCTGGCGGCAAAGTCAGAGTAGAATTGCAGCGCTGGCAGCAAAAACATTAATACCCAGAATAAAAGCAACCGAACAAGCTGTTGGATTTGTATACTGAAAGCAAGAACGTTTTATGCTTGTATACAATGATTCCTGTGTTCACTATTTAATCTCCTATCTGATTGGGTTCATTATTGCATATGTATGTTCTTTATCTCTATATAAGTAGATTATATGGTGTGTTGTAGATCACAGAAGACCGTATAATTGGAATAACCTTAAGAGATATAATATAATCACAGCCGAAATAACTCTAGGACAAGTTATTGGTTTAGGCTGCGGTATAGATGGAAATAGTTTGTCTTGATTACTTATCTATACTGGTACGTCATAACGTATTGATAGGACCACAGTGAGATGTATTCTTCTATCTGACTTAAGTGAAGAATCAAGATCTCGTTAACTTATATGATCTTAATACTAATAAGATTTCAAATATATATGTTGATTCGTTTATCACTTTGATTTACTATGAGCGAGAGTTATATAGTAACTTGAATACTCTGTATCTTGGGTGATAGCGGGTAATATATGATATTTGATTATCTGTATTAGTACTCGTATCCGTATAGGATAATGACATCCCCTTAAGGAGCTCAATAATGTTTATTGCGTTAAACCCTGCAGGTTGATTAAGTTCAGGCGCAATAATAAGTTTTGAGTGGTACTGCTTAAGGATTACAAAGAGATTAATTAATTGAGGCTGTCAGAGCTATAATTAATTAATGGATGTCGGATATTTTAAATACGAGGATTTAATAAGTCTTAATACAAGCCCCGACTCATCACCGGCAATAAAGGGGTAAGTCAGTATCGGTTCTCTAGTGGAATGAACTGATATTTATAAATTAATTATGGTCTGGGCTGACCATAGATAAATTAATTTATTTGAGGCCCATCTTTATTCCTTGTATCTGGTCCCTGGACTGGCCCAAAGTCTCCTAGCCCAGAAAGAGCTGGAAATCGTCCAACCTTAAACCTGCGCCCCCTCCCTCTGTATTTTCTATTTAAATACAGCTGTCAGCTCTCAGGAAATACACACTGATAAAATTAGAGTTTTTGAGAGAGCTGGTAGGCGCAGGAAACGTGTGGGATTTTCCAGCTTGGGACTTTCATAGCTCGTTGTCCATCCAACGGTGAAAGCTGAGCGGGATACAATCGAGAAGATCAGAACTGGAGTCTTTCGATACGATCATCAACGACCTCTGCATCCACTTTACAAGTAAGTATTCCTAACACCTACGTGCAGCTGTTAAATTCATAGGAGCATGTTTAAGATTAATCGTTGTATGATAAATTAATAATAATCCAAGAAACGATCATCAAACAAACGGAACGTTAATTCAATTTAATATTCCTTCAATTGGTATCAGAGCCCAGGATTAATTTCTTGGCTCTATTATTAATTTATGTACGATTAATAATGTACGTTGTTTTTACTGCTGTTGTTCTTCGTGGTCTGTTGATTCGTGGAATACGTCGTTTGACGTTGTAATCATTTTTACCGCGAGAAAATCCGTGGTTAGATTAGGATTTCAAATTGTATTTGTTTTTTCGTTGTAATCTGTAAAACTGAGGAACGAGACGAGGATGATGACGAATCAACGACGGATGAACGGTGTGAGGAGGCGTGCCGATGCGGTGCGGCAAGGGCTGCCGGCGCCGAGGGCAGCGCGCGCACGAGCGCTTGCGCGCCGTGTGCCGCGCGCTCCTGGTCAGGCTGTCGTGCATGCCGTGCGCGACGTGTTGCTGCAGGCTGTGGGCTGCGCGAGACGGCAAGGAGGCAGCCGGCAGGTGGCAGTGCACGCCCGGGGCCGCGCCTGCGCGCTGCGCGCCCGGCGGGCGACGCGCTGCTGCTGCTGTTGCCGTGTGCTGGAGCTGCTCCGCTGCTGCTGCTGCTGGAGGCGTCGAGGAGTGCTGCTGCTGCTGGAAGGCTGCCGACCGGCGGGCTGCTGCTCGCGCCAGGCGGGTTGGCAGCGCCGGGCTGCTACATGCGCTGGGCCGCTGCTGCGCGCCGAGGGGCGGTTGTTCAAGGGAGGCGGCGGCAGCTAGGGTTTCCAAACCCTAGCTGCGTATCTCAAACCCTAGGGGCCCAAACCCTAGTTTTTGCAAAGACGGGCCTAAAGTGTTCGGGCCGAGTTTTAGTTTTTGGTTTTTCCTTTTATTTTATTTTTATTTAAAATAGAATAGATGTTGGGATTCCACGAATGGGTCACGAAGAATTTTAATTATTTATTTCTGTTCATTGCATGCCGTGGTGTTAATCCCTTATGCTCTTTACTTGCTTTTGTTCGTCTCTGCTTGTTAATATGTTTTATTAACTGCGCTTAGACAAGCATGATAGTAGGTTTATCGTTTTCTTAAGCATGTTTTAGAATTCTGCGAGCATGTTTTACATGTTGCGTTCTAGAAAAGCATGATTAGGATTATGTGCTTGAGCATGTACAAACCTTTTGAAAGAAAAAAAAAGACTAAGCTTAATAATTTTATGGATGATTAAAAATTATTTAGATTTCCACAAGCGGTCTCTAGACAAAGTGATTAGCAATAAGAGTAACGGTCCACCCCACGTGGCTTACTTCGTACTCCCTCCGTCCGCCAAAAGTATTCCACTTTGGCCGGGCACGGAGTTTAATAAAATGTGTGATGATGTTGATGTAGTGGAGAAAGGGTCCCACCACTTTATGAGATGTGTGGTTGAGATTGAATTTGTGGTGGGTTTTTTGTAAATAAAGAGTGTTTGTAAGGATAAAATATAAAGGTGGATGGTGGGACCATGGCTTAAAAAGGAAAGTGGAATACTTTTTGCGGACGCCAAATATAGTAATTGTGGAATACTTTTGGCGGACAGAGGGAGTATTTGTTTCTCATAAGTTTGTCAAAAGAGGTTTCTATAAAAAATATTTAAATCCATTAAAGTAGTGGGAGTTATGCAGTAACGGTCCACCCCACGTGGCTTACTTGTATAATTTTCACGAGTACTTTAGAGATGGAATTAAATAAGATAACTAAGAAATTAAATTGAATGCGGCATGGTCCGAGTGAGTATGTCAAATTCGAAAATTTAATTTCAAAGTTAGATTGTGGTTATTTTGAAATAATTTTTATTCTTAAAATTATATATACCTCCACATGCGGTCTCTAGACAAAGTGTTTAGCAATATGAGTAACGGTCCACCCCACGTGGCTTACTTCGTATTTGTTTCTCATAAGTTTGTCAGAAGAGGTTTCTATAAAAAATATTTAAATCCATTAAAGTAGTGGGAGTTATGCAGTAACGGTCCACCCCACGTGGCTTACTTGTGTAATTTTCACAAGTACTTTGGAGAATGGAATTAAATAAGATAACCAAGAAAATTAAATTGAAAGCGACATGGGGTCCGTGTGAGTATGTCAATTTCGAGAATTTAATTTTCAATGTTAAAATGTGGGCATTGCTTAGATATCATATCAAGTACAATGTACAACTCCCCAAGGAGTCCCTTCTTGATGATGATATGGTCTAGTTAAGGTGCCAACTATTAATTTCTTTTGTCAAAAGGTTAAGTTGACATGGAAATTAAATGATTAGGTGAATAGTCTGGTTGAGGAGTTCGTGTGTAACTGTGTCGCAGCCCGAAAACCCGACGCTGGTAATAGCGGGGTACGAGTATCGATACGACTATTTTTTAAGAATAAAAGATAAGATGTATAGGCCAAGCATCAAGCGGAAGCTCGCATCAAAAGGTGTTAAGGAAATCATCATAAAAGAACCCAAGGGTAAAATTGTCAACGTCGTTATAACTTTTTAATTATCAGGAATTTCACGAATAAAAACAAAGCGGGTATAGCTCATTTTTCATAAGGAAGCATAAAATGCAGAGTATCGCAGGAAAAGGCGAACCGATTATATGTATGAAGACACATAACCGTGAGTGTATTGCTTGATTTCAGAAGAAAACTAAGTATCTCACACATCAAGACTCTATTATCATAAAGGCAAAATAGAAATTCAAAATACATCGATTGAAACTCTCCCCCACCAGCACCAGACCAATCTCGCTCCCTGCTTAGCCTGCACATTTAGAAATATATGCAGGGCGTGAGTACATAATACTCAGCGGGTAAAAGCCGAAAAAAAACAAGAAAAGTGCTCTTAGAGCTATAGGTTTGAAGCTTGCCACATCTCAGCAACAACACAGAAATAATATTATTTATGATGCATCATCTGAGAACTGGAGTCAAAGAAAGGTGGAAAAGGCAACGATTTCCTGTATTACTGCCTCCGCCACTCTCCATCGTCATCACCACCCGAACGCCAACCAGCCACAAGCAGGGAACAAAAACTTCACGTTCTCGGCTGTCCACATGCTTTAAAGGGTATCTAGATTTTCCTTGCACTGCGGCGTATCTTGAATTGTTACCCATTCTGTCCACGACCCATCATATACCGGAACATCAGTCTTCCCCAGTCGATGAAGACCCTGAAACACCAGCTTAACTGTGTTAGCTTGCAATTTGCCACCCATCCATGCTCAATATACAATTAGATGTACACCCCTTCCTCTTTCTATTGGTGATACAGCTGAGTACGGGAGGCAGGCACTCACCAATGCCACAATACAAGCAGTCACACCAGTGCCGCATGATACCATAACAGGGCGGTCCACTGAGATCCCTGTAACAGATCAAGTGCCCCAGTCAAATGTGTCTCAACCATAAAAATTTGGGCTCCAGAACGCTAAGGAAAGATACTGGAAAAGGTGATCTTATTGGCTACTCACCGAATAATTCGGCAGAACATAGCAGTTTTGGTTTTGCATTTTATAAAAATAGTAAACGAAGTCCAAATGACTTGAAATGTTACCGGTGTTCTCATAACTATCAAATATACTTACCATAAAATTTTCATGGTGTTTGGGTATCAAAAACCCCTCTAAAACAGTAGGTCAGTGCGTCATGAAAAACGACTCCGAAACATACACACAAGCAAACATGCTCATCTCAACATTTCTTCAAAGCAAACTCATCAAAGCTCATTTTAAGCACTTATAGCACTCAAAAACATTCAAGTACAACATAATACTCATAATACTCAATCTCGACTCTTTTCTTTCATCATAAACTCAAATCTCATGGAAAACGTTTCAACGAACACATCAACAAATTCTCTTTTCATTTTCATGCTCGAAATTACTCAAATACTCAAACATGATCTTTTACACCATATAACTCATTATACACATATTTATTCTCTTTTTATCATGTAAACTAAACTCTAGTGAAAACTCATGTATCAACATAAATCTCTTAATAAAACATGACAAATGTTCACAAAATGGTCATAGAGCAATTAGACTTCATTTTACCAAACATCACACTCACATCATACAAGAACTCAAAAACTCATACTCCCTCCGTCCGCCAAAAGTATGACACTTTGGCTGGACACGGAGATTAATAAAATTGGTGATGATGTTGATGTAGTGGAGAAAGGGTCCCACCACTTTTTGAGATGTGTGGTTGAGATTGAATTTGAGGTGGGTTTTTTGTAAATAAAGAGTGTTTGTAAGGATAAAATATAAAGTTGGATGGTGGGACCATGGTTTAAAAAGGAAAGTGGAATACTTTTTACGGACGCCAAATATAGTAATTGTGTCATACTTTTGGCGGACGGAGGGAGTACAAACTAAACTAAGTCCAAATTTTCCTTAGCCAATAAAAGACTTAATCAAAGATACAAAGACACTACTATCATACTTAAAACATATATCTTAAGCCAAATCACTTAAATAACACATAGACCAAAAAGTCCTAATTTTTACTAAACTAAACTCTTTGAAAATCTTATAGACACATATGAATCTTTAACCCATTCATAGATCTATCATTCTTAACCAATCTATCTCACATATAAACCATCAATTACAAATTAGAGCATAGATACACATATCCCTAATTTTATTAAACTAACTCATATCAAAATCATCAATTGACCTCATATACTCAAATTACTCCATCAATCATCATCATATACATCTCATGGACTCATCTTCATCATCAATTTATCATTTTAATCATTGACTCAAAAGTTCCCATTTTTGGGTAAACTAAACTCCATCGAACTTTCACATCTCAAGGCACAACATACTTCACAACACACATCAATCATCAACAAACATCATATAAATCTCATTTTTCACCCCAAATCAAGAAAAGAAAAAGAAAATTTTTTGAAGGGGTGAAGACCCACTTTTTTCGAAAATTTAGGAAAAAGGGAGGGGGTGATTTTTCTTGCTTCAATCTTTCAAGAATACTCACATACAACATCATCCAAGCAAGATTTATGGAATACAAGGTCACTTACCCAAGTTTCTTACCAAGATTCACACTTTCTCACTCTAGCTTTGAAGCTCTTCTTCAAGGATTCTCTTGAATATAAGTAGCTAGAATGTGTTTATGGAAGATTTAAGAGTGGATTGAGGTGTTTGGTAATATTTTTGGAAGCTCCGAAGGTCTTCTTCAATGGAGGAAAATGGAGGAAAGTGAGAGAAAGAGGGAGGAGGTGTTGGTCGAAAATGGTGAGTGAGGGAGAGAGAAAATATTCTGTGAGATATGAATTGATCTTGCTAATCTTTGGGGAGATTTGAAGATCTTATGAAATATTGGGCATTTAATGCCTTGACCTCTCTCTGTCTAATCTCTACACTCTCTCTAATCTCTACACTCTCTCTCTAATCTCTACACTCTCTCAATAATCTCTACACTTGGCAATTTGTGGTATTTAGTCACATGGTAGGGAAATTAAAATAATAGTGTGAGAAAGGTGATTAAATATTAATCACAATAATTATGGAAATATTACTCAT
The DNA here is from genome assembly GCF_028751815.1 of Salvia miltiorrhiza. NCBI lineage: Eukaryota > Viridiplantae > Streptophyta > Magnoliopsida > Lamiales > Lamiaceae > Salvia > Salvia miltiorrhiza. Next base: position 30,076,771 of record NC_080392.1, on the reverse strand, counting down.
TAATAAAATACCATAACATAATTATCCATGTGACCAAAAAAAAATAATTATAGCACTAATATTAGTGCACTCACTCAATTATAATATTCCCCTTCGTAGGAAAAATCATTTAAAAATATTATGCTTGGAAAAATTTTCATAAACCGGCATCATTCGATTTCTCAGTAAAAATAAACCGCACTTGCTTTGGAAACTTAATCAAAATTCCAAATGCTAAAGTCTCAAATAAAATCATAATAACTTGGTCATAATGACACACGTCACAGAAATCACATAATCAATTAGTCACGTAAATTCACATAACATCACATCAAAGCAGTCGGCAAACACAAACAAACTAGGCGTCTCTCAGACCGACTCTTTTCATCAAGGTTCTCACTCTTTCTTCCTCGACTCTATGTCAAACTCATTGTTCCTATTTTCTTAATAGGTCAGTAAATCTCTGATAACTCGGTATCTGGTAATTCTATTCCCGGTAGTCAGAAATAAAATAAAATCTCAACTCAATTCAATCAGCATCTCTAGCTGAACTCATTTCTCGAATCTCATCACTCTAACTCTATCATCGGTTTAGTCACTCGTATCTCTATTTAAAAGACAATCTGTCTTATCTGGTCATAAAAAAAAAGTAGTCTCGTATCTCGACATCTCAGTACTCTCAATAGTGTTAAGACACTATCTCACAACATAAGGAAAAGTACAGGGTGTCATATCCTACCCCCCTTAAAAAAAATTTCGTCCCGAAATTTGAGTTATTCACCTTCGGGAAAAAGCTCTGGATACTTCTCTTTCATCTTTTCTTCAAGTTCCCATGTTGATTCTTCTTGACCGTGATGTCTCCATTGGATTTTCACCAAAGGACTCGACTTGTTCCTCAATTGTTGGATCTTCCGGTCCAGAATAGCATCAGGTCTCTCTTCGTAGCTCAAATCTGGTTCCAGGGATACTTCTTCTTGATGGATGACATGTTTTGGATCAAACACGTACTTTCTCAATTGAGAAACATGGAAAACGTCATGGACGTTCGCGAAGCTCGGAGGCAACGCTAGTTTATAGGCTACAGGGCCTACCTTCTCTAATATATCATAAGGTCCTATATACCTCGGTTTAAGTTTTCCTTTCACTCCAAAACGGTGAACTCCTTTAGATGGGGAAACTTTTAGAAAAACCTTGTCTCCCACTTCAAAATGAATCTCTGTCCTTCTGGTGTCTGCATAAGATTTCTGACGATCTTGTGCCTCTTTTATTCTCTGTCGAATCTGTCTCACAATAGTAATCATCTCTTCTATCGCGTCAGGTCCAAGTACCTTTCTCTCTCCAACTTCATCCCAATAAAGCGGAGATCTACACTTCCTTCCATACAAGGCTTCGTATGGAGCCATGTTGATAGTTGACTGAAAATTATTATTGTAAGCAAACTCAATCAGGGGTAAAACTTGCTCCCATTGATTTCCTCTATCAAGCACTACAGTTCGGATCTGGTCCTCCAAAACCTGAATAGTCATCTCGGACTGTCCATCTGTTTGCGGATGAAACGCTATACTAAAATTCAATTTAGTACCCAACTCTTTCTGCATACTCATCCAAAATCGTGAAGTAAACTTCGAGTCTCGATCTGATGTGATCGTCATCGGTACTCCATGCAATCGCACTATCTCTCGGATATAAATCTGAGCTAACTTGTCAGATCCATAAGTAATCTGAATCGGTATAAAATGTGCACTCTTCGTCAATCGATCGATGATTACCCAAATAGCGGTATTTTCTCTTTTTGACTTTGGCAATCCTATCACAAAGTCCATGGCTATATCACTCCATTTCCACTCTGGAATTTCCAATGGCTGTAACTTGCCATAGGGTCGTTGATGTAACGCTTTCACTTGCTGACAGGCTAGACATCTTTCAACGAAAGACGCTATCTCACGCTTCATTCCTTCCCACCAAAACTTCGTTTTCAAGTCTTGGTACATCTTCGTACTTCCCGGGTGTGCAGTATAAGGGGTGTCATGAGCTTCACTCATGATTTCATTCTTCAGCTCTTCTTTATCAGGCACACATAGTCTCCCTACAAACAAAATGGCATTATCTGCCACCTCATGATAATTTTCCACTTTTTCGGTTCGAATTTTCATTCGCAACCTTTCCATCTTCTCATCCTCTCTCTGAGCTGTGACTACTCTCGATCGTAAGTCAGGTGTAATGCTCAGTGCAGAAATTACTATTTCTGTCGTTTGTGGTAGTATTACTACCTCCAAATTCATCTTCTCGAATTCCTTGATCAGGTTCTCTTCTCGAGTAAGGAGAAATCCTAACTTTCCCTGATTCTTTCTGCTCAACGCGTCAGCTACTACGTTAGCCTTTCCGGGATGATAATTTATCCCGCAATCGTAATCCTTCACTAACTCTAGCCATCTTATTTGTCGCATGTTCAGATCTTTTTGCTCAAAGAAATATTTGAGACTTTTATGATCAGTGTATATCTCACACCGTGCTCCATAGAGATGGTGTCTCCAGATCTTCAAAGCATGCACTACGGCTGCTAATTCTAAATCATGCATCGGATAATTCACTTCATGCGGTCTCAGTTGTCGCGAAGCATACGCTATAACTTTTCCCTCTTGCATCAGTACACAACCTAGACCATTCTTCGATGCATCAGTGTATACTGTATACTCTTTGTCCGCTTTCGGAACAACTAAAACTGGGGCAATAGTGAGCCTCTTCTTCAGCTCTTGAAAACTTCGCTCACATTCGTCCGTCCAAACGAACTTGACTTCCTTCTTTAGCAGGTGCGTCAATGGCTTAGCGATTTTCGAAAAGCCCTCTATAAAACGTCGATAATATCCTGCTAATCCCAGAAAACTGCGAATCTCGTGTGGTGTGGTTGGCGATCTCCACTCCTGTACCGCTTGAACTTTCGCTGGGTCTACCTCAATTCCTCTCGCAGAAACGATATGGCCAAGAAAATTGATTTCTTTAAGCCAAAACTCGCATTTGCTAAACTTCGCATACAGCTTTTCCGCTCGTAATCTTTCCAACACGATCCTCAAATGCTCTTCGTGTTCTCGTTTACTCTTCGAGTAAATCAGGATATCGTCTATGAAGACTAACACGAACTTATCTAAGTATTCGTGAAAAACGCGATTCATGAGATCCATGAATACTGCCGGAGCATTCGTCAAACCGAAAGGCATTACTATAAACTCATAGTGTCCGTATCTCGTACGAAATGCCGTCTTCGGAATATCTTCCGATCGTATTCTCAGCTGATGGTATCCCGTTCTCAAGTCAATCTTTGAAAAAGTGCTCGCTCCTTGTAGTTGATCGAACAGATCATCGATTCGAGGTAACGGATACTTATTCCTCAACGTCACTTTGTTCAGCTCTCGATAATCGATACACAACCTCAAGCTTCCATCCTTCTTTTTGACGAAAAGAACTGGTGCTCCCCACGGGGAAACACTGGGTCGAATGAAGCCGATATCTAGAAGTTCTTGAAGTTGCAGCTTCAACTCTTGCAACTCAGCAGGGGCCATTCTGTATGGTGCTTTCGACATCGATGCTGCGCCGGGCTCTAAATCAATCGTAAGCTCGAGTTGTCGATCTGGGGGTAATCCCGGTAAAGTCTCAGGAAAAACATCTTTGTACTCTCGCACGACTGGCACGTCATCAACGTTTGCCTTGGATTCGTCTCTCTGGTTCAAATATACAACGTACGCGGTTGTATCCGTTCTTCGCAAGAGCTTTCTTGCTTGCAGTGCCGAGATGATCGGCGTCTTTTTCCATTTTCCCTCAATGCCAATGAAGGAAGTAGGTTCTTGGCCAGGTGGCTGAAAAGATATCCGTCTCTCCTTGCATTGTATCTTCGCACGATTCTCCTCTAACCAATCCATTCCCAAAATTATATCCAAATGCCACATAGGCATCAATCTCAGGTTTCTAGCCTCGAGCTTAATCGATTCTAACTTAAATTCTAAGTTAGGGCACACGTACGAAACCATAGTAGTTCTGCCTATGGGGGTGGTTACTCTTAGAGATCGTGGAGCAGGCTCTACATTCAACTCTAAGGTATCGACACAAGTATGTGAGATAAAAGAATGCGAAGCTCCAGTAATGAACAAAATTACTATGGGCACTCCTTTCAACTCGCCTATACCTGTCAAATTTCTTTGATTCTTCTCTGGTGCTTTCTGCTCTAGTGCAAACACCCTTTGGTGATGCTGTTGATTTGCCTGCGGGGCTGGTGGTTGCCTTTTTGACTGACGTGGTCGATAGGCTGGCTGTTGTTGCTGTGGCGGAGGTAGCGGTAAGATTCCTTCCATTGCTTTGACTTGCGGCCGGAATTGGTTCGGTCGTCCTCCGCTTCCACTTTGCTGACGATTCGGACACTGGTTCGAGTAGTGCCCGACCTTTCCGCAGGTGTAACAGGTATTCTGTCCCATTTTACACTCTCCCAAATGGAGTTTATTGCACTTCGGGCAAGGCGGTAATCCTCGCGGTCCTTGAAAAACTGCTGCTGGGGCAACTGGGCCAACATAAGGCCGTTTATCTCTGCCACGGCTTCTTGGGACCTTGACTTCGGTCATCCCATTTTCTCTTGCCCTTTTGGCCTTGTCCAGCAAAAGGATGATTTCCCGATTGAACATTCGGGTTTGATTGCGGCATCTAGCCTTGACTCGGTCTCTCTGGCTGCATTGCCAGTTCCATGTCTAGCGCTCGGTTTAAAGCTTCAGCGTAGGTTAGCGTACTCTGGCTCGCTAAAACGACTCGTATCTCGTGCTTTAATCCAGAGCAAAACAGTTCCGACATCTTTTCATCCGTATCTACTCGATATGGAGCATATCGAGCCAAATCACAAAACTGTCGGTCATACTCAGCTACCTTCTTACTCCCTTGCTTCAAATTTACAAACTCCATCTCTTTCTTCTTTCGATAGCTTCGGGTATGTACTTCTCACAAAGAGCTTCTTTGAACTGCTCCCAAGTAAGAGCTACTATCTGCTCCTCGTTCATCATTTTCTCTTTCGCTTCCCACCAGAAATCTGCGGATCCCTTAAGTTGATATGACATACACATGAGTCGCTCAGCGTCATTACATCGAAGGAATCTGAAAATTCTCTCCATACTTCGAATCCACTCCTCGGTTTCAGCGGGATCTCCTGATCTATTGAATGTTGGTGGATTTTGTCGCAGAAAATGTTCCTCTACCCTCCTCTCTTGATGTGGGGGAGGTGGTGGTGTGGGATCTCTCTGCTCCTCTTCTTCCTCTTCTTCTCGATCTATGTTCCTTCTGTTCTCCCTTCTTCTCGGAGGTATACTATACAGGAAAAAGAAACATATAACTATCGGCCTCAAAACTAGCCGTTCGTCATTTCAAAAAAAAAAAAAAACAATTTCTCTTTTTCTCACTTCGCTTCTATATCTCGTTTGTGATCTCAAAATTCTCGTCTACTCTATTTCTCATCTATCTTCGTTCATAATTCTCATCAATCTCTATTTCTCATTTATCATTATGCATCAACATCATCATTTTTCTGAAAATTCTGATAAGAAAAGTGAAACTCACTAATCATCAACATCTCTGTATATATATATAGGAAAAATTGCCTCTCTCTCGAGGTCTTTTACAAAAGTAGGATCCTATGTACAAAGGTCCTACCACTAAAATGATGCTCTAGCTATACAAGCATCATAGATACTAAGCACCTATAGATATATACTATCTACACAAACACACTATACTATGCCTCTCTACCTATATATATATATATATATATATATATATATATATATATATATCATCTATGCATCTGTACATACGTATGCATCTACTAGATACACGTGCTAACTAGTCATCGTCTCCTGAAATCCTGCTCGTCGCCTCGTCTACCTCCATATCTTCACTCGGCTCCGTCTCTTCGCTCGGCTCTGACTCCTGACTCTCATACTCGTCAATCAGTCGATAGACGCTATCGTCGCTCGGCTCATCCTCAACGTCAGTGTCCATCATCGGTCCAAAAACCGACACCTCGGGAACCGGTACCCATGTCTCGACTCCGTCGGCTGTAGTATGACGCTGCAGTGGCTGATCCGTCCGTAGCCGACCGTCATCTCTGGAGTCTCCTCATCCGGGTCCTCCTCATCACTGTCAAGGTGTGCGGGCCGAGAACTTCCCTCCTGGGCGTCTCGGGACGGTGGGTATAAAATCGAGTGCATATACGTCTGAAAAGCGAAAGTGCTAGGCTCAGGCAGCGAGGCAACCCTCGGATAAGGATCGAAGGGGACATACTGTATCTCAGGCTCCGTAGTAACAATCGGCTGCGCCGACTCAATAGGTGGCAATGGCGAAGGTGCCGTCGCCGGTGTCCAATCCCAAGGCGGTAACTCGGCGCTGGGAAAAGGAATAAGTGATAGAAACGCAAACGGGTCATGCTCTACCACTGGAGAGTATGTCTCAAAGATAGTCGGCTCTGAAACAACAGGCTCAAATCGAACTGGCATCGGATCAACTGGGGGTGGAGGTGCAATCAGAAACGGCTCCTCGGGAAGTGGGGGCACAACAAGTAGCTCCCTTCCCTGGGCTGGTCCCTCAAACTGTCCATACGGCCATGGAGGTGGCTCGTCAAAAGCAAAATAGCGGTGGCTCAACGTCGCGATGAAACCACGAAAATCGGCGCTCACAAACCGCTCGAACTCAGTCCTCCTGATATACTACGGCACCAGCGAAGCCGCCCAGTCTTGCCACTCGGGTGGCAGCTGTGGAATCAGGTGAGTAATAGCCTCAGCCTCATCTATCCCATGGGCACTAGCCTCTAACCAACGTCGATGGTAATGCGCTAGAAACTCCCCAAGAGTATCGCCCTCTCGCAGTCCAGTAGTCCTGAACCATCGGCGCATCGCCTCGCTATATCGTCTCTGTATCGCTGCCTCTTCTCGACTCTGCATCCTGTAAAATATCATGTCCATTAGAAAATGGATACGAAACTTACTTGGTACATCTCAATCAACAACATACTCGTCCTCGTTTGGTACGGTGGGGCATCGGCTATACTAGCCTCAACATCTCTCCTCATATTCCACATCAACTGCCTCATATCAGAATCCATCATCTCAAACAATTCCGTCATCAAAACAATTCATAACTCATTAGTAAATCATACTCAGCTCTCAACAGGAAAGCAACAAGAAACAACATCAACCTCTAACCTCGTTAAGCCGGAGGAGATGGGGTGCTGGGGTTTCGTTTCAAACTGACTCTCTCAAACTAGCCTAAGAATTCAAATTAGACTAGTACTCAATTTAAAAGAGTAGAAGCAATCAAAGGTTCAACATAGTCAAGCAATAGACTCAGAGCAGATGACCTGCTCTGATACCACCCTGTCGCAACCCGAAAACCCGACGCTGGTAATAGCGGGGTACGAGTATCGATAGAACTATTTTTTAAGAATAAAAGATAAGATGTATAGGCCAAGCATCAAGCGGAAGCTCGCATCAAAAGGTGTTAAGGAAATCATCATAAAAGAACCCAAGGGTAAAATTGTCAACGTCGTTATAACTTTTTAAGTATCAGGAATTTCACGAACAAAAACAAAGCGGGTATAGCTCATTTTTCATAAGGAAGCATAAAATGCAGAGTATCGCAGGAAAAGGCGAACCGATTATATGTATGAAGACACATAACCGTGAGTGTATTGCTTGATTTCAGAAGAAAACTAAGTATCTCACACATCAAGACTCTATTATCATAAAGGCAAAATAGAAATTCAAAATACATCGATTGAAACTCTCCCCCACCAGCACCAGACCAATCTCGCTCCCTGCTTAGCCTGCACATTTAGAAATATATGCAGGGCGTGAGTACATAATATTCAGCGGGCAAAAGCCGAAAAAAACCAAGAAAAGTGCTCTTAGAGCTATAGGTTTGAAGCTTGCCACATCTCAGCAACACACAGAAATAAAGTTAGCGTAAATGAATCTGTGCATGCAATTTTCTAAATCATGATATCATAAGTAAACGACTGCAGTCAAAGATCTTAACATGTATGTACCACATCTACAACTCATCATCATCAAAGGTACTGAGAAGTAGGCCTCCCTCTCAAGTACCGTGACTGGCCGACCCGAAGACGGCTCGCAGTCACCTCTGTGCACAAAATCCCGCTTGTGGCAGGACCGAATTCGTCTCATCAGTAGAGGGTAATACACAAGCTCAACATCAAAAATTGGCAAGTCAAACAGTTCTCAAATATCATTTATCTCAAAGCATTTGATCAACTCATAACATCATCAAATCATTTTAGAAAGCTCGTATAATATACTTATACTCAAAATATTGCCCACATGAAGTCCTTCGCTAATCTTGGAAAGAAATCAGGCAACTTACTTCTTCGTCTCGCTCGAGCCTTCATATGTCATCATCACATCGTCATCGTCATCGAAGGTTCATGTGATAAAACAAACCTTAGTCAGAAACTCAATTTCTAAATCCAATCTCATCTTAACTATAACTTCTCACTCAACGTCTATTTACCCATTAAAACTCAATCCCTAGGTATACTCGGCTTCTAAGGATTCACACGTCCTATTATCGACTTAACTCTCAACTTGGCTCAAACTCATAGCAATCAAGCATATAAACAAGTATAAACACTTAAGCATATGAAAAAAGCACATAGACAAGTTAAAAACAAACTTCACTCTGCACTGACTCAACTTTAAAACCTCACCAGAGTCTGTACCGAACTCCCCTAGAGTCGTAACTTATACCAAAAGAAACCGCTTTGAGTATAGTTTCATTTAAAAAAACGTAGGATCAAAAACTCCAAGTATTTTAGGAGATATGACTGTTTTACTACAAAGACATATTCGGCATGAGCCACATTGGATTGCTATGAGATTATTACTATGCTCTGTTATCCAAACATACGTATTAATTGTCAACTTGTCTTAGCATAATACTCTGTTATCTTAACATAATACTCTGTTATCCAAACATACTCTGTTGAGATATCCCATCCTGGCCTTGTTTCTGATTTGATGGAAGTCAAGATACGGACGCGCCTTTCATCCAACTTCACTTCTTCCCCGGCTTCCTGCAGCAGCACCGCTAGTTTCCAAACCCGATGAGATTGATTACCCCAATCTTGGATTGCAAATAGGACTACATTTTTTGCTTACTTCGGTGGATTCCTGCCTTGTACAAAAACAGGATCAAGTATGAATGTTTTCTTCAATTAATAGCTGTGGAATGACATGATAATTATCTTGTCTTGTATTACTCCAGTCCAGTTTATCATTGGTAGAAAATATTAATTGCTATGAGATTATTACTATGTCCTGTATCCAAAGACAAATACTCTGTTATCTTAACATAATACTATTCTTATGTAAGAAAACACATGCAACAAACATACGTATTAATTGTCTAACGTCATGCACGCCAACGTATACATTATTACTATGCTCCAAATATGCAAATTCGTTTATTTGAAGAAAAAAAATACCGAAAATGCTTACAAATTAATAATATATATATATATATATATATATTTATATTTTTTAATTTCTTAGTAGAATTTTAACCAAGGACTTCAATCCTTGAATCTCCCTTTTCTCTCTACGTATATGTATTGAGCAGATCATTCAGAAGACATTGCTCTCCAAGTGTTAGAAATGGATATTGGGCTCATTTCTCCCTTAAAAGGCCTTATAAGAGAGAGTGTTGCCTCACCATATAAAGTGGCTCATGCCACCATCTCCAATCCAATGTGGGACACTTCAATACACCCCCCGCACGCGCAGCGTGGACTATCCCAAACGCCATCTGTTGACAACGATATTGGGGGGCCCATCATTTATAAAGTGGCTCATGCCACCATCTCCAATCCAATGTGGGACACTTCAATACACCCCCCGCACGCGCAGCATGGACTATCCCAAACGCCATCTGTTGACAACGATATTGGGGGGCCCATCATTGGATTGGGTTGGCTCTGATACCATGTTATAAATGAATATTGGGCTCATTCATCCCTTAAAAGGCCTTATAATTGAGAGGGTTGCCTCACCATATAAAGTGGCTCATGCCATCATCTCCAATCCAATGTGGGATACTTTAATACCAAGCTTCAATATTCGGCAGTTTTTAGCAACCGAAAAGTTTGATTTTTGAAAAATAGTAAACGTTGTTAAAAAGGTCTGAAATTTGGTGGGGACTTAGCTAAGACGCCCAGGTCTCAACCATAAAAATTTGGGCTCCAGAACGCTAAGTAAAGATACTGGAAAAGGTGATCTTATTGGCTACTCACCGAACAATTCGGCAGAACGTAGCAGTTTTGGTTTTGCATTTTATAAAAATAGTAAACGAAGTCCAAATGACTTGAAATTTACCGGTGTACTTACAACTCTCAAATATACTTACCATAAAATTTTCATGGTGTTTGGGTATCAAAAACCCCTCGAAAACAGTAGGTCAGTGCGTCATGAAAAACGACTCCGAAACATACACACAAGCAAACATGCTCATCTCAACATTTCTTCAAAGCAAACTCATCAAAGCTCATTTTAAGCACTTATAGCACTCAAAAACATTCAAGTACAACATAATATTCATAATACTCAATCTCGACTCTTTTCTTTCATCATAAACTCAAATCTCATGGAAAACGTTTCAACGAACGCATCAACAAATTCTCTTTTAATTTTCATGCTCGAAATTACTCAAATACTCAAACATGATCTTTTACACCATATAACTCATTATACACATATTTATTCTCTTTTTATCATGTAAACTAAACTCTAGTGAAAACTCATGTATCAACATAAATCTCTTAATAAAACATGACAAATGTTCACAAAATGGTCATAGAGCAATTAGACTTCATTTTACCAAACATCATACAAGAACTCAAAAACTCATACAAACTAAATTAAGTCAAAATTTTCCTTAGCCAATAAAAGACTTAATCAAAGATACAAAGACACTACTATCATGCTTAAAACATATATCTTAAGCCAAATCACTTAAATAACACATAGACCAAAAAGTCCTAATTTTTACTAAACTAAACTCTTTGAAAATATTATAGACACATATGAATCTTTAACCCATTCATAGATCTATCATTCTTAACCAATCTATCTCACATATAAACCATCAATTACAAATTAGAGCATAGATACACATATCCCTAATTTTATTAAACTAACTCATATCAAAATCATCAATTGACCTCATATACTCAAATTACTCCATCAATCATCATCATATACATCTCATGGACTCAGCTTCATCATCAATTTATCATTTATATCATTGACTCAAAAGTTTCCATTTTTGGGTAAACTAAACTCCATCGAACTTTCACATCTCAAGGCACATACTTCAAAACACACATCAATCATCAACAAACATCATATAAATCTCATTTTTCACCCCAAATAAAGAAAAGAAAAAGAAATTTTTTTGAAGGGGTTAAGACCCACTTTTTTCGAAAATTTAGGAAAAAGGAAGGGGGTTATTTTTCTTGCTTCAATCTTTCAAGAATAGTCACATACAACATCATTCAAGCAAGATTTATGGAATACAAGGTCACTTACCCAAGTTTCTTACCAAGATTCACACTTTCTCACTCTAGCTTTGAAGCTCTTCTTCAAGGATTCTCTTGAATATAAGTAGCTAGAATGTGTTTATGGAAGATTTAAGAGTGGATTGAGGTGTTTGGTAATATTTTTGGAAGCTCCGAAGGTATTCTTCAATGGAGGAAAATGGAGGAAAGTGAGAGAAAGAGGGAGGAGGTGTTGGTCGAAAATGGTGAGTGAGGGAGAGAGAAAATATTTTGTGAGATATGAATTGATCTTGGTAATCTTTGGGGAGATTTGAAGATCTTATGAAATATTGGGCATTTAATGCCTTGATCTCTCTCTCTCTAATCTCTACACTCTCTCAATAATCTCTACACTTGGCAATTTGTGGTATTTAGTCACATGGTAGGGAAATTAAATTAATAGTGTGAGAAGGGTGATTAAATATTAATCACAATAATTATGGAAATATTACTCATTAATAAAATACCATAACATAATTATCCATGTGACCAAAATAAAATAATTATAGCACTAATATTAGTGCACTCACTCAATTATAATATTTCCCTTCGTAGGAAAAATCATTTAAAAATATTATGCTTGGAAAAATTTTCATAAACCGGCATCATTCGATTTCTCAGTAAAAATAAACCGCACTTGCTTTGGAAACTTAATCAAAATTCCAAATGCTAAAGTCTCAAATAAAATCATAATAAATTGGTCATAATGACACACGTCACAGAAATCACATAATCAATTAGTCACGTAAATTCACATAACATCACATCAAAGCAGTCGGCAAACACAAACAAACTAGGCGTCTCTCAGACCGACTCTTTTCATCAAGGTTCTCACTCTTTCTTCCTCGACTCTATGTCAAACTCATTGTTCCTACTTTCTTAATAGGTCAGTAAATCTCTGATAACTCGGTATCTGGTAATTCTATTCCCGATAGTCAGAAATAAAATAAAATCTCAACTCAATTCAATCAGCATCTCTAGCTCAACTCATTTCTCGAATCTCATCACTCTAACTCTATCATCGGTTTAGTCACTCGTATCTCTATTTAAAAGACAATCTGTCTTATCTGGTCATAAAAAAAAAGTAGTCTCGCATCTCGACATCTCAGTACTCTCAATAGTGTTAAGACACTATCTCACAACATAAGGAAAAGTACGGGGTGTTACAAACTGTCCACCCCACGTGGCTTGCACATGGAATTCTTTGAGCCGTTGGAGGTTTCATTAATATTGTTTTATCAAAAGGTTACATTATTATTGTTACGAACTATATGCTTTCATGTTCTTACATGTTTAAATTGTTTACTTTCAGATATGTCTATGTCTCCGATAATTAATATTCTAGCTAGCAATCCTCTCACCGGTCCTAACTATACCGAATGGAAACGCCACATAATGTATATTCTTGACGCTGATGAGGACAGTTTTGTGCTTACCACTCCACGTCCTGCGGCCTTAACTGATCAGTCGACTGATGCGGAACGTGAGGCGCATAAGAGGTGGCACAAGTTGAATAATATGGCGAAGTGCTATATTATGATGACTATGTCGCAAACTTTGCAACTCCAGCATCAGGGCATGGACGACGCGACTACAATCATGTTAAATCTCTCTGAGGTTTCTGGGGAGTCCGAAAGATCTGCCCGCTTTAACATGATGAGAGAAATCTTAGCATGTAAGATGAGCGATGGCAGTTCTGTGCACGATCATGTCATGCATATGATAAATTTGTTTGACAGGCTTGATCTGCTAGGAGGGGGTATCGAAGGCGAAGCCAAAGTCGATATCATCTTCAACACTCTCCCAAAATCTTATGAGAACTTCCGTCTCAATGTCGTTATGAGCAAGGTCAACTATACTCTTAATGAGTTGTTGAATGCTGTAGTTACGGCGGAGGGAGTCATGGGCACGTGGAAAGGGAAAGAGATTCTTGTCGCTGCCAAGGGATCTACTTCTTCGTCGAAAGGCAGGAAGAATAAGTGAAAAGGTCCAAAGGGCAAGAATGACAACGAAGCTAGAGGGAGTGGCAAAGCCAAAGTGGACGGCCCTATCGGCGGCGTGAAGAAGCCGACGGGAAAGGGAAAGTGCTTCAAGTGCGGCAAGACTGGGCATTGGAAGAAAGATTGTCCGATGCTCAAGGCAAAGGGACAACGTACGTCACAAGTTCTAGTAACTAAGACATGTTTAGCTTCGTTTTCTACTCATTCATGGGTAGTGGATACGGGGGCAACTGATCATGTTTGTTACACCCTGCAGGGTTTCAAGCCGACAAGGCAGCTGGAAAGTGATGAGATCACCATCTCCATGGGCAATGCGTCGAAGGTCGCAGTTGTTGCTATTGGAGATTTATCTTTATGTTTTGGTGATGACATTTTAGTTTAGAGAGATATTTTATATGTGCCGGAGTTTCGGCGGAACATAATTTCTGTTTCAAAATTGTTTTTGGATGGATTTTCTGTTACTTTTGATAGAGGCGTCTCTATCATGAAAAATAACATGACTATTTGTTCTGGAATTTTGAAAAACTCTCTCTATACTATTACATGTCCAATTAAAAATTCTGTCCATGTTGCATCTACATCACAAATCTGTCCTAATCCGAATAAGAGGAAGTATTATTCTCATGAACAATATACGCATGCGTGGCACCTAAGGTTAGGCCACATCAATCTAAATAGGATCCAAAGGCTCGTTTCAAATGGAGTCTTGAAAGACTTTCAAGCTGTTCCATTTAGAACCTGCGAATCCTGTATAGAAGGAAAGATGACGGCAAGGCCTTTTAAGGCCAAGGGGAATAGGGCCTCGCATATGTTAGAATTGATTCACTCTGACTTGTGTGGACCGATGTCCACAAAGGCTCGTGGAGGGTATGAGTATTTCGTCACTTTCATCGACGATTACTCAAGATTTGGGTATATTTACCTACTTCAACGCAAGTCTGAATGCTTTGAGAAATTCAAAGAATTCAAGGCATAAGTGGAGAAGAAAAGGGGTAAATCTATCAAGTCATTGCGGTCTGATCGCGGTGGCGAATACCTCAGAAACGAGTTCTTACAATACTTGTCAGAATGTGGGATTACATCCCAATTGACTGCACCGGGTACTCCCCAACAGAATGGTGTAGCAGAGAGAAGAAAAAGAACTCTTATGGAAATGGTACGATCAATGATGAGTTATGCATCATTGCCAATTTCGTTTTGGGGATATGACTTGGAAACAACGGTTTATTTGCTAAATAGGGTACCGTACGTCCAAATTGGTTCCTAAAACTCCTATCGAGTTATGGTCAGGGCGTCAGCCCAGCTTGAACCATATAAAGGTATGAGGTTGTCCTGCATACGTGCTAGACAAGGAAGCGAAGAAATTGGAGCCTAGATGCGAGTTAATGCTGTTTATAGGATACCCTAAGGAAACGAAAGGTGCTTATTTTTATAATCCTAAGGATCAGAAAGTGGTTGTTAGGACCAACTCACGATTCTTGGAACAGGATTATATAAATGAACACAAGTCAAGGTCCGGGATTGTCCTTCAAGAAATCGAAGGCAATGGACAGGCGATTCCATCACCCCAGCCAAGTGTGCAAGTGAATGCACCACAGGATACTGCATAAACCATTGTCACAGCTGTACCACCACCGCTTCGTCGTAGTGGGAGGGTTATAATTCAACCCGATCGATTTATGTTCTTGGGAGTGTCTTCGGATCTTCTTCCTGTTGATGAACAAAAGGATGTCGACCCTGATAACTATAGACAAGCGATGAAAGATCTGGATGCAGATTCTTGGTACGACGCCATGGTTTCTGAAATAGAATCCATAACTGCTATGGATGTATACGAGAAAACTGAACTACCTGATGGCTTCGAGGCTATAGGTAGTAGGTGGGTATACAAAAGAAAGCGAGATTCGAATGGCGAAGTCGCAACTTTTAAAGCTAGACTGGTGGCGAAAGGTTATACCCAGGAACAGGGTATAGATTATGATGAAACCTTTTCGCCGGTTGCCATGCTTAAGCCTATCCGAATACTCCTTGCCATAGCAGCCCACATGAACCTTGAAGTTTGGCAAATGGATGTCAAAACTGATTTTCTAAATGGTTTCCTTGAAGAAGAAAGAGACATCTATATGCAGCAACCCGAAGGGTTTGTGAAAAAGGGCGAAGAGCATCTTGTTTGGAAGCTGAAGAAGTCCATTTATGGACTTAAGCAAGCTTCGAGGTCATGGAACAAGCGTTTTGACGAGGTGATTTAATCCTATGGATTTACTCGTTGTGAAAATGAAAGTTGCGTGTACCGTTTAGATGCCAATGGCGACGTGGTTTTCCTTGCACTTTATGTAGATGATATCCTCATTGGCAACAATGTTGAGCTATTATCGGACATAAAGAAGTGGTTATCCGAACAGTTTCAAATGAAGGACTTAGGAGAAGCAGCGTACATCCTGGGGATCAAGGTTGTCCGTGATCGTCAGAAAAGGATGTTGAGCTTATCTCAAGCGTCCTACATTGATACTGTGATTGCTCGTTTTAGCATGCAAGCTGCCAAGAAAGGCTTGCTACCTTTCAGACATGGCATTCCTCTGTCTAAAGACATGTGTCCTAAGACACCTTGTGAGGTTGAGGAAATGAGGAAGGTACTTATGCTTCCGCCGTAGGTAGCCTCATGTATGCAATGCTTTGCACGAGACCTGATATTTGCTATGTCGTTGGCATGGTTGCAAGATATCAGTCGAACCCTGGACCAGGATACTGGACTGCGGTAAAGCATATTCTCAAGTACCTAAAGATGACTCGAGATTATAGGCTAGTTTACCAATCAGACAGTCTATTTTCATTGGGTTACACCGATTCGGATTTCCAAGCTGACCGGGATGAGAAGAGATCTACCTCTGGCTATGTGTTTACCTTGGGAGGTGGAGCCGTATCATGGCGGAGTGCAAAGCAGAAATGTATTGCAGACTCCACCATGGAAGCTGAATATGTAGCTGCTTCTGAAGCTGCTAAGGAGGCTGTATGGTTCCGGAACTACCTCTTGGATCTAGGAGTGGTGCCTAATTTGTCTAAGAGTATCATAATTTATTGTGATAACTCGGGTGCAGTGGCAAATTCTAAGGAACCCAGGAGCCACAAGGTGACCAAACACATAAAGAGAAAGTACAACATCATACGAGAAATCGTAAGCAGGAGAGATGTGCTAGTTGAGAAGATTGATACATTGGAGAGCTTAGCTGACCCTTTCACGAAGAGCTTGCCGCAAAAGGCCTACGAGAAGCATGCTCGAGGGGTGGGATTGCGGTTGATGCCACCCACTTAGAGAAAAATTTTCAGTATAAGTGGGAGAAGAAGTGAAGTGTTTGTTGTAATAGCTAGTATTTAGACACATTGTATACTAAAAGTTTTGCTTTAGTATAAGTGGGAGATTATTGGATTTGTATACTGAAAGCAAGAACGTTTTATGCTTGTATACAATGATTCTTGTGTTCACTATTTAATCTCCTATCTGATTGGGTTCATGATTGCATATGTATGTTCTTTATCTCTATATAAGTAGATTATATGGTGTGTTGTAGATCACAGAAGACCGTATAATTGGAATAACCTTAAGAGATATAATATAATCACAGCCGAAATAACTCTAGGACAAGTTATTGGTTTAGGCTGCGGTATAGATGGAAGTAGTTTGTCTTGATTACTTATCTATACTGGTACGTCATAACGTATTGATAGGACCACAGTGAGATGTATTCTTCCATCTGACTTAAGTGAAGAATCTAGATCTCGGTAACTTATATGATCTTAATGCTAATAAGATTTCAGATATATATGTTTATTCGTTTATCACTTTGATTTACTATGAGCGAGAGTTATATAGTAACTTGAGTACTCTGTATCTTGGGTGATAGCGGTTAATATATGATATTTGATTATTTGTATTAGTACTCGTATCCGTATAGGATAATGACATCCCCTTAAGGAGCTCAATAATATTTATTGCGTTAAACCCTGCAGGTTGATTAAGTTCAGGCGCAATAATAAGTTTTGAGTGGTACTGCTTAAGGATTACAAAGAGATTAATTAATTGAGGCTGTCAGAGCTATAATTAATTAATGGATGTCGGATATTTTAAATACGAGGATTTAATAAGTCTAAATACAAGCCCCCACTCATCACCGGCAATAAAGGGGTAAGTCAGTATCGGTTCTCTAGTGGAATGAACTGATATTTATAAATTAATTATGGTCTGGGCTGACCATAGATAAATTAATTTATTTGAGGCCCATCTTTATTCCTTGTATCTGGTCCCTGGACTGGCCCAAAGTCTCCTAGCCCAAAAAGAGCTGGAAATCGTCCAACCTTAAACCTGCGCCCCTTCCCTCTATATTTTCTATTTAAATACAACTGTCAGCTCTCAGGAAATACACACTGATAAAATTAGAGTTTTTGAAAGAGCTGGTAGGCGCAGGAAACGTGTGGGATTTTCCAGCTTGGGACTTTCATAGCTCGTTGTCCATCCAACGGTGAAAGCTGAGCAGGATACAGTCGAGAAGATCAGAACTGGAGTCTTTCGATACGATCATCAACGACCTCTGTATCCGCTTTACAAGTAAGTATTCCTAACACCTACGTGCAGCTGTTAAATTCATAGGAGCATGTTTAAGATTAATCGTTGTATGATAAATTAATAATAATCCAAGAAACGATCATCGGGCAAACAGAACGTTAATTCAATTTAATATTCCTTCATAAGCAACCAAAGACAAAGAAAAACAAAAACGGAAAACAAAGAACAAGAAAAAAAAAACAAAAACTAAACCAAACCAATAGTGGGTTGCCTCCCACCAATCGCTAGTTTTAAAAGTCGCCAGCCCGACTTCAGCTCTGATCATCAGTCATGATCGTGCAGAGCTTGAGACTCCACCACCATCGGAGTACTCAAGTGCCCATAGTAGGATTTCATGCTATGACTGTCTACTCTAAAATTCTCCTTAGCATTCTCAATGTACAGCTCGACTGCACCAGGTGATGGACGCGCGCGCCCGTTGTTTGACGCGCAGTATCAAAATAATTTGTGTATGCCCTAGACGGATAGTACACGCTCCTATTGCTCGCAACCAAAGAACAGTCTTAGCAGCTAGTATAGGGTCGATCCCACGGAGAGTGAGGAACTACTTTACTCTTTGGGTGCTGATGCGTCTTCGACTTTTGGGCCATTTGGCCCTATTTTTCTCTTTGTTTGTGTCAGTTCAGGTCCGTCCAGGGGAAAACAAAGTTGTTAAGGAAGGAAGGTCCAGTAGAGCGGAAACAGAAGAAATGTGGTTGGAATGGGCATTACCAGACCCAGATTGCAATGTTATGTTTACCAGCATGGAGCCTCGGCTGCAGTACCTCTCCAATCTAACTTGGGGCATGGGAACCCGAAGCAACCCACCTGGTATGAATCAAACCGAAGGAAGCAATCCGTCTGACCACTACAATGAGAAGCAAGCAGCCGAAGCCAAGAAAGGAAAGTAAATCCCGAAGATTTGGAGGAGAAAAACAGAAGAAGGAGGAAGGAGCTAGAAGAATCTGAAGAAAGGGAAAGGTTGACTACAGCAAGCAGCTGGAAGCTATCCTCAATCGGATCAATCAAGGATTGAGCTAAAAAAGAAAAGAAGATCTCGATGAAAATATGAAGCTGGCGCAGCGAGGGTTGGACTTTCACCATTCGACAGTATAAAAGATTGATGATGTGCGGCGTAAAAGAGCTCTTGGCACCCTAAAACTTTCATTTTATTTAGTTTACTACTTTAATCCTGCCGTGGGTGGCATCCAAACAATTTACATTCAAGTACTATTTCTTATTTCCGTTTTGCTTTCAATTCGAATAAGATTCAAGGCTCGTGGCCGTAGGTATCATTTCTATTAATCAAGTATTTCCCTTTTGTTACATGATGTGTTTATGGAAATGGTACGATCTATGATGAGCTATGCATCATTGCCTATTTCGTTTTGGGGATATGCCTTGGAAACAGCGGTTTATTTGCTAAATAGGGTACCGTCCAAATCGGTTCCTAAAACTCCTATCGAGTTATGGTCGGGGCGTCAGCCCAGCTTGAACCATATTAAGGTATGAGGTTGTCCTGCATACGTGCTAGACAAGGAAGCGAAGAAATTGGAGCCTAGATGCGAGTTAATGTTGTTTATAGGATATCCTAAGGAAACGAAAGGTGGTTATTTTTATAATCCTAAGGATCAGAAAGTGGTTGTTAGCTCCAACACACGATTCTTGGAACAAGATTATATAAATGAACACAAGTCAAGGTCCGAGATTGTTTTTCAAGAAATCGAAGGCAATGGACAGGCGATTCCATTACCCTAGCCAAGTGTGCAAGTGAATACACCACAGGATACTGCACGAACCACTGTCGCAGCTGTACCACCACCGCTTCGTCGTAGTGGGAGGGTTATAATTCAACCCGATCGATTTATGTTCTTGGGAGAGTCTTCGGATCTTCTTCCTGTTGATGAACAAAAGGATGTCGACCCTGATAACTATAGACAAGCGATGACAGATCTAGATGCAGATTCTTGGTACGACGCCATGGTTTCTGAAATAGAATCCATGACTGCTATGGATGTATACGAGAAAACTATACTACCGGATGGCTTTGAAGCTATAAGTTGTAGGTGGGTATACAAGAAAAAACGAGATTCGGATGGCGAAGTCGCAGCTTTTAAAGCTAGATTGGTGGCAAAAGGCTATACCCAGGAATAGGGAATAGATTATGATGAAACTTTTTCGCCGGTTGCCATGCTTAAGTCTATCCGAATACTCCTTGCCATAGCAGCCCACATGAACCTTGAGATTTGGCAAATGGATGTCAAAACCACTTTTTTAAACGGTTTCCTTGAAGAAGGAAGGGACACCTATATGCAGCAACCCGAAGGGTTTGTGAAAAAGGGCGAAGTGCATCTTGTATGGAAGCTGAAGAAGTCCATTTATGGACTTAAGCAAGCTTCGAGGTCATGGAACAAGCATTTTGACGAGGTGATTAAATCATATGGATTTACTCGTTGTGAAAATGAAAGTTGCTTGTACCGTTTAGATGCCAATGGCGACGTGGTTTTCCTTGCACTTTATGTAGATGATATCCTCCTCATTGGAAACAATGTTGAGCTATTATCGGACATAAAGAAGTGGTTATCCGAACAGTTTCAAATGAAGGACTTAGGAGATGCAGCGTACATCCTGGAGATCAAGGTTGTCCGTGATCGCCAGAAAAAGATGTTGAGCTTATCTCAAGCGACCTACATTGATACTGTGATTGCTCGTTTTAGCATGCAAAATGCCAAGAAAGGCTTGCTACCTTTCAGACATGGCATTCCTCTGTCTAAGGACATGTGTCCTAAGACGCCTAGTGAGGTTGAGGAGATGAGGAAGATACCCTATGCTTCCGCCGTAGGTAGCCTCATGTATGCAATGCTTTGCACGAGACCTGATATTTGCTATGTCGTTGGCATGGTTGCAAGATATCAGTCGAACCCTGGACCAGGACACTGGACTGCGGTAAAGCATATTCTCAAGTACCTAAAGAGGACTCGAGATTATAAGCTAGTTTACCAGTCAGACAGTCTATCTCCTTTGGGTTACACCGATTCGGATTTCCAGGCTGACCGGGATGAGAAGAGATCTACCTCTGGATATGTGTTTACCTTGGGAGGTGGAGCCGTATCATGGCGAAGTGCAAAGCAAAAATGCATTGCAGACTCCACCATGGAAGCCGAGTATGTAGCTGCTTCCGAAGCTGCTAAAGAGGCTGTATGGTTTCGGAACTACCTCTTGGATCTAGGAGTGGTGCCTAATTTGCCTAAGAGTATCATAATTTATTGTGATAACTCGGGTGCAGTGGCAAATTCTAAGGAACCCAAGAGCCACAAGGCAACCAAACACATAGAGAGAAAGTACCACATCATACGAGAAATCGTAAGCAGATGAGATGTGCTAGTTGAGAAGATTAATACCTTGGAGAACTTAGCTGATCCTTTCACGAAGAGCTTACCGCAAAAGGCCTACGAGAAGCATGCTCGAGGGATGGGGCTGCGGTTGATGCCACCCACTTAGAGAAAAACTTTCAGTATAAGTGGGAGAAGAAGTGAAGTGTGAAGTGGATGTTGTAATAGCTAGTATTTAGACACATTGTATACTAAAAGTTTTGTCCTAGTATAAGTGGGAGATTGTTGGATTTGTATACTGAAAGCAAGAACGTTTTATGCTTGTATACAATGATTCCTGTGTTCACTATTTAATCTCCTATCTGATTGGGTTCATGATTGCATATGTATGTTCTTTATCTCTATATAAGTAGATTATATGGTGTGTTCTAGATCACAGAAGACCATATAATTGGATTAACCTTAAGAGATATAATATGATCACAACCGAAATAACTCTAGGACAAGTTATTGGTTTAGGTTGCAGTTTAGATGGAAGTAGTTTGTCTTGACTACTTATCTATACTGGTACGTTATACGTATTGATAGGACCACAGTGAGATATATTCTTCTATCTGACTTAAGTGAAGAATTAGAGATCTCGGTGACTTTTAAGATCTTAATACTAATAAGACGTCAGATATATATGTTGATTCGTTTATCACTTTGACTTACTATGAGCAAGAGTTATATAGTAACTTGTGTACTCTGTATCTTGGGGATAGCGGTCAATATATGATATCTGA
Source organism: Salvia miltiorrhiza (assembly GCF_028751815.1). Lineage (NCBI taxonomy): Eukaryota > Viridiplantae > Streptophyta > Magnoliopsida > Lamiales > Lamiaceae > Salvia > Salvia miltiorrhiza. The sequence continues at coordinate 30,054,449 of NC_080392.1, read as the reverse complement.
TTATCTGTATTAGTAATCGTATCCGGTATAGGGTAATGACATCCCCTTAAGGAGCTCAATAATGTTTATTGCGCTAAACCCTGCAGGTTGATTAAGTTCAGGTGCAATAATAAGGTTTGAGTGGTACTGCTTAAGGATTACAAAGAGATTAATTAATTTAGGCTGTCAGAGCTCTAATTAATTAATGGATGTCGGATATTTTAAATACGAGGATTTAATAAGTCTAAATACAAGCTCCGACTCATCACCGGCAATAAAGGGGTAAGTCAATATTGGTTCTCTAGTGGGATGAACTGATATTTATAAATTAATTATGGTCTGGGCTGACCATTGATAAATTAATTTATTTGAGGCTCATCTTTATTCCTTGTATCTGGTCCCTTGACTGGCCCAATATCTCCTAGCCCAAGTAGGGCTAGAAATCGTTCCCTACTAAAGTTGGCGCCCCCCCTCTCTATTCTGTATTATATAATACAGCTGTCAGCTCTCAGGAAACACACACTGATAATTATTAGGGTTTGAGAACTGAGAAGGGGCACAGGAAACGTGGGGATTTCTAGCTTGGGATTTCTCACAGTTCGTTGTCCATCCAACGGTGAGACTTGAGCGGGATACAGTCGAGAAGATCAGAACTGGAGTCTTTCGACACGATCATCAACCATCTGTGCATCCGATTTACAAGTAAGTAATTCCTAACACCTATGTGCAGCTGTTAATTTCATAGGAGCATGCTAGGATTAATCGTTGTATGATAAATTAATAATAACCAAGAAACGATCATCGGGCAAAGCGGAACGTTAATTCAGTTTAATATTCCTTCACTTTCTTCATATTTCAGGTCCGGTTCAAGAGATATATCCTCTCGATGAATAACATGCTTCGGGTCAAACACGTATTTTCTCAATTGCGACACGTGAAAGACATTGTGAACATTCGTGAAATTTGGAGGTAACGCGAGTGTATTGGCAACAGGGCCTACTTTTTCCAATACGTCGTATGGGCCTATAAATCTAGGCTTGAGCTTTCCTTTTATACCGAATCGGTGAATCCCTCGAGAAGGGGAAACTTTCAAAAAGACTTTACTTCCCACTTCAAATTGAATCTCTGTGCGTCTAGTGTCGGCATAAGATTTTTGGCGATCTTGAGCTTCTTTAATTCGTTGCCGAATTTGTCTCACAGTTGTGATAATTTCTTCCACTGCGTCAGGGCCTAACACTTTTCTTTCTCCTACTTCATCCCAATGAAGCGGAGATCTACATTTTCTTCCATAGAGGGCTTCATATGGTGCCATGTTAATAGTCGTTTGGAAACTATTATTGTAGGCAAATTCGATCAGGGGTAACACTTGTTCCCATTGAGCTCCTCTATCTAATACTACAGTCCGAATCATATCTTCCAAAACTTGTATAGTTCTTTCGGACTGCTCATCCGTCTGTGGATGAAATGTTGTGCTAAAATTTAACTTAGTACCCAATTCCCTGTGTAAGCTCATCCAAAAACGTGAGGTGAACTTTGTATCTCTATCGGAGGTAATCGTCATTTGCACTCCGTGCAAACGTATTATCTCACGAATGTATATTTGAGCTAACTTTTCAGATCTATGCGTGATAGGAATCGGTATGAAGTGAGCACTTTTCGTCAATCTATCTATGATCATCCAAACGGCGGTATTTCCTCTATTTGACTTTGGCAAAGCAGTGACAAAGTTCATGGCAATGTGGTCCCATTTCCATTCTGGGATTTCTAATGGTTGTAATTTGCCATAAGGCCGTTGGTGCAACGCCTTCACTTGCTGACAAGCTAAACATCGTTCTACAAATGAAGCTATGTCTCGCTTCATGTCTTCCCACCAAAATTTTGCTTTTAAATCTTGGTACATCTTTGTACCTCCCGGATGCGCTGCGTAAGGCGTGTCATGAGCCTCGCTCATGATTTCATTTCCTAATTTCTCATCATTGGGTACACAGATTCTTCCCTCAAACATCAATGCATTATCTGCTGCTTCTTGGTATGAATCAAGCTTCTCGGTATGGATTTTCACTCGCAATCTTTCCAATTTTTCATCCTTTCTTTACATACTAACAATCCTTGATCTTAGGTCGGGGGTAACACTGAGTGTCGCCATGATCAAATCTGTGGTTTGCGGTGGAAATACTACTTCCAACCTTAACCTTTCAAATTCCCTGACCAAGTCATTTTCCTTGGTTAGGATACATCCTATCTTAACTCGTTCCATTCTGCTCAAGGCATCTGCTACGACGTTGGCTTTGCCTGGATGATAATTAATTCCACAATCGTAGTCTTTGACCAATTCCAGCCATCTTCTTTGTCTCATATTGAGATCTTTCTGTTCAAAGAAATATTTGAGACTCTTATGGTCGGTGTAAATTTCACACCTTACTCCATAAAGGTGGTGTCTCCAAATTTTCAATGCGTTCACTACTGCTGCTAGCTCTAGGTCATGTGTCGGGTAATTTGCTTCATGTGGCCTCAGCTGTCGCGAGGCGTAAGCTATTACCTTTCCCTCTTGCATCAGTACACAACCTAGTCCTTTCTTTGATGCGTCCGTATAGATAGTGTATTCCTTGTTTGCTTCTGGAACGGCTAGTACCGGGGCAGTGGTCAACCTCTTCTTCAATTCTTGAAAGCTTTGTTCGCATTCGTCTGTCCACAAGAATTTGACTTCTTTCTTGAGCAGATGAGTTATAGGCTTGGCTATTTTGGAGAAATCTTGTATAAAACGACGGTAGTAGCCTGCTAATTCTAGGAAGCTACGAATCTCGTGAGGTGTCGTTGGTGATCTCCATTCTTGCACTGCTTGAACCTTGGCAGGATCCACTTTGATTCCTGCAGCTGAAATGACGTGGCCCAAGAAATTGACTTCTCGTAGCCAAAACTCACATTTTCTATACTTAGCATAAAGCTTTTTAGCTCTTAGCTTCTCTAGCACAGTTCTAAGGTGCTCTTCATGATCCTTCTCATTCTTCGAGTAAATCAAGATGTCATCTATGAATACCAACATGAATTGATCCAAATATACGTGAAACACTCGATTCATGAGATCCATGAATACGGCGGGGGCATTTGTTAATCTAAAAGGCATCACTATGAACTCATAGTGTCCGTATCTCGTGCGGAATGCTGTCTTTGGAATATCCTCAGGTCGTATCCTCAATTGGTGATATCCCGTCCTTAAATCTATCTTTGAGAAAGCGCGTGCTCCTCGAAGTTGATCAAACAAATCGTCTATACGTGGCAAAGGATACTTGTTCTTTAGGGTCACCTTGTTCAATTCTCGGTAATCGATGCACAATCTTAAACTTCCATCTTTCTTTTTGACAAACAGGACCGGTGCTCCCCAAGGAGAAACACTGGGTCGAATGAATCCCATGTCCAATAACTCTTGTAGTTGCAACTTCAGTTCTTGCAATTTTGCTGGTGCCATCCTATATGGTGCTTTGGATATTGGTGCTGCTCCAGGTTCCAAATCGATCGTGAATTCCAATTGTCGGTTCGGGGGTAGACCTGGTAGAATATCGGGGAAAACGTCTTGATACTCCCGCATTATAGGTACATCTTCAATCTTTACTTGTACGCTTCCTCTTCTAGGTTCAAGTATACTAAATATGTTGTCGCGCCCTTTTCTTTTAGTATCTTGTTCGCTGAGCTGTAGTGGTTGAGGTAGAGGAAGAATTCCTTCCATTGCTCTGAGCTGTGGGGTTGAAACTAATTGGGTCTTCCTCCACTCATCCCTTGCTGTCGGTTGGGGCACTGGCTCGAGTAATGCCCTAGTTTTCCACAAGTGAAACAATTTGGGTTTCCAGCTCTGCACACTCCTGTGTGTAACTTGTTGCACTAAGGACAAGGGGGTATCCTTCGGTGTCCGGGATGTGATGGAGCTGGTCCACCATAAAATTGTTGGATTTGTATACTGAAAGCAATAACGTTTTATGCTTGTATACAATGTTTCCTAAGTTCACTATCTAATCTCCTATCTGATTGTGTTCATGATTGCATATGTATGTTCTTTATCTCTATATAAGTAGATTATATGGTGTGTTGTAGATCACAGAAGACCATATAATTGGAATAACCTTAAGAGATATAATATGATCACAGCCGAAATAACTCTAGGACAAGTTATTGGTTTAGGCTGCAGTATAGATGGAAGTAGTTTGTCTTGGCTACTTGTCTATACTGGTACGTCATTACGTATTGATAGAACCACAGTTTGAGATGTATTCTTCTATCTGACTTAAGTGAAGAATCAAGATCTCGGTGACTTATAAATCTTAATACTAATAAGTATTCAGATATATATTAATTCGTATATCACTTTGACTTACTATGGGTGAAAGTTATATACTAACTCGAGTACTCTGTATCTTGGGTGATAGCGGTTAATATATGATATTTGATTATCTGTATTAGTACCCGTATCCGGTATAGGATAATGACATCCCCTTAAGGAGCTCAATAAGGTTTATTACGCTAAACCCTGCAGGTTGATTAAGTTCAGGCGTAATAATAAAGTTTGAGTGGTACTGCTTAAGGAATTATTAAGAGATTAATTAATTTAAGTTGTCAGAGCTCTAATTAATTAATGGATGTCGAATATTTTAAATACGGAGATTTAATAAGTCTAAATACAAGCCCCGACTCATCACCGGCAATAAAGGGGTAAGTCAGTATCGGTTCTCTAGTGGAATGAACTGATATTTATAAATTAATTATGGTCTGGGCTGACCATAGATAAATTAATTTATTTGAGGCCCATCTTTATTCCTTGTATCTGGTCCCTGGGCTGGCCCAATGTCTCCTAGCCCAAGTAGGGCAGATTTTCGGCTCTCACATAGAAACTGGCGCCCCCTCTTAGTTTTCTGTAATATTAAATACAGCTGTCAGCTCTCAGGAAAACAGACTGATAAAATTAGGGTTTTGAGAGCAGAGAGAGGCGCAGGAAACGTGTGTGGCCATTCTGTCTTGGGAATTTCCATAGCTCGTTGTCCATCCAACGTTGGGAATTGAGCGGGATACAGTCGAGAAGATCAGAGCTGGAGTCAGATTTTCGCAGGAAACCAAGTTCTGGCAGTCTCCGTAAAACAGCCATAATTTCCTCCACAGAACTCCGATTCAGACGAATCAGGCGGCCACGGAAAGCTCTCTCGAAGACGAAGAAGTCGTATTTCTGGGCGAAATACGATTTGAGGACGTTTAAGGCTTCAAACGAAGGCTTGAAGCTGACTGACCTGTTCAGCGACAGATTGACGAATTCTTAGGAATTCTTCAGGTATTTTCTAACTCCAACGTGCAGTTGTTAAATTCATAGGAGCATGTTAGGATTAATCGTTGTATGATAAATTAATAATAATCCAAGAAATGATCATCGGGCAAACGGAGCATTAATTCAGTTTAATATTCCTTCAATTGGTATCAGAGCCCAGGATTAATTTCTTGGCTCTATTATTAATTTATGTACGATTAATAATGTGCGTTGTTTTAACTGTTGTTGTTCTTCGTGGTCTGTTGGTTCGTGGAATACGTCGTTTGACGTTGTAATCGTTTTTCACCACGAGAAAATCCGTGGTTAGATTAGAATTTCAATTGTATTTGTTTTTCCGTTGTAAATCTGTAAAATTGAGAACGAGACGAGGACGACTACGAATCAACAACGATGAACGGAGTAAGGAGGAGACGCACGGGACCGGGCACGAGGGGCTGCGGGCGCCGTTGGGCAGCGCGCGTGCGGGTGTTTGCACGCCGTGCACCCAGGCAGGCGCCGCGCGGCCGCTGCTGCTCTCGGTCCTGGTCGTGCGCTGCAGGTGAGGCGAGGCAAGGCGAGCTGCTGCTGTGCGGGTCGAGCGAGGAAGAAGGCTGCAGGCGGCAGGGGCTGTGCGCGCCCGGGGCCGCGCCTGCGCGCTGCGCGCCTGCGCGCTGCGCGCCCAGCGGGCGGCGCACTGCCGCTGCTACTGTCCACGCCGAGGGGCCTGCTGCTGCTGCTGTCGCCGTGCGCCGAGTGCTGCTGCTTGAGTCGGCGAGGGGCGAGGGCTGGGCGTGCCAGGGCCGTGCGCACGCGTGCCTTCCGGCTGCATGCAGCGCGCCCAGCGCCGCACTGCTCGGCCGTCTGCCCGACTGCTGCTGCGCGCGCTGGTTTACCCACGCCGGGGACGCGCTGCTGCCGAGGCTTGGGCTGCCGGAGCCGAGCACGAGTTGGAGACCGGGGGCGGGGCAGCCGCCGCTGTGGACTGCTGCTGCTGGCTGGAGGCGGCGGGGCCTAGGGTTTCAAACCCTAGGTGGCCGATTCCCAAACCCTAGGGGGCCCAAACCCTATTTTCAAAGACGGGCCTGATGAAGCTGTTCGGGCCGAGTTTTATGTTTTTGAGCCTTTTCTTTTCTGTTTTAAATGTAATAGATTAGAAATTGGGGTTCCACGAATGGGTCACGAAGAACTTTATTGTTTTAATTCTGTTCTTTGCATGTCGTGGTGTTAATCCCTTATGCTCTTTGCATGTTGTTTTGTCTTTGCTTGTTAATATGTGTTTATTAACTGCGCTTAGACAAGCATGCTAGGTTTATCGTTTTCTTAAGCATGTTTTTAGAATTCTGAGCATGTTTTACATGTTGCGTTCTAGATGAGCATGTTTAGGATTATGTGCTTGAGCATGTACAAACCTTCTGAAACAAAAAGAGACTAAGCTTAATAATTTTATGGATGATTAAAAATTATTTAGATTTCCACAAGCGGTCTCTAGACAAAGTGATTAGCAATATGAGTAACGGTCCACCCCACGTGGCTTACTTCATGTTTGTTTTTTCATAAGTTTGTCAGATGAGGTTTCTATAAAAATATTTAAATCCATTAAAGTAGTGGGAGTTATGCAGTAACGGTCCACCCCACGTGGCTTACTCGTATAATTTTTCACGAGTACTTTAGATGATGGATTTAAATAAGATAACTAAGAAATTAAATTGAATGCGGCATGGTCCGAGTGAGTATGTCAAAATTCGAGAATTTAATTTCAAAGTTAAATTGTGGTTATTTCTTATTAATTTTTATTCTTAAAATTATGTAGACCTCCACATGCGGTCTCTAGACAAAGTGTTTAGCAATATGAGTAACGGTCCACTCCACGTGGCTTACTTCGTATTTGTTTCTTATAAGTTTGTCAGAAGAGGTTTCTATAAAAAATATTTAAACCATTAAAGTAGTGGGAGTTATGCAGTAACGGTCCACCCCACGTGGCTTACTTGTGTAATTTTCACAAGTACTTTGGAGAATGGTATTAAATAAGATAACCAAGAAAATTAAATTGAAAGCGACATGCTCCGAGTGAGTATGTCAATTTCGAGAATTTAATTTTCAAGGTTAAAATGTGGTCATTGCTTAGATATCATATCAAGTACAATGTACAACTCCCCCACGGAGTCCCTTCTTGATGATGATATGGTCTAGTCAAGGTGCCAACTATTAATTTTTTTGTCAAAAGGTTAAGTTGACATGGAAATTAAATGACTAGGTGAATAGTCTGGTTGAGGAGTTCGTGTGTAACTGTCCACCCCACGTGGCTTACATATGGAATTCTTTGAGCCGTTGGAGGTTTCACTAATATTGTTTTATCAAAAGGTTACAATATTATTGTTACGAATTATGTGCTTTATGTTCGTTACTTTCAGATATGTCTATGTCTTTTATTGTTTATTTATTCTTGCACAAAGTCTTTTAACCGGTCCACATATATAAAATAGAAACGCAGTTTTTGGATTTCTATCTTTATCACAAACTAACACAATTTTTGTGTTTCTTACTACTCCACGTTCTTATGGTCCGAACAATGAATCCACTGATGAGAAAAAGGAATTACATAAAAGGTGGCATGAGACGAATAATGTGGCTATATGCTATATTATGAGTACAATGTCACAAACCTTGTAGCTCCAACATCAGGGCATGGACGATGCTATTAGCATCATGCTGAGTCTCAAGAAAGTGTTCGGGGAGTTGGACTGAGCTGCTCATTTAAATTTGATGAGAGTAATCTCGTTATTTTTATGAGTGAGCACAGCTCAGTGCACGAGCATGTCATGCAAATTTTGACGGATTTGACTTGCTCAGTGGGAGTATCGACGGTGAGGCAAAAGTCGATATTATCCTGAACTCTCTTCCCAAGTCTTTTAATTAAGAACTTCCGCCTCAATGCTGTTATGAGCAAGAAAGATAATACTTCTTTTGAGTTGTTGAATGCTCTAGTTACGGCTAAGGAAGTTGTGGGAAAGAGATGTGCAAGCACTTGTTATTGCCAAAGGAGAGCCATCTTCTTCGTCGTTTGACGGGAAGAAGAAGGGTCCAAGGGGCAAGAAAGACAAGGGAAATAGTGGGAGTAGTGGTGTGATAAGATTGAGTATTGGAAATTTCTTCTTTCAATACTCAAGGCAAAGGGTTAAGGTACTTCACTGGCTATAGTAACTGAGACATGTCAGCTCGTTTTCTACTCAGTTGTGAGTAGTAGATAACGAGAGAAACTGATAATGATTGTTGCACCTTGCATGGCTTTTAGGCTGACAAGGAAGCTGAGAAGTGATGAGATGATTGTCTTCATAGGCAACGTGACTAGAGTCGCAGTTGTTGCAATTGAAGACTTGTCTTTAAGTTTTAAAGACATAGTTAAGTTTTTTTTAGAGTTCCTTATCATGTTTAAAAATTTTGAATAGATGGATCACATGTCATTTTTGATAGTAGTATTTCTATCATAAGAAATGACAAAGTTGTCTATTCTGGTATTTTTGAACATCTCTCTTCATACTATAACTTATCTTCAAAATACCTTTATATTGCATTTACATCATCGAACAAAAGAAAGAGAAAAGTTAAGGCTAATCTCTCATGAGGATCTTACACATATATTAATACCTTAGATTAGGTCACATCTATCTTAACAGGATCCAAAGGCTCGTGTCTAAATAGTACATTGGATTCAATCCAAGTTGTACCATTTGGAACCTGCGAATCCTGTATAGAGGAAAAGATAGAGACCGGGTCATTCATGACAAGGTGAAAAAGGGCCAATAATGTGTTAGGAATGATCTTTTCTGATTCATTCACTACAAAAAAAACGCTAATAGACAACGGTCAGAATCCGTTGTCTATTACAAAATCAACTGTTGTAAATGAGACTATTGTCTATTGAGGGGCGGTCATAGACAACGGGTTCTGGACCGTTGTCTATTCTCTTATAGACAACGGTTTAGAATCCGTTGTCTATTCTCTCATAGACAACGTCTTAGCGTTTGTTGTCTATTATGTGATAGACAACATGAGAAAACCCGTTGTCTATTCTATGATAGACAACGACTGATCATCCGTTGTCTATTCTCTTATATACAACAAGTTCTTGACCGTTGTCTATTCTATATTATAGTTTTTATTTTGTATTTATATTTAAAATTTCCTGATTTTTCAATTTATATTTCAGTAAATCTAGAAACATAATATGAAATACTAAAAATACATAAATTAATAATAAAATTCATACATTATAATCCAACATCATCATCCCTACATTACATTAGAATCCAACATCATCATCCCTACATTACATTAGAATCCAAACATCATCATCCTACATTACATTAGAATCCAAACATCATCATCCTACTAATTGAAACATAACTGCAAACCAAGCAAGTTACACCATCTGCAATATTAAAATATTTCAAGTATCAATTTATAAAATTTATTAACCTTATATCTCAAAAATATTAAAAAATTAACTTTATATAAAACTTACCCATCATCACTCATCTGTGATTTTACATACAAATTCTGCCCACTCTATCCTTACTTCATCAATTTCCTTTTTGGAGTAGCATCCTCCTGCAAACTATAAGAAAAACAAACTTGTGATCAAATATGAAATTATAGAAATTGTCTTGAAGTAAAATTTAATAAAAATTATAAATTACAATTACCAGTGTAGTTATTGAGAGAGAGTGATCGGATACAATATTATCAATAACATCTCTCATGTATCGCATAACATAGAATCCACACTGTTTCCCATCAGGTTGTTGTGGACTCTGTCACATTTAATAATACTAGTAAACAACCAAACATACTATTTAATCCAAGTGAAACATAATGTTAAGGTAAGAATTTCATACATCGATCACTTCCCACAAAAGATTCTGACTCCCCCTTACTCCTATGCTCATGTTGAACATTTTTATGGCTCTACACATATTATAATATACATTAAAAATAAATAATCTAAATTAATCTAAAAAATAATAATAAAACTTACGTCGTCATAATGCTCTTCCACTCCTCAACATGAAAACTGTCAGTCAATGGATCCAACACATATACCGTCTCCTTATGGGGATAGACCATCATGAGGACCCAATGCCAACTAAAAGAATAAATAAATAGTTACCAACAAGTATAATATAATAATCATTTTAATTGAAAAAAACTTAATCATTTTCACATACCCTACGTTACATGGCAATAAAACAAGTTGATCAGTTTTGGTACCAATCAACCTCTGGCCTACAATACTCGCTTTTTTAGCTTGGGCAACATTAGGATTGTGTGATATATCATATGGATCAACAAATCGAATTGTATCAAGAATGCCTGAATTCTCATATTCCTTGTATAAGTACCTTCAAAATATTGCAATCAAATTAGACAATTATCAACAATAGGGTATATTTTTAACTAATGAATTTTAAAAGGCTTACCACATGTACATACATATGCACGATGCTGCGAGAGCCTCCAATTCACACATATGATGAATGTCATCAAATCCAATACAATGAGATAACAAGTAATATCAATAAAATGCAAAATAAAAATACAAGTAAAATTACCAAATCATGATTTTGTATTGTCAACCCAAGTCCCATCACAATCTACACGAACATATGATGGATCAATTTCATTTGTAACATCTATTGGTGGCAGTCCATTACTAAAATGCTGATGGTGAATAGCAAAATCACTGACATCATCATCCTCAATTTCTTCAGTGTATGCTACACTAGGAACAGAGAGCACTACGGACCATCCAAAATTTTGAGTGTAATTGACATAAAACACTTGCTTTGCTTGACTCCCCAGCATAAAAGAATCGGATTTGAATCCAATTCTATTGAGATTTACCAATGTAAACCCAAAGTCATCAACTCTAATGCCATTATTGTTTTCCACCCAACTACATTTGAACATTACTTCTCGAAAAATATTATAATCGAGCTCCCATATTTCATCTATAACCCCATAAAAAGTCATGTCTGACACAATAGGATTGCTATCTTTTGCACTTGCAACTTGCATTGTCTTTGCTACCAAACTTACTCCAGAGTTTTGTACAGCTCGTATGTTATCACGTGTCTTCGTATGAAATGTCACCCCATTTATCATATAAGCATCATATGTCAAAACTCTGACGTTAGGTCCTCGTGCCAACCACTTTAACCTTTCAGATACTTGTTGTGTTGTGTGAGTGATGGCATTTGCAACCTAATTTGAAATATAATTGTTAATATTGTAAAAATTTTAAAAATGTATAATATTTCCTCATGAGATATACTTACTCGTTTCCGCAACCACGGAATGAATGTTCGATTGTGCTCATCTTGCAACCATTTTTCATTCTTCACCTTCCTTGGATACATTATTTTTAACTCCCCAAAATATTCCCTAATGTAAATATATATGTTAGCTTACTTAACTATTTACATAAATTTTCAGTATTAATATATCCTTAAAGATAACTTACTCAATCAATGGAGCAACGACATCATCATTTGTGAGCATATACCGATGTGCTTGTTCCCATTCATTCTGATCAACTGATTTCATCTGAGGAGCTGAAAGAGGCTTTGTTAGATTTACTTGGCGATGAGTAGAAGGCAGTCCTACTGTGTGTACATTATGTAAGTACTCTGAGCAAAACTCTAAAGCTTCTTCAGCTATGTAGCATTCGGCGATACATCCTTCAGGGCAATTGCGATTTCTCACATAACCTTTCAACACACGCATGAACCTCTCAAATGGATACATCCACCTATACCACACTGGTCCACATAGTTTCACTTCACGGACAAGATGAATAGTTAAATGGACCATTATGTCAAAGAATGAAGGAGGAAAATGTTTTTCAAGTAGGCACAATGTAATTGTGATGTCTTTTTGAATGTCTTCCAACTTTGAAACGTCAACAACTTTGTTGCATAAGACATTGAAAAAGAAACACAATCTAGTAATGTCATACCGCACTTGTTTCGACAACACACCACGTATGGCCACTGGAAGCAATTGTTGCATTAAAGTATGACAATCATGTGATTTAAGGCCAACAAGCTTCGAATCGTCAGCGGACAAAAGACTCGCCACATTTGATGAATAACCTGTTGGGACTTTCACTCCTCCAAAAAATGTACAGACTTGTCGTTTCTCTTCTTTGCTTAGAGTATAACAAGCAGGTGGCAAATATGTTCTTTTTTCCCCTATCCTTGGTGCCAACTCATTTCTCAATCCCAAATCTGCAAGATCTAATCTTGCTTTCACTCCATCCTTAGTTTTTCCTGGAATGTTGAGCAATGTGCCAAACAAGCTTTCACAGACATTCTTCTCAATGTGCATCACATCAAGACAATGTCGAATGTGCAAATGCTTCCAGTACTCCAACTCAAAAAATATTGATTTCTTCTTCCAAGCATTATTGTCATCACCTCCTTTTGATTGAGATTTCTTACTCTTTTTACCCCACACGGTGTTTAGATCCTCCACCCTTTCAAAGACTTCAGTGCCACTCAATATATTGGGAGTAGGCTTTAACTCGTTCTTTCCATTAAATGCTTTCTTCTGTCTTCGATAAGGATGATAATCTGGTAAGAATCTTCGATGCCCAGTATATGACATTTTTCTACTGTGCTTTAAATGTTTGGCATAAGTTTGGTCAACACAAACAGGACATGCAAAATACCCTTTTACTCTGCTCCCTGATAAATTGCCATATGCAGGGAAATCATTGATTGTCCAAAGTAGAACAGCTTTGAGCATGAAATTTTCATTGTGATATGCATCATATATCTCAGCACCTGTTTCCCACAATTGTTTCAAATCATCAATCAATGGTGCCAAGTATACATCAATATCATTTCCTGGTTGGTGTGGACCGAAAACCAACAAAGTAAGCATCATATGTTTTCTTTTCATACATAACCATGGAGGAAGGTTATAAGTTATAAGAATAATTGGCCAACAACTATACTTAGATGACATGACACTATGAGGATTGATACCATCTGCTGAAAGTGCCAATCTAAGATTTCTTGGTTCGTTGCCAAAATTTGGCCATTGTTCATCCACAAGTTTCCAAGCAGGTGAATCTGCAGGATGACGTAGATGGCCATCACAAATTCGCTTATCTGCATGCCATCTTAAATTCTTAGACATCTCTTTATTTCCAAACATTCGTTGGAATCTCGGTATTGGTGGAAAGTACCATAACACTTTTGCTGGAACCCCTTCATTAATCTTGTCATTCTTAAGCACCTTCCACCTTGACTTTCCACATGTAGGACAATTCACCAAATTCGCATGCTGATGTCGATACAAAATACAATCCTCAGGGCAAGCATGAATCTTTTCATACTTCATCCCCAACGTAGATAAGCTCTTTTTTGCCTCATATAAAGATGCAGGCAATACATTATCCTTCGGAAGCATTTCTCTTATCAACACAAGTAGATCTGTAAAAGAAGTATCGCTCCAACCATATTTTGCCTTCAAATTGTATAATTTAACAGTTGCAGACAACTTCGTGAATTGATCACATCCAAGATATAAGGGCATCTCAGCTTCCTCGAGCAGTCTATGGAAATGAGTTGGATTGTCAACATATGCATCATGCACCATGTCTATTGGCTCATCCGAACAAAAATCATGACCCGCAGTGCTCTCTTCTTCTTTATTGCTTGTGTTAGGCCTAGTTCTCTCCCCATGGAAGATCCAACTAACGTATGTTAAATCCATTCCATTATACGTGAGATGAGCTCTTATGGTTTTCACATCCTTATCACGTAGATTGCCACACTTTACACAAGGACAAGGCATAGCATTGGGATCTTTTCCATTTTTAACGGCAAACTGCAAGAAAGACTCCACTCCAATTTCGTACTCGTCCGATAATCTATTTTTGGACATCCAATCTTTATCCATTTTGATTACCTTAAGAGTGGAAATTTTAAAAAAATAAGTAGTCAATTGAATTAAGGCTAATTATTAAGATATATTTTCCCAATATTTCCTCATCCCTATGTATTATTATTGTTTAAAATCATTAAAATTATTTAATATTTTTCCAATACGAGCATAAACTCATAATACAAACACATATAACACATAATCGGCTCCAAGCCATCGCCACAACAACAAATGGAATGGAACGAGCCATTCCCCAACCTATTCTCCATATCCACTACCTAGATACATGCTTATCTATGGTATTTACATAATCTACTACCTAGATACATGCTTGTCTATGGTATTTACATAACCATGGTTGCCACTTGAACCATGGTGCAAAAATAAAAGTAAGAGTATAGCAAACTAACCGTAAAAGCTTATCTCTTTCTTTTCTCTCTTTGTGGCTGCTTCTTAGATATCTGTGCCAAAAAGATATAGGAATTTAAAGATTAAAAATTGCATCACACCTTCACATGAAACAAAATTAGTAAAGTGTGATTAAATATGGTAGAATTAGTGCCCATAATCGTTTTGGGTAAAGCAAAATTCTATTATTATATTTAATAATCATTTTTTTTTCACTCTCTCATGTTTTGGGTAAAACAAAATTCTATTAATTTTTCACTCTTTCATGTTTTGTTATGGATTACTTATTACACATATAAAAGCTCATATACATCAAAATACAATTTATGAATTATTTAGTTTGGGCCCGGGAAAGATTTGAAAAATCAACTCAACTTTTAGCTTATTAGATTGAAACTTAATCGAGATAACAAGAAACACCACCAACGAACAACATTGATACCTGTAACAATAGTGTGCTTTTACCAACACCAGGATCTCCACCTACTAATACTAGAGAACTTGTAGGAAAAAAACCACAACATTCAAAATGCTAAAATGTAGACAAAATAAAAATGACAAGTACCATCGGTAAAAGTGAAAGAATAATATGCAACATGTGGCAGATCGTCTGAAATCAAGATGGATGGTCCAAGTGCTATACAAACACCCCACTTTTTTGCCATGCTAGATGTCTAACTTTTACAAGTCAACACTTTATAACATAAGATCATGTCTTTTAACTGATCTAATCAGTTAGTCAGTTATTAATGCATCATGTTGCCATACTAAATGAAATATCAGATCTTTAATCTTCAAAGGAAGTACTTCAAAGACTTCAGAGATCCAATTAGATCACCGCATAAACATTTCCATAACTAATGAGGAATTCATTTAAGTTGAAACTTTAAATTCACTGCTCAAACACAAAATGTAGACTCGAATCGAATCATTAAACAGAGTCAACATCAGTAAAAACGCACAGAATCAAACAGATCTAAGACAAACCCAGATCCCAGAAGCAGATTCCCCACAGAAAATCAAGAGTTAAACTAATTTCGACTTCAAGAAAACTCACGTTTTTCCTCCGATAATAATTCGGATAAGTCGATGGGCGAGCTAGGAAATAGGAGAAGAATTTGGAAGAATTCTGGTGAGTGGCAAGAGTTTCCGCCACTCACTGGACAACGAACGAATCTCTTCCTATGGGTTGCGCCGGTGATGAAGGATGGGGCTGAACGGCGGTGGGTGGCTTGGGGCGACGGTGGCTGGAGCTTGGGCACCGGTGGTGTCGTGGGGAAGGTGGGCGGGAGAAAAAATTGTAAAGGGGGGAAAGGGAAAAATTGGAAAGGGAATTGAATTAGGGCTAAGGAAAAAATTGAATTTACACAACTTAAAATATCCGTTGTCTATTGTTTCATAGACAACCTTAAAAAAAACGTTGTGTAATATCACTATAGGCAACATTTCTTCAAAACCCGTTGTCTATTTGAGGCGGTCATAGACAACGGGGAAGAAACCCCGTTGTCTATCATACTGATAGACAACGGGAAGAAACCCCGTTGTCTATGACCGCCTCAAATAGACAACGGATTTTGAAGAATCGTTGTCTATAGGCATAATAGACAACGTAATTTAAAGGCCGTCGTCTAAATTCTCGCTGATAGACAACGGGTATAATATAAACCGTTGTCTATGAACGTATAAACAACAATTTTCAAAGCCTGTTGTCTATATCATGTTGTCTATTAGCTGAATTCTTGTAGTGATTGTCAGTGTTTGGGATTCCAACCTAGTTTACTACACCGTGTAATCCCTATATAAGATGGTGTGGTGGAGAGAAGAAATAGGTCACTCTTGGAAAAATATGTCCGATGATGAGTTATGCATCTTTGCAATTAGTCCTAAAGAATCAGAAGGTGGTTATTAGCAATGACACACGATTCTTAGAAGTGGACTATGAGAATAATTACTAATCCAAGTCAGATAGTGTGCTTCAAGAAATTGAAGACATTAGACAGGCGATTCCATCACCCAAACCAAGTGTGCAAGAGTTTTGTACCACAAGACACTGCACGCACTGTTGACACACATGTGCCACCACAGATCCATTGTAGTGGGAGGGTTGTGGGACAACCCGATCGATTTATGTTCTTGGGAAGATCTTTGGATTCAGTCCCTGGTAGTGAATATAAGAGAATCGACCAGATATCTACATGGAATTAGTGGAAGACGAGAATG
The DNA here is from genome assembly GCF_028751815.1 of Salvia miltiorrhiza. Classification (NCBI taxonomy): domain Eukaryota; kingdom Viridiplantae; phylum Streptophyta; class Magnoliopsida; order Lamiales; family Lamiaceae; genus Salvia; species Salvia miltiorrhiza. The sequence goes on along the minus strand of NC_080392.1, from coordinate 30,037,606 downwards.
TAGATTCCTGGCACGCCTCAATGGAGCAATCCATTAAGAATATGGGTGTATACTAGAAAATCTTGCTACCAGGAGGCAGTAAAGCTTTAGGTTGTAAGTGAGTATACAAGATAATGACAGGCCCGATTGAGCAAGGTCGTAGCTTTCGAAGCTAGACTGGTGGCGAAAGGTTGTGCCCAATGTAAGGGTATAGGTTATGATGATATTTTTGCCAGTGCCATGCTCAAAACATTCGGATCATTTTACCCATAGCAGCTCACTTAAACCATCGAGGTCTGGCAAATGGATGTCATATATATTACCTTGAAAAAGTTAAGGACAACCATGTGCAACAACCTGAAGGTTACGTGAGGGAGGGAGAGAAACATCTCGTGTCAATCGCTCTCGTGTCATCGGTGATGTGGTTTATCTTGCATTTTATGTAGACAATATCCTCCTAATTGGCGACAATATGGAGCTATTGTCAAGACATAAAGTAATGGTTATAAGGGATCACTAGAAAATGATGTTGGGCTTATATGAAAGACTAAGGAGGTACAGTATACATCTTTGTGATCAAAGTAATAAGGGATCACTAGAAAATGATGTTGGGCTTATCTCGAGTGTCTTACATTGATACTGAGAATACTCGTTGTAGTATGAATACCGCCAAGAAAGGATTGCTACCTTTTAGATATGGCGTTCCTTTATCTAAAGACTATGTCTTAAGATGCCTATTAAGGTTGAGGAAATGAAGGCAGTATTCTACGTTTCCGCAGTAGATAGCTTCATGTATGGATTGCTATGTACGAGATCTTATATTTGCTATGCAGTTAGCATGGTTGTAAGATATCTGTATAGTCCTAGTTAAGGACACTGAACTGTGGTAAATTATATTTTCAAGTCCCTGACTAGAGAATAAGGATAGTTTACCAGTTAGACAGTTTAGTTCCTTTTTGGATTATATGATTTCGGATTTCCAGGCTGACCGGAACAAAGAATAATTACCTCGAGCTATGTGTTTTTCTTGGGAGGTAAAACCTTTTGGTTTGACCACTACCTCCAGGATCTAAGGGTAATTCCTAGTTTGCGTGAGAGCATCACCTTCGTGATACCTCAAGTGCAGTTGCGAACTCTAAGGAATCCAAGAACCACAAGGGGTTAAACACATGGAGAGTAAGTACCAAGTTATACGATTATTCGTAAATTGAGGTTTTTGTGCTCATAGAATAAATTCTCACATATTGGAGAAACCTACTAATCTTTTCACAAAAGGCTTATCGTAAATGGTCATTGAAAGATGGGAATGCGATTGATGCCACCCACTTAGGAAACTTTAAGTATAAGTGGGAGAAGTGTTAGGTGATTAGTAAATAGACGCATTGTATACTAAAAGTTTGCTTTAGTATAAGTGGGAGATTGTTGGATTTGTATACTGAAAGCAAGAACGTTTTATGCTTGTATACAATGTTTCCTAAGTTCACTATCTAATCTCCTATCTGATTGTGTTCATGATTGCATATGTATGTTCTTTATCTCTATATAAGTAGATTATATGGTGTGTTGTAGATCACAGAAGACCATATAATTGGAATAACCTTAAGAGATATAATATGATCACAGCCGAAATAACTCTAGGACAAGTTATTGGTTTAGGCTGCAGTATAGATGGAAGCAGTTTGTCTTGGCTACTTGTCTATACTGGTACGTCATTACGTATTGATAGGACCACAGTTTGAGATGTATTCTTCTATCTGACTTAAGTGAAGAATCAAGATCTCGGTGACTTATAAATCTTAATACTAATAAGTATTCAGATATATATATTAATTCGTATATCACTTTGACTTACTATGGGTGAAAGTTATATACTAACTCGAGTACTCTGTATCTTGGGTGATAGCGGTTAATATATGATATTTGATTATCTGTATTAGTACCCGTATCCGGTATAGGATAATGACATCCCCTTAAGGAGCTCAATAAGGTTTATTACGCTAAACCCTGCAGGTTGATTAAGTTCAGGCGTAATAATAAAGTTTGAGTGGTACTGCTTAAGGAATTATTAAGAGATTAATTAATTTAAGCTGTCAGAGCTCTAATTAATTAATGGATGTCAGATATTTTAAATACGGAGATTTAATAAGTCTAAATACAAGCCCCGACTCATCACCGGCAATAAAGGGGTAAGTCAATATCGGTTCTCTAGTGGAATGAACTGATATTTATAAATTAATTATGGTCTGGGCTGACCATAGATAAATTAATTTATTTGAGGCCCATCTTTATTCCTTGTATCTGGTCCCTGGGCTGGCCCAATGTCTCCTAGCCCAAGTAGGGCAGATTTTCGGCTCTCACATAGAAACTGGCGCCCCCTCTCAGTTTTCTGTAATATTAAATACAGCTGTCAGCTCTCAGGAAAACAGACTGATAAAATTAGGGTTTTGAGAGCAGAGAGAGGCGCAGGAAACGTGTGTGGCCATTCTGTCTTGGGAATTTCCATAGCTCGTTGTCCATCCAACGTTGGGAATTGAGCGGGATACAGTCGAGAAGATCAGAGCTGGAGTCAGATTTTCGTAGGAAACCAAGTTCTGGCAGTCTCCGTAAAACAGCCATAACTTACTCCACAGAACTCCGATTCAGACGAATCAGGCGGCCACGGAAAGCTCTCTCGAAGACGAAGAAGTCGTATTTCTGGGCGAAATATGATTTGAGGACGTTTGAGGCTTCAAACGAAGGCTTGAAGCTGACTGACCTGTTCAGCGACAGATTGACGAATTCTTAGGAATTCTTCAGGTATTTTCTAACTCCAACGTGCAGTTGTTAAATTCATAGGAGCATGTTAGGATTAATCGTTGTATGATAAATTAATAATAATCCAAGAAACGATCATCGGGCAAACGGAGCATTAATTCAGTTTAATATTCCTTCAAAAATGATTTATCGCCCTTCACGAATGGAGGCTGAACATTCTGGCCTTGCCATGGCGTTTTACCCTCATTTCCACGATTTTCCCATTTGCGTTTTCCTTTCTGTCCTTGGTTAGAGTAGGGAGTGTTTGATGCTTGCGTGTATTGAGCTGATGGAGGCGTTGGTGCGTGTGTTGCTTTCTCCGGTTGCATTGTTAGCTCCATATCTAGAGCTCTGTTCAATGCCTCGGCGTAGGAAAGTGCCGTTTGACTTGCCAATACAACTCTTATCTCTTGTCGCAGTCCGGCGCAAAACAACTCAGACATTTTCTCATCCGTATCCACTCTATACGGTGCATAGCGGGCCAGATCACAGAATAGTCGATCGTACTCCACTACTGTTTTATTCCCCTGCTTCAAAGTGGTAAACTCCATCTCCTTCTTTTTCCTATAGCTTCTGGGTATGAACTTTTCACACAGAGTAGTTTTAAAAAGCTCCCAAGTGAGTTCATCTAACTGCTCCGGGGCCATAGTTTTCTGCTTTGCTTCCCACCAATAGTCGGCGGTTCCTTTCAGCTGGTAAGACATGCACATAAGATGTTCAGCGTCGTTGCATCTTAAAAATCGAAAGATTCGTTCCATAGCACGAATCCATTCTTCCGTTTCGGCAGGGTCTCCCATGCCTGCGAAAGTCGGTGGGTTCTGTCTTAAGAAAAGTTCTTCCACCCTCCTATCTTGAGGTGGGGGTGGCGGCGTAGGTTCTCTGGGTTCTTCCTCATTTACGGGTACATTTCTGTACACTCTTCGTGGAGGCATTATGACAATCTACAAGTTTGATCAAAAATAAGTTCCTCTATGTGACAAGGCTTCTCATAATCTAGTCTCATAGCTGAGTAATTCACAACATATCATGCATCTCATATATATATACATATATATACATTATCACATAGAAAATACTCAATGCATCAAAGAACTCGGTTTTCAATCAATGTATACAAATTGCCAATTACTACATAACAATGCATCAAAACAAGTACTCACTTTCTCATTTAGTCAAAAATGGCCACTTTGGCCCATCATGTATATACCGTGAAAATTGCCTCAGCGAGGTCTTCTTTTGTACAAAATGTATACTATGATCTATAAACTGCTATAGGTCAGTACAAAGTTATACTCTGTTAAAGACCTAGCTACTGCATCAATACTGCGTCTATGTACAAGCAACCCTACAACTGGGTATAGATACTATCCGTTACCCGTGTACTATATGGGCCTAACAAAATAAGTACAAGCCCTGGCCTGGAATAGAACTATCCATTGCCAGCCAAAACTATGGGCTATCTAAACAAAGCTACCATATACATATGCATCTCTACTTAATACCATCATATCAAAACCATATCCACTCATGACCTCTACCATCACCCCAGCTACCATCGTCACTCCCATCCTCCATAGCATCATCACCATCGTCCTCTCGAGCGTCACCCAATCGAGGCACACGAGGCACGCCCGAAAGGGTCGAAGGCGGCTCTCTCTCGAATCGGGTTTCCTCGAGGAATGTCTGTCTCGAAGGCCAAGCCCATGCTAAGAAGATCCAAGGGCTGTGAGGTGAGAGTCCCAACAACCGGGACTGATCCTGCGTCGTCCTCCGGGTCTCTAGCCATCCCCGGGGGTCGTGAAGGCCCTGGTGCGAAAGGGTCAACATCGGCCATAGCGATCTCACCCTCTCCAACAGCAGGGAGGGGAGGAACAGGAAGGGTCTCACGGATGGGGCTCATCAGCTGCTCAGTGGTATCAATGGCCTCAGTGGTGTCGATGGTCATAGGGGTAACAAAGGATAAATATCCAAAAGTCGGGGAGTACATCCCGGGAGAATACATGGGGTAGTGAGGGTCCAAGACATCAATAGGAGAAATCTCCTCCTCGGGCAGAGTGCCCTGAGGAAGTGAAGGAATAGGGTCATCAATCGGCTGGGAGCTAAGGAGCTCTAGTCCCAATGCCATAAGGGGATCCTCAGTCTCAGGAAGACCCTGAGGCTGACTCTCTGCCTGACCCTCTCGGGTGTCACTCTCCGTTAGATAAAAGTAAGGTGGGTTCGCATACATCACGAACCGGCTCAACAAAATGGTTAGGTACTCCGGGAATCGCACCTCAAAACCTTCCGGTGCCAACGGGCTATAGAAGTCTGGGGCAATGAAATGACACCAGGCCTGCCAGTGGGGTGGCATCCTATGTGGTAGTATCTGCATGGCCTGTTGAGCCGTGACCCCGTACTCTATGGCGTCAATCCACCTGTGGTGGAAGCGGGCTAAGAACTCTCCAATAGTCTCGTGGTGCTGCATGGTACAGTCATAGAAAGCCTGTACTATGTCGAATCCCTCTGCCATGCTATATAAAAATAACAACTCGTGTTACTCAAACTAAGTCAAGAATGACTTACTCGTCTATTACTCAATAACATACTCATCTGTCGGTGTTCCTCTAGGATTCTCGTAGTGCATTGGTATCAATATTGATTCCGAAAAGAAAAAAAAAATCCACCATCTTACTTATCCAGTCAACCAAAACAAGGTATCAATAAAATTGCATCATGCACTAATCATGCTTCTTTCTCAACTTATAAATATTGCTTTCTCATCAACTTATCAATCGCATATCTCATGCTCATAAGTAACTTTAAACTTTAACTTGCATACCTCGTCAAGCTGGCGGAGATGGGGTGTTGGCTCTTGTCAGTGACATAACTCTTTTAGTCTAAGACTCTAGCTTAGACTCAATCAAGAAGAGACTCTATAAGAGATTATACTCAGAGCAGCGAGCTGCTCTGATACCACTCTGTCGCAGCCCGATATAGCCAGTGATAGCGTATACCAAGTATCGTACGACTAATAAAAGAAATAGTGAAAGAAATGGAATTTGCATCTTGTATTAGCGGAAGCATTCGCAATTTATACTCATTTCCAAGAAAGATTTTAAGACCAAAAATAATTACTCGCTTGGGTGAAACATAATAAGCAGTTGAAACTTACCAAGGGTTTGAGAAGTATTTCCCTTATGGGATATTATAGGCATAAGCAAATTTAAATAAGAGTTTCATCAGAGTTGTGCAGCGAGATGCGTTACTATATGTGTGAAGACATATAGCAGGGAGTTCAAATTCTTATAGAGTCAAAGCTTATAAAGATAAATACGAGACATAGGAAAGACACAGCCAACTGACAATTCCAACAGCTTTCACCCATCCTCGCGCCCAGCCAGACCTGCACATTTAGAAATACATGCAGGGCTGAGTACCAAAAAGCACTCAGTGAACTCATGCCGGAAATAATTGAAATGTTGCTCTTAGAGCTATATGTCAATCTTGTCCTTTTCAATGCATCAACAGGGTTTTGTGAGATTTGAAATACCTGTTCATGTTTTTCTGTCATAAACTCATTTGCATCATCATAATAGTATCATTAGTCTGCAGACATTATATTCAGGGTATGTGCCAACTATGAGAACTCATATAACATATATATACTAGGTGAAGAGAAGGAGGCCTCGTTCAAATCACCGTGACTGGCCGACTAGAGACGGCTCACGATCACCTCTGCGCACAAAACCTTTACTGTCATATAAATCAGTTAAAGGCCGATATCTTGCATCATGATCATAATCATGTCTTTCATAGAGGCAACATACCACATCTCATTCTCATCAATAATAAATATGGCAATATGACAATTATCATTATACTCATCAATAATGCTTCAACATGCTTCATTTTCATAAGATTCGTCAATAATGCTTCAACATGCTTCATTTTCATAAGATTTTGCATTTGAACTCATTATCATGGTAGCTAGCCATAATAGAGTTAGAATAAAGCCCACCTGTCTCAGGGGTCGATGACGTAACGCTTAGAGTCGTACTAACGCTGGCCGTCACTCGAACCTTTGGTGGTGCACGTGGTTTAGATTGCCATGTGACAAAATAAACTCTAGTTAGAATTTAATCTAATTAATATCTAATACTTATACTTGCATCAATGCTTAATCTCATCTTATAACTTCTCCACTATTTACCCAATTGGACCTCCCAATCTAATTGGATATCTTATCCAATTAAAAGACTCTCAATCCTAGGTAAATAGCATTCATATAAATCACATAGTCATTCATGCATCAAATTACTAAATAAATCCATATAATATATATATGAATTACCTCAATACTAAAGTGACTTAAAAGTCACTCTATGAACTTGAAATCTTTTTCATTGTAAATAAATACTCAAATATTCATGTAAGCTTTGAAAAATATATAAAATTTTCTAGTAGCATTTTGATGCCATAACATGGTGTATTATACCACCAAAACTTTAAAATCCTCAAAACAATTTCAAAGTAGAAATTTTCGGACTCCAACAGTTTACCATTCTGCTCTGCTTCAACTTTAAAGAATAAACTGTTTTAACTCAGAAATTTCCTGGATTCGAGACTTACACCATTGAAAAGTTCTATGAGTCTAGTTTTATTTTAAAAAAAAAGTAGAGTGAAAAACTCCAAGTGGTTTAAGAGATATGGGTGTTTTCCCACAGTCTACAAGATTCGGCAGTTTTGCACGACTGGAAGTTAGGATTTTTGAAAAATAGTAAACGTTGGCCAAATGGTTTTAACTTTTACATGCATATGTATAACACATGTATCTTTCTACCATAAAAATTTAGGACGCTGAATAGTTTTGGAAGTCACTGAAACGTGTGACTCAAGGGACTGCCCTTCTAGATTTCCGGCGGAAATGTGCAGTAAAAGTTTTACATTTTACAAAGGTAGTAAACCAAGTCCAAATGACTTGAAATTTTACCAGAGCTTACAAGACACATGTATCTACATACTGTAAACGTTTGAAGATTTTTGGACGAGGGAAACCTCGTCGACTTATCAGTCCAGAACGTAAGAAGTTTTCTCAAAATGGTTGAAATTACAACATTTACACATATCATTATGGATCTACAATTTCACCACCATTCTCATGCATTTTCTTACTAATAACTCATCATGCTTCAATATCATAACATATAACCCTCTCAAGGGTTTTCAAGAATATATGCTTTCTTTAATCAACATTTTCGAAAATCATAAGAGTAGAGAGAAGGGATTATCATGCCTCAATATGCTTCAATATACATGCTTATACATCATGAAAATAGATACATAACATAAGAGGAGGATTGAGGTTGCTACCAACAAGATCAATGGAGGTGGAGTAGAAGATGATGCGCAGTATGCTTGGAGCTTGTGCTTGAAGATTGGAGCACACTTGATGGCTTTAGTGTGAAGGTAGAACACTTTTGGCTTCCTTAACTCTTTCCAAAATGGTGAAACAAGGAGAGAAGTGTGGTGGAGTGAGGAGTGGAGGGGCTGCCGAAAATATGAAGGAGAAAGGGGAGAGAGAGAGCTTGCCTTGATGAGAAGTGATGGTGTGATCTTGGCTATTAATATCTTGTAGTAAATGAAGAAGTGATGGTGAGGATGTCATGCTCTTAATTGTGCAGGAGAGTGAGGAGAGAGAGATCGAGCAAGGGGGGGGGGGGGAGAAAGAGAAGCTTGTGCATGTGCATGTGTGAGCTTAAAAATGGGGATTGTGTTGGCTAGATAGGTTAGCCATTTAGGGGAGTGGTTATTGGTGCATGTGAGTCTCATTTAAGGAGGAGAAAGAGAAGAGTGTGGGGGAGAGGTAGAGACCGAGAGAGGGAGAGAGTGAGAAAGGAAGAGAGATCGAGAGAGAGGAAGAGAGATCGAGAGAGAGGAAGAGAGATCGAGGGGAGTGAGGGGAAGAGAGATCGAGGGGAGTGAGGGGAAGAGAGATCGAGAGGCATATATATATATATGCTTGAATAATTAACTCTTATTTAGTGTGTAGGAATATATCCCAAGAAAATATATATTTGAGGAAAATTTCTTTCAATTATGATATTACTAATATCATAATAACAATGCGTCAATAAATCATATGTGAATATTCTACCACGTAAAATATTAATATCACATAGACATTTCAACTAAAAATATAGGGCGAAGATAGGTTTCTCAAAAAATAGGATTTATAAGGCTCGAAAAAAATAATATCGCCTCCTATTAAACTCTCAAAATAATTCTTATCTCATTTATTCGCCCACGTGCATAATTCCTCTAGCTACTATTTAAAAACTCAATTTAAATCCAGCTAGGGCACAAATAGCTTCTCAAAATACGGGGTGTTACATTATGTTTGTCCACAATTCAATCAATTTGAGCATAAAATCCTGAGACAACAAAATTAACACAAAAGCTCAAATTAATCAACTCTTGAGTGAAAGAGACCAAAATAAAAGTCAATATAAGACGTAAACACCCACAAATTCATCACAAAATAGGGCTAAACATGCACCATAACAATTCTTTCTTTTAGATATAGCAACAGAAAGGCTCAAGAAAGAATAAGTTCGGCTCAAATTGGCATAACAAGGGGTTTTATCACATTCATCGACGAAGAAAATTCTAGGGCCCTAATCAAAGAAATATGCCCTAATCATGTAAATCATTACTAGCAGTAGAAGTCCTCAAACAAAGTCCAGATTCCCTAGCACAGCAAAGTCTCACCAGAAAAAATGCACTTTTCATAAATATGGCCCTGATCTCACTGGTGGGGTACTATCTGTAAGCTCACAACTACTATCATGCATAGCATACTCAACCACCAAATCAAACCATGACCAAAATCAGCATGCATATTCTCATCACCATCAAATAGCGCAAGTAAGACTCGACTTAAACAAAGACTCTAAAGACACTAAAACACGAAAAATCAAAAGATAAAATAAAACCTAATCTAAGAGTTCAGGGGAAAAGAACTTAGTCATTTTGGTCGGACCCACCGCCTTCAACTTCTCCTTGATTTCTTTAAAACCAGCCTCCATTGCCTTGAATCCTTCCTCCATGGTATCTCTCAGAGTGGCCACTTCTCCACCCAACATCAACAACTCGTCCATGATCTCCTTCAGTTCATCCGTCAGCATGACAATCTCGCTATTGACCAGGCGAGATGTCCCCTGTTCCTTTGTCACTTTCTGTTCGGGTCTAATTGAGCTGCCCTCCGGGTAGACCAGGCGGTGGCCGCCTCTCTCATCAACCTCGACAATCCGCCAACGCACAAGACGCCTGATATCAAGGAATCGGGTCTCAGCTACAGCTGCTTCATCTGGGGCCTCAACATTGAAATTCATGAGTTTCTTCGCTAGAAGGGTCACCAGCGGGCATAGGAAGAGGTATTTGTTGGTATGGGTTACCCCATACTGAAACTGTATTGCCGCGATGAACCCGAAATTCACCCTCTTCTTTTCCACCATGCACCAAAGCAGGAAAAGCTCTTGCTGCGTGACCACATTAGACCCCTCAATCCGGCCGTAGATGTTGTAGGCCAACCAACGATGGCATATCTGTAGAGCTGGGTCACGGATTTTGTTGGACTTGCTGATGTTCTTCACATACTTGGCCCCTGTCGAGATTTGAGACCAGTAATGGTCAATCTGACTTCGCCACTCGGGTGGAGCCATGGTTTCAGCTTGCTTGTACTCATCATCATACACCTCCTTATCCTCAATCACCCCTAGGTGGATGCTCAAATCGTTAATGGAAAGTGGGAAAATCTTTCCCCGTAGCTAGAAACGCAGGGTACCTGGGGTTTCGACCGTGTAATTCCCCTTCGGTTTGAACTCCACCGTGCTCATAAATTCCTCTGACATTTGCTTGAATGCCAACACATTCCATCCCATAACTTTTCCCCAACCGATGTTCTTAAAATACCTTTCCACGCGCTCTCTTATCCCAAAGTCTTCCAACACCTCAGTTATTAGGAAGTACCATGGGGTTATTTCCTGGTTTTACAGAATAGTATACCTCTGACTGTCTCTAGGTATAACCGCCTCCATAGTGCTAGGTCGCACCAAGCCCTTGCACTTAACACCCTTCGGCCTTGAGGTGATCGTACTTGTTACTGGCTTAGTTGGGGAAACGACGTCCTCAGAGTTGGAGCTTTCCACCGTCTCAGTCTTTTCTGGATCTGCCTCCATTGGTACTTCCATCTCTTTGGCTTTTCCCTTCTCGGCTGCAGTAGGCTTTCTCTGTCTCCTGCTCTGCTCGCCTTTGGTTCTGGTCTTACTGCCTGCCGGTGCTGGTCTGGCTTTAACTGGCAGTGGAGGTTTCGCAACATCGAGCTTCCTTTTAACTCCTAGCCTCTTGCTTTGTTGTGTTGGGACTTCCACCTCCTCCTCTTGAATGGTCTCAACTCCCTCTCCTTCTTCAGTCTCCTCCTCTTCCGCTTTCTCTTGTTCTTCCCCTTCTTCATCCGTATCCTCGGAAGCGGTTCTTCCTTCCTGCATGGAGGTTTCGGGAATTTTCGGTTGAGGTTGGGCTTGAACAGGTGGTGGTGGTGCGATAATGGACCGCGCCGGAGTTGCCTTGCTCGTCTGGGCTTTCTTCGATTTCTTTATAGGAGGTGTTAGTTCAGGCTCCCCTTCTTCCGGCCTCTCCGTTTGTTTTGACTCGGCGGCTGCTCTTGCGACCTCCTGTTCCTCCTGCTGTAGGACTTCAGCACATCCTCTGTCCTCTGGCTGAATAGTCAGCAAGGGGTCTTTGGTGACTTTGGTAGAGGTCTCCTCTGAGGTGGTTCGCCTCGTAGACCATTTCGTAGGTGGGGGTTTGGTGTTCTTCCCCTTCGGTGGTTGGGTGCTTCCGGAGCCCGTTCCTTCTTTGGTTTTTGCCATGATGATTTGCAGAGATCAAAGGTTAGGTATTTGCGCGGAAGTTTTGGATTTTGTAGGGATTTTAGGAACTAGGTTGGCTTTTAAAAGGTGGTCGGCAGTTATGGAAAAAAATTTTTAGGGTTTGAAGGGAGTGGAGATCATGGTGTAGCAGTTTCGGAAGTTAGGGTTTGTGGGGGAAAATCGTGGGTTGAGGGATTTAAAGAAGGTAAGAATGGCGGTTATGGCAGTAAGATGGTTCTTAAGGAAAGAAATCATGGCAAAAATTTGAATTTCAAATTTTCTGCGGAAACCGAAGGGTTCCCGTCACATCGCCCCCTGCCGCTGACACGCTTATGTCAGCCTCCTTCGTAAGCCCTCATCCAGACTATTCCAACCCCTAACTGTCCACCTACACACTTTGCAACGCAAAGTGGGCTCGGATTCTCCACTGGGCCTCCACCGAAACTTATCTTGGCCCGACTTCCTGTAAGGTTAGTACTGTTGGATTTGTATACTGAAAGCAAGAACGTTTTATGCTTGCATACAATGATTCCTGTGTTCACTGTTTTATCTCCTATCTGATTGTGTTCATGATTGCATATGTATGTTCTTTATCTCTATATAAGTAGATTATATGGTGTGTTGTAGATCACAGAAGACCGTATAATTGGAATAACCTTAAGAGATATAATATATAATCACAGCCGAAATAACTCTAGGACAAGTTATTGGTTTAGGCTGCGGTATAGATGGAAGTAGTTTGTCTTGACTACTTATCTATACTGGTACGTCATAACGCATTGATAGGACCACAGTGAGATGTATTCTTCTATCTGACTTAAGTGAAGAATCAAGATCTCGGTAACTTATATGATCTTAATACTAATAAGATTTCAGATATATATGTTGATTCGTTTATCACTTTGATTTACTATGAGTGAGAGTTATATAGTAACTTGAGTACTCTGTATCTTGGGTGATAGCGGTTAATATATGATATTTGATTATCTGTATTAGTACTCGTATCCGATAGAGGTTAATGACATCCCCTTAAGGAGCTCAATAATGTTTATTGCGTTAAACCCTGCAGGTTGATTAAGTTCAGGCGCAAGAATAAGGTTTGAGTGGTACTGCTTAAGGATTACAAAGAGATTAATTAATTTAAGCTGTCAGAGCTCCAATTAATTAATGGATGTCAGATATTTTAAATACGAGGATTTAATAAGTCTAAATACAAGCCCCGACTCAAATGCCGGCAATAAAGGGGTAAGTCAATATCGGTTCTCTAGTGGAATGAACTGATATTTATAAATTAATTATGGTCTGGGCTGACCATAGATAAATTAATTTATTTGAGGCCCATCTTTATTCCTTGTGTCTGGTCCCTGGACTGGCCCAATGTCTCCTAGCCCAAGAAGGGCTAGAAATCGCCCATACCCTAAAACTGGCACCCCCCTCCTGTGTTTTATTTATAAAATACAGCTGTCAGCTCTCAGGAAATACACACTGATAATTATTAGGTTTTTTGAGAGCTAAGGAGGCGCAGGAAACGTGTAGGGTGATTTCTAGCTTGGGACTTTCATAGCTCGTTGTCCATCCAACAATGAAAGCTGAGCGGGATACAGTCGAGAAGATCAGAACTGTAGTCTTTCGACACGATCATCAACGACCTCTGCATCCGCTTCACAAGTAAGTAATTCCTAACACCTATGTGCAGCTATTAAATTCATAGGAGCATGTTTAAGAATAATCGTTGTATGATAAATTAATAATAACCAAGAAACAATCATCGGGCAAAGCGGAACGTTAATTCAATTTAATATTCCTTCAATTGGTATCAGAGCCCAGGATTATTTTCTTGGCTCTATTATTAATTTATGTACAATTAATAATATGCGTTATTTTTACTACTGTTGTTCTTCGTGGTTTGTTGATTTGTGGAATACGTCGTTTGACGTTGTAATCGTTTTTCACCGCGAGAAAATCCGTGGTTAGATTAGGTTTTTTAAATTGTATTTGTTTTTTTCCATTGTAATCTGTAAAACTGAGGAACGAGACAAGAACGACGACGAATCTACGACGGATGAACGGTGTAAGGAGGAGACGTACGGGTTGCGTACGGGACCGGGCAGTTGGGGGCTGCGGGCGCCGAGGGGCTACGCGTGTGCGGGTGCTAGCACGCCGTGCGCAGCGTGCCCAGTCAGGCGCCGCGCGGCCGCTGCTACTCTCAGTGCTGGATTCTGGGCGAGGCGGGGCGAGGCTGGACGAGGGCGAGCAGGGGCGGTGCGCGCCCAGGGCAGTGCGTGCGCGCTTTGCACGCTGCGCGCCCGGCGGGTGTCGCGCGGCCGCTGCTGCCGAGCTGCTGTCTGTGCGCCGAGACCGCTGAGACCGCCAAGACCAGGTGCCCAGGCTATTGTTGCTGCTGCTGGAGGCGCCGATGAGTGCTGCTGGTGCTGTCGACCGGAGGCTGCTACTCGCGCTGGAGGCTACCGCGCCGGACTGATTGCCGCGCCGAACCGCTGCTGGGCTGCCGCGCCGTGGCTGCTGCAGCGGCACCGTGCGTGTTCTCCATTGGCATGGTGGCGGCGGCAGCTAGGGTTTCCAAATCCTAGCTGCGTGTCTCAAACCCTAGGGGGCCCAAACCTTAATTCCAACGGCGGGCCTAAAGTGTTCGGGCCAAGTTTTAGTTTTTGGGTTTTCTTTTTATTTTTTTATTTTTTTTAAAAAAATAGAATAGATGTTGGGATTCCACGAATGGGTCACGAAGAATTTTAATTCTTTATTTCTGTTCTTTGCATGTCGTGGTGTTAATCCCTTATGCTCTTTACCTGCTTTTGTTCGTCTCTGCTTGTTAATATGCTGTATTAACTGCGCTTAGATAAGCATGATAGTAGATTTATCGTTTTCTTAAGCATGTTTTAGAATTCTGCGAGCATGTTTTACATGTTGCGTTCTAGAAGAGCATGTTTAGGATTATGTTCTTGAGCATGAACAAACCTTTTGAAATTAAAAAGACTAAGCAGTTTTTAATAATTTTAAACAATTAAAATTATTTATAGACCTCCACATGCGGTCTCTAGACAAAATGATTGACAATATGTGTAAACGTCCACCCAACGTGGCTTACTTCATATTTGTTCTTTCATAAGTTTGTCAGATGAGGTTTCTATAAAAGTATTTAAACCAATAAAGTAGTGGGAGTTATGCAGTAAACGTCCACCCAACGTGGCTTACTTGTGTAATTTTCACAAGTACTTTGGAGAATGGAATTAAATAAGATAACCAAGAAATTAAATTGAAAGCGGCATGGTCCGAGTGAGTATGTCAATTTCGAGAATTTAATTTTCAAGGTTAAAATGTGGTCATTGCTTAGATATCATATCAAGTACAATGTACAACTCCCAAAGGAGTCCCTTCTTGATGATGATATGGTCTAGTTAAGGTGCCAACTATTAATTTCTTTTGTCAAAAGGTTAAGTTGACATGGAAATTAAATGACTAGGTGAATAGTCTGGTTAAGGAGTTCGTGTGTAAACGTCCACCCAACGTGGCTTGCACATGGGATTCCTTGAGCCGTTGGAGGTTTCATTAATATTGTTTTATCAAAAGGTTACAATATTATTGTTACGAACTATGTGCTTCATGTTCTTACATGTTTAAATTGTTTACTTTCAGATATGTCTATGTCTCCGATCATTAATATTCTAGCAAACAATCCTCTCACCGGTCCTAACTATACCGAATGGAAACGCCACATAATATATATTATTGACGCTGACGAGCACAGTTTTATGCTTACTACTCCACGTCCCGCGCCCTTAACTAATCAGTCGGCTGATGCGGAACGTGAGGTGCATAAGAGGTGACACAAGTCGAATAATATGGCCAAGTGCTATATTATGATGACTATGTCGCAAACTTTGCAACTCCAGCACCAGGTCATGGATGACGCGGCTGGCATCATGTTAAATCTCTCTGAGGTTTATGGGCAGTCCGAAAGATCTGCCCGCTTTAACATAATGAGAGAAATCTTAGCATGTAAGATGAGCGATGATAGTTCTGTGCACGATCATGTCATGCATATTATAAATTTGTTTGACAGGCTTGATCTGCTAGGAGGGGGTATCGAAGGCGAAGCCAAGGTCGATATCATCCTCAACACTCTCCCCAAATCCTATGAGAACTTTCGTCTCAATGTCGTTATGAGCAAGGCCAACTATACTCTTAACGAGTTGTTGAATGCTCTAGTTACGGCGGAGGGAGTCATGGGCACGCGGAAAGAGAAAGAGGTTCTTGTCGCTGCCAAGGGATCTGCTTCTTCGTCGAAAGGCGGGAAAAAGAAGTGGAAAGGTCCAAAGGGCAAGAATGACAAAGAAGCTAGTAGGAGTGGCAAAGCCAAAGTAGACGGCCCTACCGGCGGCGTGAAGAAGCCGACGGCAAAGGGAAAGTGCTTCAAGTGCGGCAAGACTGGGCATTGGAAGAAAGATTGTCCGATGCTCAAGGCAAAGGGACAAGGTACGTCACAAGTTCTAGTAACTGAGACATGTTTAGCTTCATTTTCTACTCATTCATGGGTAGTGGATACAGGGGCAACTGACCATGTTTGTTACACCTTGCAGGCCTTCAAGCCGACAAGGCAGCTGCAAAGTGACGAGATCACCATCTCCATGGGCAATGCGTCGAAGGTCGCAGCTGTTGCTATTGAGATTTATCTTTATGTTTTGGTGATGACATTTTAGTTTTGAGAGATATTTTATATGTGCCGGATTTTCGGCGGAACATAATTTCTGTTTCAAAGTTATTTTTGGATGGATATTCTGTTACTTTTGATAGGGGTGTCTCTATCATGAAAAATAACATGACTATTTGCTCTAGAATTTTGAACAACTCTCTTTATACTATTACATGTCCAATTAAAAATTTTGTCCATGTTGCATCTATATCACAAATCTGTCCTAATCCGAATAAGAGGAAATATTATTCTCATGAACAATATACGCATGTGTGGCACCTAAGGTTAGGCCACATTAATCTAAATAGGATCCAAAGGCTCGTTACAAATGGAATCTTGAAAGACTTTCAAGTTGTTCCATTTAGAACCTGCGAATCCTGTATAGAAGGAAAGATGACGGCAAGGCCCTTTAAGGCCAAGGGGAATAGGGCCTCGCATGTGTTAGAATTGATTCACTCTGACTTGTGTGGACCGATGTCCACAAAGGATCATGGAGGGTATGAGTATTTTGTCACTTTCATTGACGATTATTCAAGATATGGATACATTTACCTGCTTCAATGAAAGTCTAAATGCTTTGAGAAATTCAAAGAATTCAAGGCAGAAGTGGAGAAGAGAACGGGTAAATCTATCAAGTCATTGCGGTCTGATCGCGGTGGCGAATACCTCGGAAAAGATTTCTTGCAATACTTGTCAAATTTTGGGATTACATCCCAATTGACTGCACCGGGTACTCCCCAACAGAATGGTGCAGCAGAGAGAAGAAATAGAACTCTTATGGAAATGGTACGATCAATGATGAGTTATGCATCATTGCCTATTTCGTTTTGGGGATATGCCTTGGAAACAGCGGTCTATTTGCTAAATCGGGTACCGTCCAAATCGGTTCCTAAAACTCCTATCGAGTTATGGTCAGGGCGTCAGCCCATCTTGAACCATATAAAGGTATGGGGTTGTCCTGCATACGTGCTAGACAAGGAAGCGAAGAAATTGGAGCCTAGATGTGAGTTAATGCTGTTTATAGGATACCCTAAGGAAACGAGAGGTGGTTATTTTTATAATCCTAAGGATCAGAAAGTGGTTGTTAGCACCAACACACGATTCTTGGAACAGGATTATATAAATGAACACAAGTCAAAGTCCGAAATTGTCCTTCAAGAAATCGAAAGCAATGGACAGGCGATTCCATCACCCCAGCCAAGTGTGCAAGTGAATGCACCGCAGGATACTACACAAACCATTGTCACAGCTGTACCACCACCGCTTCGTCGTAGTGGGAGGGTTGTAGTTCAACCCGATCGATTTATGTTCTTGGGAGAGTCTTCGGATCTTCTTCCTGTTGATGAACAAAAGGATATCGACCCTGATAACTTTACACAAGCGATGAAAGATACAGATGCAGATTCTTGGTACGACGCCATGGTTTCTGAAATAGAATCCATGACTGCTATGGATGTATACGAGAAAACTTAACTACCTGATGGCTTCGAAGCTATAGGTAGTAGGTGGGTATACAAGAGAAAGCGAGATTCGGATGGCGAAATCGCAGCTTTTAAAGCTAGACTGGTGGGGAAAGGATATACCCAGGAACAAGGTATAGATTATGATGAAACCTTTTCGCCGGTTGCCATGCTTAAATCTATCTGAATAATCCTTGCCATAGCAGCCCACATGAACCTTGAGGTTTGGCAAATGGATGTCAAAACCGCTTTTCTAAACGGTTTTCTTGAAGAAGGAAGGGAAATCTATATGCAGCAACCCGAAGGGTTTGTGAAAAACGGCAAAGAGCATCTTGTTTGAAAGCTGAAGAAGTCCATTTATGGACTTAAGCAAGCTTCGAGGTCATGGAACAAGCGTTTTGACGAGATCATTAAATCCTATGGATTTACTTATTGTGAAAACGAAAGTTGCGTGTACCGTTTAGATGCCAATGGCGACGTGGTTTTCCTTGCACTTTATGTAGATGATATCCTCCTCATTGGCAACAATGTTGAGCTATTATTGGACATAAAGAAATGGTTATCCGAACAGTTTCAAATGAAGGACTTAGGAGATGCAGCGTACATCCTGGGGATCAAGGTTGTTCGTGATCGCCAGAAAAGGATGTTGAGCTTATCTCAAGCGACCTACATTGATACTGTGATTGCTCGTTTTAGCATGCAAACTGCCAAGAAAGGCTTGCTACCTTTCAGACATGGCAATCCTCTGTCTAAGGACATGTGTCCTAAGATGCCCAGTGAGGTTGAGAAAATGAGGAAGGTACCTTATGCTTCCGCCGTAGGTAGCCTTATGTATGCAATGCTTTGCACGAGACCTGATATTTGCTATGTCGTTGGCATGGTTGCAAGATATCAGTCGAACCCTGGACCAGGACACTGGACTGCGGTAAAGCATATTCTCAAGTACCTCAAGAGGACTCGAGATTATAGGTTAGTTTACCAATCAGACAGTCTATCTCCTTTGGGTTACACCGATTCAGATTTCCAGGCTGACCTGGATGAGAAGAGATCTACCTCTGGCTATGTGTTTACCTTGGGAGGTGGAGCCGTATCATGGCGGAGTGCAAAGCAGAAATGTATTGCAGACTCCACCATGGAAGCCGAATATGTAGTTGCTTCTGAAGCTGCTAAGGAAGCTGTATGGTTCCGGAACTACCTCTTGGATCTAGGAGTGGTGCCTAATTTGCCTAAGAGTATCATAATTTATTGTGATAACTCGGGTGCAGTGGCAAATTCCAAGGAACCCAAGAGCCACAAGGCGACCAAACACATAGAGAGAAAGTACCACATCATACGAGAAATCGTAAGCAGAGGAGATGTGCTAGTTGAGAAGATTGATACATTGGAGAACTTAGCTGACCCTTTCACGAAGAGCTTGCCGCAAAAGGCCTACGAGAAGCATGCTCGAGGGATGGGATTGCGGCTGATGCCACCCACTTAGAGAAAAACTTTCAGTATAAGTGGGAGAAGAAGTGAAGTGTTTGTTGTAATAGCTAGTATTTAGACACATTGTATACTAAAAGTTTTGCTTTAGTATAAGTGGGAGATTGTTGGATTTGTATACTGAAAGCAAGAACGTTTTATGCTTGTATACAATGATTCTTGTGTTCACTGTTTTATCTCCTATCTGATTGTGTTCATGATTGCATATGTATGTTCTTTATCTCTATATAAGTAGATTATATGGTGTGTTGTAGATCACAGAAGACCGTATAATTGGAATAACCTTAAGAGATATAATATATAATCACAGCCGAAATAACTCTAGGACAAGTTATTGGTTTAGGCTGCGGTATAGATGGAAGTAGTTTGTCTTGACTACTTATCTATACTGGTACGTCATAACGTATTGATAGGACCACAGTGAGATGTATTCTTCTATCTGACTTAAGTGAAGAATCAAGATCTCGGTAACTTATATGATCTTAATACTAATAAGATTTCAGATATATATGTTGATTCGTTTATCACTTTGATTTACTATGAGTGAGAGTTATATAGTAACTTGAGTACTCCGTATCTTGGGTGATAGCGGTTAATATATGATATTTGATTATCTGTATTAGTACTCGTATCCGATAGAGGTTAATGACATCCCCTTAAGGAGCTCAATAATGTTTATTGTGTTAAACCCTGCAGGTTGATTAAGTTCAGGCGCAATAATAAGGTTTGAGTGGTACTGCTTAAGGATTACAAAGAGATTAATTAATTTAAGCTGTCAGAGCTCTAATTAATTAATGGATGTCGAATATTTTAAATACAATGATTTAATAAGTCTAAATACAAGCCCCGACTCAAATGCCGGCAATAAAGGGGTAAGTCAATATTGGTTCTCAAGTGGAATGAACTGATATTTATAAATTAATTATGGTCTGGGCTGACCATAGATAAATTAATTTATTTGAGGCCCATCTTTATTTCTTGTATCTGGTCCCTGGACTGGCCCAATGTCTCCTAGCCCAAGAAGGGCTAGAAATCGCCCATACCCTAAAACTGGCGCCCCCCTCCTGTGTTTTATTTATAAAATACAGCTGTCAGCTCTCAGGAAATACACACTAATAATTATTAGGTTTTTTAAGAGCTAAGGAGGCGCAGGAAACGTGTAGGGTGATTTCTAGCTTGGGACTTTCATAGCTCGTTGTCCATCCAACGGTGAAAGTAAGTAATTCCTAACACCTGTGTGCAGCTGTTAAGTTCATAGGAGCATGTTTAAGATTAATCGTTGTATGATAAATTAATAATAATCAAGAAACGATCATCGGGCAAAGCAGAACGTTAATTCAATTTAATATTCCTTCAAGTACATCCAAACAAACAAACTAAAAATAAAAGAAAATTCGGTAAAGACCATACCGAAAAACAACGCTGGGTTGCCTCCCAGCAAGAGCTCTTGTTTCCCGTCTTGAGCTCGACTCTTCAATCCTCTTTACTCGTATACCGGGTCGAGAAGGTGGCATTCCTCCTTCTCTTTCTCTACTTCAGCAAGTTCATGGTAGGGCTTCAAACGGTGCCCATTCACTACAAACGTATCAGCCCCATTGTGATCGTATACCTGCTGAAATAGAAATTTTATTGAAGAAAACAAAAACCCTTGAGAGCACAGGCGTAAACAAGGAGAGTCCGAAAAAAACAAGACAAAAAGAAGACAAAAAACCAAGCAAAGGAGAAAGGAAAACAACAAAAACAAACAAAAACGGGACCGCAGTCGCCAGAGGAAATGAGGTGCCAGAGGAGACGAGGCGCCAGAGGAGTCAAAGAGCCAGAAGAGACAAGGCGCCATAGGAGACGAGGCGCCAAAGGAGTTAAGTCGCCAGGGGAGTCAAGGCGCCAGAGCAGTCGAGGCTCCAGAGGAGGCGAGGCGCCAGCGAAGTCAAGGCGCCAGCGGGGCCAAGGTGCCAGAGGAGTCGAGGCGCCAGAGAAGTCGAGGTGCCATAGGGGTCAAGTCCACCAGAGGAGTCGAGTCGCCAAGGAAAACGGGGCGCCAAAGTAAACCAGGCGCCAGAGGAGTCAAGGCGCCAGAGGGGGCAAGGCGCCAGAGGATTCCAGGCGCCAGTGGAGTCGAGGCGCCAGAGGAGACAAGGCGCCAGAGGAGTCGAGGCGCCAGAGGAGCCAAGGCGCCAGAGGAGTCGAGGCGCCAGAGGAGTCGAGGCGCCAGAGGGGACGAGACGCCAGAGGAGACAAGGCGCCAGAGGAGTCAAAGCGCCAGACGCGTGCCCGAGCCAACCTGCCAAACAAGAAGCAAAACAGCAGCAGACCGAACAAACCAAACCGGCCCCGGAGAGCAAAGGCTTCATGAGGCTCCCCCACCAAAACAAGCCCCAAACAGACCTGCCTCAAGCACTGCAGACCGAGGATGAGAACGAAGGAAAGTCTGGGGAGGCAACATCAAGAGAAGCGACCAATCCGGTCAGACCCGATTCCCCGCAAGCAGTGAGTCTTCTAAAGCGAAGCCGTTAAGAAACTCAACCAAAAATACAAATTTAAAATTAAACATTAGAAGGCCAATCTTCACAGGATGAAGTAATTGGGGTAACCAAAGGAGACCCGCAAGGTTTCCCATGCTCATAACAATACCACCATCATAGGAGCAGAGGCCTGAAGGAGGCCAGCTTCACGGGATGAAGTAGTTGGGAACACCAAAGACTTCCCGCGGGGTTTCCCATGCTCATAACGGTTTGATTGACATTGGAGCAGAGACCAAGAGAACAGCCAACATAACCAGAGAAACCAGCTTGCCATGAAGACACTCCTGCAAACATCAACCGGACAAATCCCATCAAAGAAGCTCATCCATCCGTTGCCTCCCCAAAACGTAAAATCCGGATCACACCCCAGACATGCACCGAGCTTAAGGCCAAGATCAGCCACCAGAACCCAACACAAGCCAGAGCCTCGGAAGCCAGGGCAAAACCAAAGCAGGGAAGAAGCTCAGCGGGACGTAAAGAAGAGATCACCACCCAATACCAGCGGACCCAGGGATCCCAGGAGCAAAGCCCGCAAACAACAGCCCAAGAACCGAAAACAAAAACAGCAAAAAGCATGAAAAGGACAGAAACTTCCCTGTACAACCCATCGCACTTAGGAGGCGATACGAATGTAAGGAAGACCTCTTCTGTCATCTCTCACCAAATGAAGAATCTCCGGGATCGCAAACGGCCAAATACCCTCCTCCGTCACCGAAGAGGCCATGAAGTCAGCAACCCTGTTTCCTTCCCTGTAAATGTGAGTGATAATAATGTGCAAATCAGCAATGGAAGAAAGTACCTTCCGCCAACGAATGAAGAATCTCCACGGGACCGTGTGGGAGCGCGAACGGAGGAGATCAACCATGTAGGTGCAGTCCGTCTCAATCCACACGAAATCCCAGTTCTGAGCGATGATCTGCTCCAGGGCAATGATGAGGGCCAGAAGCTCGGCTTCAAATGCCCAACCACGGCCAGCAGAGAAATGGAAGCAACCTAAGACAGACGAGGCGTCACACATAACCCCACCAGCGTGGATAAGGGGAGGGGAGCCATGCACCGAACCATCGATATTAATCTTCCGCCAAGGCTGAGGAGGAGGAATCCAAAACACATAGATGTAGGAAGTAGGCCGACGAGGTCGACCCGGGACCCCAAGACCATGAAGAACAAGAAGATCGTCCACAGAGTTCGCCATCTCCCCCAGGCTGATGCGAGAGGCTTCGAAAATGAAAGCTTTAATCTGCACAGCTAAGGCCATAGCAGACACCGGAGCGTCATCGAAAAATGAAAATGCTCTCTCTCGCTAGGGCCTCTCCCTCGCTAGGGTTTCCTTTTGCCGCCTTCCAGGCGGCGACTTTCTCTCTCTGTTTGGCCGGCCGGCTCTGGTTTTCTCCGGCCGGCATGACGTCCTCTTCTGTTCTCTCGGCTTTCCCTCTGTTGGGAATCAACAACTCGAATTGGTTCCCTCCCTTGCATTCTACTCCCAATGGCAACGCACGGTTAGGGTTGGTTTCAGACTCACTTAGGGTTACTCCACCTTCAACCCTCCTAGTTCCTCCGTCGTCTGGTGCAGGATCCCTTTGGAACGGCGATTTGCCGCCGGCGTCTCTAGAAAATAATTTTAGGGTTTCACACTCCTTCAACCCCTCGTCCTGCACTGTGGGTTTTCTCTTTGCGGATTCTTCGTCCGCGCTTCATGGAGTCTCCTGCGGGTTGCCGGCAGCGGAGTTTGACTGGAGTGCTTTCATAGCCAAGGCCAACGTTCATTCGCAACCTTCACAATTGGCGGCTGTTCCTAGGGTTTCTGCTTCGGAGACGGCGGCTACGGATTTTAAGCGAAATCCCACTTCCTCTTTAGATTCCCTTATCGTGGCTTCTACTCCGGTTCATTTTGGGGAGGGTTCGGGAATCTCTATCTCCGGTAATACTCGCACGGCGAGTTCTCAGCCGCTGGAGTTCGCGACCTCTCAAGAGATGATTCAACGGGAAACTAGGGTTCTTCACGCTACTTCGGCACCACTGCAGCAGCCTCATGGTATTCCTCTTTACAGGAAGACGTTTGCGGAATCTCTGAAATCCTCTACTGATCGTCCGGCTGATGTTCCGGCGCAGGATTATGCGGTGTTGAAGCCGACGTTAGTGGCAGACCGTCCTTGTCTCATTCTCTCTTCTGCCTTCCGTCAAAGACAAATTAGGTCTTTTCAACATGCCATCCATGGCCGGATTTTACTCAAGAAAGGTTAGGCGCCTAGGTTCGCTGCCGACCTCTACTCGGAGCTCTCTTGTCGCAGCCCGAAATCCCGACACTAGTGATAGTGGAGTACGAGTATCGATACGACTATTTTTAAAAGAATAAAAGATAAGAAGAATAGGTCGATCATCAAGCGGAAGCTCGCATCAAAGCATGCTAAGGAAAATCATCATAATTGAACCCAAGGGTAAAATCGTCAACGTCGTTATAACTTTTTAATTATCAGGAATTTCACGAACAAAAACAAAACAGGTATAGCTTATTTTTCATAAGGAAACATAATATGCAGAGTATCGCAGCAAAAGGCGAACCGATTATATGTATGAAGACACATAACCGTGAGTATATTACTTGATTAGTATTCAAAGTAACTCCACATCAAGACTTTATCGATAAAAATTGAAATACGATAAAGTAAATACGTCATCTAACGATCCCCCACCAGCACCAGACCAATCTCACTCCTTGCTTAGCCTGCACATTTAGAAATACGTGCAGGGCGTGAGTACATAATACTCAGTGGGAAACGCCGAAAAACAAGAAAGGTGCTCTTAGAGCTATATGTTTGAAGCTTGCCACATCTCAGCAATACACAGAAATAAGTTAGTATCAAATGAATCTGTGCATGCAGTTTTCATAATCATGACATCATAAGTAAACGAATGACAGCTGTCAAAGATCTCAACATGCATGTACCACATCTACAACTTATCATCATCAAAGGTACTGAGAAGTAGGCCTCCCTCTCAAGTACCGTGATCGGCCGACTCGAAGACGGCTCACAGTCACCTCTGTGCACAAAATTCCGCGTGTGGCAGGACTGAAATCGTCTCATCTCATCAGTAGAGGGTAACACACAAGCTCAACATCAAAAAAAATTGGCAAGTCAAACAATTCTTAAACATCATTTAACTCAAATCATTTGCTCAGCTCATTATATCATCAAATCATTTTAGAAAGCTCGGATAATATATTTATACTCAAAATATTGCCCACCTGAAGACCTTACTCAAAAACTCCCGTCAAAGCGGAGTTACTTACTTCCTTGCTCTGCTCGTGTCTTCAGGGATCATCGTCATCATCCAAGGTTCATGTCAGAAAATGAATCTCGATTAGAAACTCATTGGCAAAATCTCATGCCTTAACTCATGCTCTATCTCATATTCTATTTCCTTATTCTACTCTATATAGACTCTTCACTCATCTCAAATCCTTAAGCTCAAGGATAGGTTTCAAGAAAATCATGGTTCTAAGTCTCGATTTATCTCTCATATAAGACTCGTCAAATCTCATTCAACACGTAGACAACACAATCACATAAAGCACATAAGAAAATACAATCAAACATCAACAAAACATGCTCTGTTTTCACACTGACTCAACTTCAAAATTTAACACGTTCTGACTCTGACATCCCCTGGACTCCAGACTCATACCAAAAGAAAGGTCTTTGAGTCTAGTTTCATATAAAAAAAAGTAGAGTAAAAAACGCCAAGTGGTTTGGGAGATATGGCGTTTTTACCACAGTCTACCATATTCGGCAGTTTTGAGTAATCGAAAACTTTGATTTTTGAAAAATAGTAAATGTTGTCAAACTGAGCCCATACAGTAAGGTTGATACCATAAAAATTTGGAAAGCTAGATAGCACAGGAAGCTACTGAAATGAATGACTTTGTCCCCTGTTCTCTGCAATTCCCGGTAGAAATGTGCAGATTTAGTTTTGCATTTTATAAAAATAGTAAATCAAGTCCAAATGACTTGAAATTTTACCGGTGTGCTCAAGACTCATGTAGGGACATGCTGTAAAAGTTTTAAAGCCATTAGACATCGAAAACACGTCGATCACAGTAGGTCAGTAGGCCTACGAAATTCACCAAAATCTCATCTCAACTCTTTAATTACTCAATTCAACATTCCTTCAAGGAAACTCATCAAAGCTCATTTTTAAACACTTAAAACACTCAAAAACATTCAAGCACTTTATAAAACTCATCATACTCAAATCTCCTCTTACATCATAAACTCAAATCTCAAAGAAAACGTTTCAACAAACGTATCAATTCAATCCTCTTCTCAATTTCATGCTCAAAATCATTCAATCATTCATTAATGACTTCATACATCATATAACTCATTTTACACAAATAAATCCCCTATAATCATGCCAACTAAACTCTAAAAAAAATTTATATACCCACATAAACTCTCAACAAAAACATGACAACTTTCACATAATGGTCATAAAGCAAATTAGACCTCATGTTATCAATCATTGACTTCTCAAAATATGAAAACTCAAAAACTCTCATAAACTACTCAAGTCAAAATTTCACTTAGCCTACAAAAGACTTAATCAAACATATTAAAACACTAATATCATGCTCAAAAACATATATCTTAAGCTAAATCACTTAATAGACACATAGACAAGAAAGTCCTAATTTTTATTAAACTAAACTCTTTGAAATTTTATAAACACACATGGATCTTTAATCTCATCATATATCTATCAATTTTAGTCATTTAAACTCACATATATTCCATCAATTTACAAATTAGAGCATAGATACACATAGCCCTAATTTTAGTAAACTAACTCATATCAAAATCATCATTTGACATCATATACTCAATTTACTCCATCAATCATCATCATAAACATCTCATGAACTCATCCTCATCATCAATTCATCATTTTAATCATCAACTCTCAAATTCCCAATTTTTGGGTAAACTAAACTCATCCGATTTTTACATCTCAAAGCATAGCTTTTCAAAACACACATCAATCTTCACCAATCATCATATAAAACTCATTTTTCACCCCAAATCAAGAAAAGAAAAAGAAAAATTTTTGAAGGGTTGAAGACCCAAATTTTCGAAAATTATGAAAAAATGAAGGCGGTGATTTTCTTGCTTCAAACTCTCAAGAATACTCATGTACAAACTCATACAAGTCTAATCTATGAATATGGAGATCACTTACCCAAGTTTACACCAAATATCAAACTTTCTCTCTCTAACTTTGAAGATCAATCTTCAAGGATTTCCTTGAATTCAAGTTGATAGGAGGTGTTTAGGTGGGATTTTGTTGGTGATTTATGTGTTTGGCATATTTTGGTGAAGCTTCGGAGGTCTCATCCATGGTTGACAATGGTGGAAAGTAGAGAGATGAAGGAGAGAAGGTGGTTATCGAAAATGAGGGAGTGAGGAGTGAGAGAGGATTTTGCAAGATATGCTTGGATTTGGCTAATCTTTGGAAAGATTTGTAATCTTATGAAATATTTGGCAATTAATGCCTTGATCTCTCTCTCTCTAATCTCTACACTCTCTCTAATCTCTACTCTCTCAATCTCTACTCTCTCAATCTCTACACTTAGCAATTTATTGAATTAGTCACATGCTTAGGAAAATTAAAATAATAGTGTGAGTAAGGTGATTAAATAATAATCACAAAAATTATGGAAATGTCACTCATTAATAAAATACCATAGCATAATTATTCATGTGACCAAATAAAATAATTATAGCACTAATATTAGTGCACTCACTCAATTATAATATTCCTCTTCGTAGGAAAAATAATTTTTAAAAAAAAATTATGCTAGGAAAAATTTCCATAAACCGGTATCATTCGATTTCTCGGGAAAAATAAACCACACTTGCTTTGGAAACTTAATCAAAATTCCCAATGCTAAGGTCTCAAATAAAAATCATAATAACTTGGTCATAATGACACACGTCACAGAAATCACATTATCAATCAGTCACGTATATTCACATATCATCACATCAAAGCAGTCGGCAGACATAAATAAGCTAGACGTCTCTCAGACCGACTCTATTTATCAAGGTTTCTCACTCTTTCTTCCTCGACTCTATTTCCAACTCATTATTCCTATTTTTCTTAATAGGATAGTCCAACTCTGATAATTCGGTATCCGGTAACTCTATTCCCGGTAGTTGGAAATAAAATAAAATCTCAGCTCAATTCAATCAGCATCTCTATCTCAACTCATTTCTCAAATCTCATCACTCTAATTCCATCATCGGTTTATTCACTCGTATTTATATTTAAAAGACAATCTGTCTTATCTGCTCATAAAAAAAAGTAGTCTCGTATTTCGACATCTCAGTACTCTCAATAGTGTTAAGACATTATCTCACAACATGAGGAAAAGTACGGGGTGTTACATCCTACCCCCCTTAAAAACAATTTCGTCCCGAAATTTGAGTTATTCACCTTCGGGAAAAAGCTCTGGGTACTTCTCTTTCATCTTCTCTTCAACTTCCCATGTTGATTCTTCTTGACTGTGATATCTCCATTGGATTTTCATCAAAGGAATCGATTCGTCCCTCAATTATTGGATCTTCCAGTCCAACATAGCATCAGGTCTATCTCTTCGTAGCTCAAAACTGGTTCCAGGGACACTTCTTCTTGATAAATGACGTGTTTTGGATCAAACACGAACTTTCTCAATTGAGAAACATGGAAAACGTCATGGACGTTCGCGAAGCTCAGAGGCAACGCTAGTTTATAGGCTACATGGCCTACTTACTCTAATACATCATACGATCCTATATATCTTGGTTTGAGTTCTTGTTGACTCGAAAATAACATGCTCCCCGAGATAGGGAAAAACTCACATAATCATCGTTTCTATCATCAAAAGAATCTATTCACAATTACTCAATTGTTGAGTTTTCTTTTCTCGATTTTGCTACTCGATGCCATAATTCATGGCTATGTGGTCCCACTTCTATTGTGGAAGTCTCTAATAGGTGTAATTGTATAAGGTTGCCAAAGTGGCGCCTTCACGTGTTAACACGTCAAACATCTTTCTACGAAAGATGCCCTCTCTCGCTTCTTATTCTCCTATCAAAGCGTCGTTTCAGTCTTGGCACATTTTTATAATTTCCGCATGTGCGGTGTAAAGGGTATCATGAGCTTCGCTCATAATCTCATTCTTCAGCTCTTCTTTTACCAGGCACACACAGTCTCTCTCTTTAAACAAGAATGGCATTATCTGCCGCGTCCTGATAACTCTCTACTCTCTCGGTTCGAATCTTCATTCGCAATCTTTCCATCTTCTCATCCTCTCTCTATGCTGTGACTATTCTCGATCGTAAGTCAGGTGTAACGTTCAGTGCAGAAATTATTATTTCTGTCGTTTGTGGTAGTATCACTACCTCCTAATTCATCTTCTCGAATTCCTTGATTAGGTTCACTTCTCGTGTAAGGAGAAATCCTAACTCTCCCTGATTCTTTCTGCTTAACGCGTCGGTTACAACGTTAGCTTTTCCAGGGTGATAATTTGCTCCTCGATCATAATCCTGCACTAACTTTCATCATCTTCTTTGTCGCATGTTCAGATCTTTTTGCTCAAGAAATATTTGAGACTTTTATGATCGGTGTATATCTCACACCGTGCTTCATAGAAATGGTGTCTCCAGATCCTCAAAGCATGCACTACGGTTGGTAATTCTAGATCATGCGTGTTAAATAACTCATCTCGTGTGGTCTCAGTTGTCGTGAAGCATGCGCTATACTTTTCACTCTTGCATCAGTGCACATCTTGGACCATTTTACGATGCATCAGTATAAACTGCATACTCTTGATCCGCTGGGGCAAAAGTAAGCCTCTTCTTTAGCTTTTGAAAACTTCGCTCGCATTCGTCCGTCCAAATGATCTTAACTTCTTTCTTTAGCAGGTGCGTCAATGGCTTAGCAATTTTCTAAAAGCCCTCTATATAACGTCGATAGTATCCTGCTAATCCCAAAAAAACTGCGAATCTCGTGCGGTGTGGTTGGCGGTCTCCGCTCCTATACCGCTTGAACTTTCGCTGGGTCTACTTCAATTTCTCTTGCAAAACAATATGGCTGAGAAAATTGACTTCTTCAAGTCAAAACTTACATTTGCTAACTTCGCATAAAGCTTTTCAGCTCGCAATCTCTCTAACGCGATCCTTAATGCTCTTCGTGTTCTCGTTTATTCTTCGAGTAAATCAGGATATGGTCTATGAAGACTAACACGAACTTGTCTAGGTATTTGCGAAAAACGCGGTTCATGTGATCCATGAATACTGTCGGGACGTTCGTCAATCTGAAAGGCATTTCTTCCAAACATCTTTGAGTTTATAGTAATGCTATATTGCATATGCGATACCGTCTTCGGAAATATCTTCTGATCGTATTCTCAGCTGATGGTATCTCGTTCTCATGTCAAACTTTGAAAAAGTGCTCGCTCCTTGTAGTTGATCGAACAGATCATCGATCCGGGGTAACGGATATTTATTCTTTAACGTCACTTTGTTCAACTTTCGATAATCGATACACAACCTCAAGCTTCCATCCTTCTTTTAACAAAAAGAACTGGTGCTTTCCACGGGAAAACACTGGGTCGAATGAAACCCATATCTAGAAGTTCTTGTAGTTGCAGCTTTAACTCTTGTAACTCTGTGGGGGTCATCCTGTACAACGCTTTCGACGTCGGTGCCGTGCCAGGCTCTAAATTGATCGTAAACTCAAGCTGTCGGTCTGGGGAAATCCCGGTAAAGTTTCAGGGAAAACGTCTTTGTAATCTCACACGACTGGCGCGTCATCAACATTTGCCTTGGATTCGTCTCTCTGGTTCAGATATACAACATACGCGGTTGTATCTTTTCTTCGCAAGAGATTTCTTGCTTGCAGCGCCGAGATGATCGGCGTCTTCTTCCATTTTCTCTCAATGCCAATAAAGGAAGTAGTTTCTTGGCCAGGTGGCTGAAAAGATATTCGTCTCTCCTTGCATTGTATCTATGCATGGTTTTCCTCTAACCAGTCCATTCCAAAATTATATCCAAGCGCCACATAGGCATCAATCTCAAGTTTCTAGCCTCGAGCTTAATCGATTCTAACTTAAATTCTAAGTTAGGGCATACGGATGAAACCGTAGTAATTCTGCCTATAGGTGTGGCTACTCTTTAGAGGTTGTGGAGCAAGCTCTACGTTTAGTGTCGAACAAAAATACTATGGGCACATCATTCAACTTGCCTATATCTAACAAATTTCCTCTATTCTTGTCTGGTGCTTTCTACTTAAGCGCGAACTGTCTCTGATAACGCGGTTGATTTGTCTGCGGGGCTGGTAGTTGCCTTCTTGACTGACGTGGTCGATAGGCTGGTTGTTGTCGTTGTGGCGGAGGTAGCGGTAAATTCCTTCCATTGCTTTAAGTTGCGGCCGGAACTGGTTCGATCGTCATCCGCTTCCACTTTGCTGACGATTCGGACACTGGTTCGAGTAGTGCCCGACCCTTCCGCAGGTGTAACAGCTATTCTATCTCATCTTGCATTCCCTCAGACGTAATTTATTGCTCTTCAACAAGTCGATAACCCTCGCGGTCCTTGAAAAACTGCTACTGGGGCAGCTGGGCCAACATAAGGCTGTTTGTCTCAGTTCTGATATTGTGGTGGCGCATTCTGACTCTGCCACGGCTTTTTGGGATTTTGACTTCGGTCGTCCCATTTTCTCTTTTCTTCTTGCCTGCATCCAGAAAAGGATGGATTGCACGTCTGAGTGCTCTAATTCGTTTGGGGTGCTGAAGCTCAAATCGCGTTCTCTGGCTGCATTGCCAGTTCTATATCATATGCTCTATTTAATGGTTTAGTACACATAATCGCACTCTGACTCGTTAAATCGACCCGAATCTCTTGTCTCAATCATGATCGAAGCAATCCTGACATCTTCTCGTTCATCTCTTCTCGATATGTGGCATACCGGACCAAGTCGCGAAACTGACGTTCGTATTCAGCTACGGTTTTATTGCCTTATCTCATATTAACAGCTCTATTTCTTTCTTCATTCGGTTTCTCTTTCTCGGTGAAAGTCTAAGGGAACATATATCAACCTTAGAACTAATTCTCATAACTCACAAATCATAAAATTCTTACTCAACATCATAATATTTCCTCAATTCTCATAACTCAACGTCAAAGACATAGTTCATATCTATCAATGCAACATCAACTCAAAACTCTACTCAAGCATAGAGACTCTCTGGTCATCGTCATATAGATATATATATAAGGAAATTTTCTCTTTCGAGAACTCTTACTAATTGCGGGGCATAACGAAAATAAAACATCCCCTAATACTACGACGATGCTACACCTATACTAGTCGTCATTTTAGTCTACTATCGTGGAAAACATTATCTGCTCTAATCTGTCATCTCGATCCCCTTGAATCTGCTATTGCCTATTCTGGCTTAGCATCACTTCTTCTCGTCCTCGAAATGGTTAGCTTTCTACATACTTGGCTAATATAAGAAAATCCATAATCGAAAAGTTGTGCTTGTCCCGTAATAATATATTCTACGACTGCTATCGTAACTCGTGTTTCTTCCAAACACTCTTCTTGTTATACCATCCTAATTACCTAGACAATCCTAACTCTTGTCGGATGTGGTAGGGAATAGGATGTGATGAATAAAAATGTCTGATCTTGAACAAGACGAGCTCAAGTAATGGAATGATTCCATAATAGCCAGTGCTATTTCAAGGATAATGAAGAAGTTACAATCAAGGTAAGATCAAAAGTTAGAACAGAAGCTAGAATAAAACTGAGATATGATATGATGGGAATAAATCAATATGGAAGTAGAAACAATCCACTAAGTGGAAAAATGAATAAATTGTCCACTGTTAAAGCAAGGGGTAAGGATTTCCAACACAAACGGCTCAGGCTCAAACACAGTGGATCTGGAAAAATTTCTCAATAGCAAATAGTTCATCTCCTGTTGGTGTTCAAATGGATGCAGAAAAATTTAAATACGACCAAGCGGGATAGGGACTCAATAAGTCTATTCTCATGACTACTTTAGCGATGATACGCGCGGTCCCGGTGAAAGTACGTACCTCTATTTCAAAGTACAATTGGTCAACAGTATCTATGCATCCCATGAAGTCTCCATACTACGTTCGTCCTATTAGGGTCGTGTCTATAAATCGCGATAAAATCTCTAACTCTCGTCGTATTATCTCAACTGTTGGTCTCTCTGCTCCTCTTCTTCATCTTTTTCTCGATTTATGTTCCTTCAGTTCCCTCTTCTTCTCGGAGGTATACTATAAAGGAAAAAGAGTTATATAACTATCGACTTCTAAACTAACCGTTCGTCGTTACAAAATACAAATCCTCGTTTCTCATTTCACTTCTATATCTCGTTTGTGATCTCAAAGTTCTCAAAATTCTCATCCAGTCTATTTCTCGTCTATCATCGTTCGTAATTCTCATCAATCTCTATTTCTCATTTTTCATCAAGCATTAACATCATCATCATTCTCAAAGCTCTGATAAAGATAGTGAAACTCTCTAGTCATAAACATCTCTTGTATACATATATATATATGGAAAATTGCCTCTCTCTTGAGGTCTTTTACAAAAGTAAGGTCTTATGTACAAAGGCCCTTGTTTAGCCCTATTTTGTGATGAATCTCTGGGTATTTACGTCTTATATTGACTTTTATTTTGGTCTCTTTCACTTAAGAGTTGAATGATTTGAGCTTTTGTGCTAATTTTGTTGTCTCAGGATTTTGTGCTCAAATTGATTGATATGTGGACAAAAATAAAGTCAGAATTTAGTTGATTGGTTTGAATAAGAATCGAAGTTTGTCTCGATACGAGTTCGTAGGCGAAAACGGATCCAAAATCCGACTTGAAACGAGGGAGAACAGGCCAAAACAAAACCGCTGCGCATTGCAGTAGACGGCGGGCGCCGTGGGACGGCGGCCGCCGTGCCCATTCTGCGAAAGGCCCTCACGGCGGCGCCGTTACACGGCGGCGGCCGCCTCTGTGCAGATCCGACAGTACGATTTTGCGTTTAAAAACCCCTTTCTAGGGTTTTACTTTATCACTTCCGACTCCAGCAGCCTCCACCTGCGATTTTATGCTTTTTCCCATAGTTTAGATAGATAGAAACATTCTAGATACTTGTGGATTCCGCTAGATCGTTGATTTCATTGGATCGATTGTAAGTTCTTCATTTTGATTAGTTAATCTTTACAAGCTTTCTCGTTATTGCATTGCTTAGATAATCGTTATTCCATGTTCAATTGATGAATCGTTGTTCTTTAATCTCGCCTAGATAATCGTTGTTTATGATTGATTGATTTATCTAATGCTTTCTAGATTGCTAGTTAAAACCCTAGGTTTCTTAGTTTCCTGCGTTCTTAATCTGCTTCCTTCTCATTCCGCCTAGATAGATTTATATGCTTTCTGTTGATTCTGCATTAGATAATTACAAGCTTATTTAATTACGCGCTAGTTAATCGGAGAGAGTGCCAGACCCAATTACCCGATTAGAGTGTTTAGATTTCTTTTAAGTTTCTTGTGAGCAATACGGTTAGAGCCCTGCTAAGTCTTCCTTGTGAGACGACTTGAGTCACCTTACCACCCTAGGACGACCTCGTATAAATTCGAGTCCATCCGTTAGGTGTTTTTGGATGAGTCAAATTTTGGCGCCGTTGCCGGGGAAGGCTTTAGGCATTTGATTGTGTTGCATTGTTTTCCGTGTTTATTTTTGTTTATTTCTTTTGACTCGGTTATTTTCTCCCTCCGGTGCGTTTGATTTGTTTGTTCGTGTTGTGTATGCAAGGACGTAGAAGCTTGAAGAGAAAGCTTGCACCTTACTACGACAACATTCATCGACCTCGGGAGGTTCTTTCAAGCCTGGAGAAGGAGTCCGAGTCCAGTTCGAGAAGTTTTGTGGAATCACAGTTTCGAGAGAAAAATTGTGAAGAGAGAATTGCTTCCAATCCCATTCTGGAAGCTTTTGAGGAGACACTTTCAGTGCATTTTGAAAAAGAAGAAGAAGCTTGGCCCAATCCTGACCAAGAAGCAATGGCGGAGCAGAATGTTCAGTACATGGGAGATTTTTCCAGGCCAGTTATTGGGACCACTAGCACGTCAGCTATAGTGCTTCCCACGGCGGTCCGAAATTACAATCTGAAGCCCAACGATTCAAACCTGCTGCCGCTCTTTTATGGGATGCCGAGTGAGGATGCTTTACAGTTCATCCGTGACTTCTGCACTCAAGTGCAGACCTTCCCACTATTGGAACTCACCGAGGATCAGTTGAGACTCAAGTGCTTAACTTATGCACTCAAGGATCGGGCTAGAACGTGGTTGCTGTCCCTGCCGCCGAACTCCATCACTACATGGGGAGAGGCGTGTGAGAAGTTCATGCTCAAGTACTACCCTAATCACAAGACTCAAGAGATTAGGAGCCAAATAATGAACTTCATGCAAGGAGCTGACGAGCCTCTCCACGAGGCTTGGGAGAGATTCCAAGAGCTCCTCCGCCAGTGCCCGCAGCACCAGCTAGCACCCGTCATGTTGATGCAGTTCTTCTATGACGGATTGATCCAGACGGCACAGTTTATGGTGGACAGTACAGCAGGGGGCAACATTGCCCGGAAGACAGCTGATGAGCTCAAAGGGATTTTCGAAACACTTGCCGCGAGTTCTCAACAGAAATCAGTTAGAGGAAGGAGGGTTGAAGCCAATGCAGTAGCTCCCAACAATGAGCTTCAGAAGCAAGTAGCGGACCTGATGAGGCAAGTACAACACCTCACGATGAACCAGGTGAAGGCTCCACCAGTTCATGCGCCACCAGCAGAAGGATGTGGCATATGTGGCGATTTTGGTCATGGAACCAACGCGTGCCATCGCATGGGGGAATGCACACCTGAAGGAGAAGCAGAGGTCTATGCTGCTCAGAGCTATCCGGGGAGGCCTCAATTTGAACAGAGGCCCGTGTTTAATCAAGGGCAACAAAATTCCAACTCGGGTTGGAGAGCTCAGCAGCAGAACTACACTCAAGCTTATCAGCAACAGCAGCCCCCGCAGTATCAGCAGTATCAACAGTTTCCTATACAACAAGGGAATTTTCAGCAGCAGCAGCAGCAGCAATACCAGAATGCTCCCCAACAGTTTCAGAAGCAAGCTCAACCACAGAAGCCGTCTCTCGAGGACACCATGCAGTCTTTCATGGAGATGACCAAACAGAACATGGAGTCTCAGAGTGCTACCATCAAGCGTCTCGAGACTACAGTTGGGCAACTTACAGGAACCCTGAATCAGCTGCAGCAAGAACAGCCGATCGGAAAGTTCCCGAACCAGGACAAACAGCCGCATCAAGCTCATGCCGTTGAGGTAGTCAAGGACAAGGCCCCAATAACCATGGGGAGATGGAGAAGCAAAACTGTGCAGGCAATCAAGGCTACCCAATCCCCCAGTGAGCCACTGCCACCCGTCACTGTTGCACTAGACCAACCACCACCCAAGCAAGGAGATCCAGGTAGCTTTATTTTTGATATTAGCTTAGGTGGGGTTGAAAAGGTTTTGGGAATGCTTGATTTGGGCGCGGCAGTCAATTTGATGCCGCTTGATATTTTTGAGAGGTTGGGAAATAAAGAGCTGAAATGCACGAACATTAAGATAGAGCTAGCTGACGGCTCCATTAGCAGCCCACGAGGCCTTGTTGAGGATGTTGAGGTGGTCGTGAGGGGGATTAGTGTTTTCACTGATTTTGTTGTACTTGATGAGGGAAAAGGGATTAGAGGCGAGAATGGGCATCTCGTGCTACTTGGCCGACCCTTTATGGCTACCACCCGTACTCGCATCGATGTGGGTACGGGAACTGTAAGTATGGTAGGGGCGGGTAGAGCGGTAACATTCTCTGTTTTTGATCAAAAACCTACTACCCCCACTCGCTTAATTCAAACCTGCTCTTATGTTGAAGCATTTGATGCTTTGGATGAGAACTATATTGTGCAGGAATTCCTTAATCAGCTGCAGGAGGAGGACGAGATCGTGGAGGAATTCCTTGCTAACCTGCAGGATGAGGCTGACATTGAGCAGGAATCTCTGGATAAGCTGCACGAGGAATATGACATAGAGCAAGGCTTCCTGTCTGCCTTGCCACTGGAAGAGAAGCTCGATGAGTTTGTGTCACTCAATCTCCTTGGATGGGTGGATAGAGGAGCATCTCATGATATGAGCATGGAACGCTCATTTGGAGGACCCGCAGCTGCAATTCAAAAAGATGTGTTTACAAGGGCGCTAAGGCAGCTGGAGCTCCAATCGGATTTTGGTTAAGGGACCTTCTTAGTCGGGCTGGCGACTTAAAAACTAGCGCTGCATGGGAGGCAACCCATGTTTTCTTGCTTTTTCTGGTTTCATTTTTCTGTCATTTTGTTTGTGTTGTGTTTTGTTACATCTGTTGTTTGGTGCAGGTTGTTGCGTTGGAGACTGCTTGTTCTTTGGATGAGAGAGAGGCAAACATCGTGGGACACTACAGAATCACCACTGGATCGGTATTTTGGGAAGTTTCCTCCTTCACCCCTCTTTTTGTTTGCACTGAGGACAGTGCCAGAGTTTAAGTGTGGGGGGGGGGGTGTTTGTTGGTGTTTGTTGATCCTATGGGTGCCTTTTTGTTGTGTTTTTGGGCTTTCTTGTGTGGGGCAAATGGTCTCCTTTATCTTGATTGTTGTTTGGCTTCAAGTAATAATGCACACTTTGATGATTTGTTCACAAGTAAATTTCATGCTTTGTGTTGGCTTGGTTGCTATCTTTGTCTCTCAGGCTATGCATATTCCTCTCTTGATGTAAGTTGTTTAATGTTTTGGATGCAACACCCTTATGAGCTATTCTTGACGTGATTTGTCCGGTAGATGCTAGAGGGAGTGTTTTCATTGTGATAGCCTACGATCTTATCCCTTGAGTTTGAATGTTGGTTTGTTGTGAAGTTTTCTATAGCTCTGGGTCTCTGCTCCTCTGACGGTAGTGTTATGAGCATGGAAAACCACGTGAGAACATTTTGGATTACCTCCAAAAGTGTTGATCTCACGAAAGTTGGCCCATCTATTGAGAATGGAATAACATCACCTTTAAAAGAAAGATGTATAAAATTATTTTTGGTTTGAATGTTTATCATCTTCAAGGAAAATGGGATTTGATTATAAAGGCAATCACATTAGGGAATTCACCTCTAGCGGAGAATTGGGTCTGATCGGATTGAATTGTATCATGTGGTTGTTGCTTCTTAAAATCTTAACAATGAACATCTCGTGAGGAATGTGAATGGCTAAGAGACTTAGATTGGTTGGAGATGTGAATGGTGAGGAAGTTTTCTTGTGAACTATCTTTTGGTGTCGTGACTTTGCTTGAGGACAAGCAAAGGATCAAGTGTGGGGGGGTTGTTTAGCCCTATTTTGTGATGAATCTCTGGGTATTTACGTCTTATATTGACTTTTATTTTGGTCTCTTTCACTTAAGAGTTGAATGATTTGAGCTTTTGTGCTAATTTTGTTGTCTCAGGATTTTGTGCTCAAATTGATTGATATGTGGACAAAAATAAAGTCAGAATTTAGTTGATTGGTTTGAATAAGAATCGAAGTTTGTCTCGATACGAGTTCGTAGGCGAAAACGGATCCAAAATCCGACTTGAAACGAGGGAGAACAGGCCAAAACAAAACCGCTGCGCATTGCAGTAGACGGCGGGCGCCGTGGGACGGCGGCCGCCGTGCCCATTCTGCGAAAGGCCCTCACGGCGGCGCCGTTACACGGCGGCGGCCGCCTCTGTGCAGATCCGACAGTACGATTTTGCGTTTAAAAACCCCTTTCTAGGGTTTTACTTTATCACTTCCGACTCCAGCAGCCTCCACCTGCGATTTTATGCTTTTTCCCATAGTTTAGATAGATAGAAACATTCTAGATACTTGTGGATTCCGCTAGATCGTTGATTTCATTGGATCGATTGTAAGTTCTTCATTTTGATTAGTTAATCTTTACAAGCTTTCTCGTTATTGCATTGCTTAGATAATCGTTATTCCATGTTCAATTGATGAATCGTTGTTCTTTAATCTCGCCTAGATAATCGTTGTTTATGATTGATTGATTTATCTAATGCTTTCTAGATTGCTAGTTAAAACCCTAGGTTTCTTAGTTTCCTGCGTTCTTAATCTGCTTCCTTCTCATTCCGCCTAGATAGATTTATATGCTTTCTGTTGATTCTGCATTAGATAATTACAAGCTTATTTAATTACGCGCTAGTTAATCGGAGAGAGTGCCAGACCCAATTACCCGATTAGAGTGTTTAGATTTCTTTTAAGTTTCTTGTGAGCAATACGGTTAGAGCCCTGCTAAGTCTTCCTTGTGAGACGACTTGAGTCACCTTACCACCCTAGGACGACCTCGTATAAATTCGAGTCCATCCGTTAGGTGTTTTTGGATGAGTCAGCCCTAACACCAAAATGATGCTCTAACTATACAAGCATCATAAGTACTAAGCATCTATAGGTCTATGCTATACACGCATACACACTATACTATACTGCTCTATCTATATATATATATCAACTATGCATTTAAACATATGTACACGTCTCCTAGACATATGCGATCACTAGCCAACATTGCCCGAGATCCTACTCGTCGCATCAATCAATACGGACTGTCATAGTCTGACTCATCCACTATCGGAGTATAGGCAGGTGTCTCAGGGACAGGTATCCATGTATCAACTCCATCGGCAGTAGTCTGTCGCTGTAGTGGCTGGGTCCAACCATAGCCGACCGTCATCTCTGGAGCATGCCGGTCGAGATCCTCCCTCCTGGGCGTATCGGGATGGTGAATATAGGATCGAGTGCATATACGTCTGAAAAGCTAAAGTGCCTGGCTCAGGCAACGGGGCAACCTTCGGATATGGATCAAAAGGAACATGCTGCGTCTCAGACTCAGTGGAAACAATCGGCTGCGCCGACTCAATGGGTGGCAATGGCAAAGGTGTCATCGCCGGTGTCAAATCCCAAGGCGGTAAATCAGCGCTGGAAGAAGGAATAAGTGATACAAACGTAAATAGGTCATGCTCGATCCCAGGTGAGTATGGCTCGAAAACCATCGGCTCTGGATCATCAGACTCAAGAGAAACTGAAATCGGATCAGCTGGGGGTAGAGGTGCCATTGGGAACGACTCCTCGGGAAGTGGAGGCACAACAACTAGCTCTCCTCCCTGGGATGGTCTCTCAAGCTCTCCATACGGCAGTGGAGGTGGATCGCCATAAGCAAAGTAACGGTGGCTCAGCGTCGCGATGAAACCACTGAGGTCTCCGTACCTGATGCCCTCCAGCTAGGTAGTATCTACGTACTGGGGCACTAAAGATGTCGCCCAGTCTCGCCACGAAGGTGGAAGTAGTGGAATCAAAAGCGTAATGGCCTCTGCGCCATCGATCCCATAGGGAATAGCCCTCATCCATCGTCGGTGATAGTGTGCCAGAAGTTCACCCAAGGTGTCATCCTCGTCCGGGATATACTCCCTGAACCATCGCTGCATCGCTGTCTCAATATGACTCGGCATCCTGTAATATAAAACATCATATCCATTAGAAAATGGATGACGAAACTTACTTGGTACATCTCAATCAACAACATACTCGTCCTCGTTTGGTACGGTGGGCATTGGCTATACTAGCCTCAACATCTCTCCTCATATTCCACATCAAGTGCCTCATATCAGAATCCATCATCTCAAACAATTCCGCCATCAAAACAATTCATAACTCATTAGTGAACCAAACTCAGCTTTTAACAGAAAAGCAATAAGAAACAACATCAACCTCTTACCTCGTTAAGCCGGAGGAGATGGGGTGCTGGGGTTTCGTTTCGAATTGACTCTCTCAAACTAGCCTAAGAATTCAAATTAGACTAGTACTCAAGTTAAAAAGATATCAGTAATCAAAGGTTCAACTTAGTCAAGCAATAGACTCAGAGCAGACGACCTGCTCTGATACCACCCTGTCGCAGCCCGAAATCCCGACACTAGTGATAGTGGGGTACGAGTATCGATACGACTATTTTTAAAAGAATAAAAGATAAGAAGAATAGGTCGATCATCAAGCGGAAGCTCGCATCAAAGCATGCTAAGGAAAATCATCATAATTTAACCCAAGGGTAAAATCGTCAACGTCGTTATAACTTTTTAATTATCAGGAATTTCACGAACAAAAACAAAACAGGTATAGCTTATTTTTCATAAGGAAACATAATATGCAGAGTATCGCAGCAAAAGGCGAACCGATTATATGTATGAAGACACATAACCGTGAGTATATTACTTGATTAGTATTCAAAGTAACTCCACATCAAGACTTTATCGATAAAAATTGAAATACGATAAAGTAAATACGTCATCTAACGATCCCCCACCAGCACCAGACCAATCTCACTCCTTGCTTAGCCTGCACATTTAGAAATACGTGCAGGGCGTGAGTACATAATACTCAGTGGGAAACGCCGAAAAACAAGAAAGGTGCTCTTAGAGCTATATGTTTGAAGCTTGCCACATCTCAGCAATACACATAAATAAGTTAGTATCAAATGAATCTGTGCATGCAGTTTTCATAATCATGACACCATAAGTAAACGAATGACAGCTGTCAAAGATCTCAACATGCATGTACCACATCTACAACTCATCATCATCAAAGGTACTGAGAAGTAGGCCTCCCTCTCAAGTACCGTGACCGGCCGACTCGAAGACGGCTCACAGTCACCTCTGTGCACAAAATTCCGCGTGTGGCAGGACTGAAATCGTCTCATCTCATCAGTAGAGGGTAACACACAAGCTCAACATCAAAAAAAATTGGCAAGTCAAACAATTCTTAAACATCATTTAACTCAAATCATTTGCTCAGCTCATTATATCATCAAATCATTTTAGAAAGCTCGGATAATATATTTATACTTAAAATATTGCCCACCTGAAGACCTTACTCAAAAACTCCCGTCAAAGCGGAGTTACTTACTTCCTTGCTCTGCTCGTGTCTTCAGGGATCATCGTCATCATCGAAGGTTCATGTCAGAAAATGAATCTCGATTAGAAACTCATTGGCAAAATCTCATGCCTTAACTCATGCTCTATCTCATATTCTATTTCTTTATTCTACTCTATATAGACTCTTCACTCATCTCAAATCCTTAAGCTCAAGGATAGGTTTCAAGAAAATCATGGTTCTAAGTCTCGATTTATCTCTCATATAAGACTCGTCAAATCTCATTCAACACGTAGACAACACAATCACATAAAGCACATAAGAAAATACAATCAAACATCAACAAAACATGCTCCATTTTCACACTGACTCAACTTCAAAATTTAACACGTTCTGACTCCGACATCCCCTGGACTCCAGACTCATACCAAAAGAAAGGTCTTTGAGTCTAGTTTCATATAATAAAAAGTAGAGTCAAAAACTCCAAGTGGTTTGGGAGATATGGCGTTTTTACCACAGTCTACCATATTCGGCAGTTTTGAGTAATCGAAAACTTTGATTTTTGAAAAATAGTAAATGTTGTCAAACTGAGCCCATACAGTAAGGTTGATACCATAAAAATTTGGAAAGCTAGATAGCACAGGAAGCTACTGAAATGATTGACTTTGTCCCCTGTTCTCTGCAATTCCCGGTAGAAATGTGCAGATTTAGTTTTGCATTTTATAAAAATAGTAAATCAAGTCCAAATGACTTGAAATTTTACCGGTGTGCTCAAGACTCATGTAGGGACATGCTGTAAAATTTTTAAATCCATTAGACATCGAAAACACGTCGATCACAGCAGGTCAGTAGGCCTACGAAATTCACCAAAATCTCATCTCAACTCTTTAATTACTCAATTCAACATTCCTTCAAGGAAACTCATCAAAGCTCATTTTTAAACACTTAAAACACTCAAAAACATTCAAGCACTTTATAAAACTCATCATACTCAAATCTCCTCTTACATCATAAACTCAAATCTCAAAGAAAACGTTTCAACAAACGTATCAATTCAATCCTCTTCTCAATTTCATGCTCAAAATCATTCAATCATTCATTAATGACTTCATACATCATATAACTCATTTTACACAAATAAATCCCCTATAATCATGCCAACTAAACTCTAAAAAAAATTTATATACCCACATAAACTCTCAACAAAAACATGACAACTTTCACATAATGGTCATAAAGCAAATTAGACCTCATGTTATCAATCATTGACTTCTCAAAATATGAAAACTCAAAAACTCTCATAAACTACTCAAGTCAAAATTTCACTTAGCCTACAAAAGACTTAATCAAACATATTAAAACACTAATATCATGCTCAAAAACATATATCTTAAGCTAAATCACTTAATAGACACATAGACAAGAAAGTCCTAATTTTTATTAAACTAAACTCTTTGAAATTTTATAAACACACATGGATCTTTAATCTCATCATATATCTATCAATTTTAGTCATTTAAACTCACATATATTCCATCAATTTACAAATTAGAGCATAGATACACATAGCCCTAATTTTAGTAAACTAACTCATATCAAAATCATCATTTGACATCATATACTCAATTTACTCCATCAATCATCATCATAAACATCTCATGAACTCATCCTCATCATCAATTCATCATTTTAATCATCAACTCTCAAATTCCCAATTTTTGGGTAAACTAAACTCATCCGATTTTTACATCTCAAAGCATAGCTTTTCAAAACACACATCAATCTTCACCAATCATCATATAAAACTCATTTTTCACCCCAAATCAAGAAAAGAAAAAGAAAAATTTTTGAAGGGTTGAAGACCCAAATTTTCGAAAATTATGAAAAAATGAAGGGGGTGATTTTCTTGCTTCAAACTCTCAAGAATACTCATGTACAAACTCATACAAGTCTAATCTATGAATATGGAGATCACTTACCCAAGTTTACACCAATTATCAAACTTTCTCTCTCTAACTTTGAAGATCAATCTTCAAGGATTTCCTTGAATTCAAGTTGATAGGAGGTGTTTAGGTGGGATTTTGTTGGTGATTTATGTGTTTGGCATATTTTGGTGAAGCTTCGGAGGTCTCATCCATGGTTGACAATGGTGGAAAGTAGAGAGATGAAGGAGAGAAGGTGGTGATCGAAAATGAGGGAGTGAGGAGTGAGAGAGGATTTTGCAAGATATGCTTGGATTTGGCTAATCTTTGGAAAGATTTGTAATCTTATGAAATATTTGGCAATTAATGCCTTGATCTCTCTCTCTCTAATCTCTACACTCTCTCTAATCTCTACTCTCTCAATCTCTACACTTAGCAATTTATTGAATTAGTCACATGCTTAGGAAAATTAAAATAATAGTGTGAGTAAGGTGATTAAATAATAATCACAAAAATTATGGAAATGTCACTCATTAATAAAATACCATAGCATAATTATTCATGTGACCAAATAAAATAATTATAGCACTAATATTAGTGCACTCACTCAATTATAATATTCCTCTTCGTAGGAAAAATAATTTAAAAAAAAAAATTATGCTAGGAAAAATTTCCATAAACCGGCATCATTCGATTTCTCGGGAAAAATAAACCACACTTGCTTTGGAAACTTAATCAAAATTCCCAATGCTAAGGTCTCAAATAAAAATCATAATAACTTGGTCATAATGACACACGTCACAGAAATCACATTATCAATCAGTCACGTATATTCACATATCATCACATCAAAGCAGTCGGCAGA
This sequence comes from Salvia miltiorrhiza, assembly GCF_028751815.1. NCBI lineage: Eukaryota > Viridiplantae > Streptophyta > Magnoliopsida > Lamiales > Lamiaceae > Salvia > Salvia miltiorrhiza. Next base: position 29,992,903 of record NC_080392.1, on the reverse strand, counting down.
CACAAATAAGCTAGACGTCTCTCAGACCGACTCTATTTATCAAGGTTTCTCACTCTTTCTTCCTCGACTCTATTTCCAACTCATTATTCCTATTTTTCTTAATAGGATAGTCCAACTCTGATAATTCGGTATCCGGTAACTCTATTCCCGGTAGTTGGAAATAAAATAAAATCTCAGCTCAATTCAATCAGCATCTCTATCTCAACTCATTTCTCAAATCTCATCACTCTAATTCCATCATCGGTTTATTCACTCGTATTTCTATTTAAAAGACAATCTGTCTTATCTGCTCATAAAAAAAAGTAGTCTCGTATTTCGACATCTCAGTACTCTCAATAGTGTTAAGACACTATCTCACAACATGAGGAAAAGTACGGGGTGTTACATCTCTGACCTTTGGAAACCGTCGGCGAACTGGGAAGTGATTCCTCTCGGGAAGGGATATTTTACGCTAAAATTTTCTACACATTCTCCTATGGCTATTTTCGATGATGCTCCGGTGTCTGCTATGGCCTTAGCTGTGCAGATTAAAGCTTTCATTTTCGAAGCCTCTCGCATCAGCCTGGGGGAGATGGCGAACTCTGTGGACGATCTTCTTGTTCTTCATGGTCTTGGGGTCCCGGGTCGACCTCGTCGGCCTACTTCCTACATCTATGTGTTTTGGCTTCCTCCTCCTCAGCCTTGGCGGAAGATTAATATTGATGGTTCGGTGCATGGCTCCCCTCCCCTTATCCACGCTGGTGGGGTTATGCGTGACGCCTCGTCTGTCTTAGGTTGCTTCCATTTCTCTGCTGGCCGTGGTTGGGCGTTTGAAGCCGAGCTTCTTGCCCTCATCATTGCCCTGGAGCAGATCATCGCTCAGAACTGGGATTTCGTGTGGATTGAGACGGACTGCACCTACATGGTTGATCTCCTCCGTTCGCGCTCCCACACGGTCCCGTGGAGATTCTTCAGTCGTTGGCGGAAGGTACTTTCTTCCATTGCTGATTTGCACATTATTATCACTCACATTTACAGGGAAGGAAACAGGGTTGCTGACTTCATGGCCTCTTCGGTGACGGAGGAGGGTATTTGGCCGTTTGCGATCCCGGAGATTCTTCATTTGGTGAGAGATGACAGAAGAGGTCTTCCTTACATTCGTATCGCCTCCTAAGTGCGATGGGTTGTACAGGGAAGTTTCTGTCCTTTTCATGCTTTTTGCTGTTTTTTGTTTTCGGTTCTTGGGCTGTTGTTTGCGGGCTTTGCTCCTGGGATCCCTGGGTCCGCTGGTATTGGGTGGTGATCTCTTCTTTACATCCCGCTGAGCTTCTTCACTGCTTTGGTTTTGCCCTGGCTTCCGAGGCTCTGGCTTGTGTTGGGTTCTGGTGGCTGATCTTGGCCTTAAGCTCGGTGCATGTCTAGGGTGTGATCCGGATTTTACGTTTTGGGGAGGCAACGGATGGATGAGCTTCTTTGATGGGATTTGTCCGGTTGATGTTTGCAGGAGTGTCTTCATGGCAAGCTGGTTTCTCTGGTTATGTTGGCTGTTCTCTTGGTCTCTGCTCCAATGTCAATCAAACCGTTATGAGCATGGAAAACCCCGCGGGAAGTCTTTGGTGTTCCCAACTACTTCATCCCGTGAAGCTGGCCTCCTTCAGGCCTCTGCTCCTATGATGGTGGTATTGTTATGAGCATGGGAAACCTCGCGGGTCTCCTTTGGTTACCCCAATTACTTCATCCCGTGAAGATTGGCCTTCTAATGTTTAATTTTAAATTTGTATTTTTGGTTGAGTTTCTTAACGGCTTCGCTTTAGGAGACTCACTGCTTGCGGGGAATCGGGTCTGACCGGATTGGTCGCTTCTCTTGATGTTGCCTCCCCAGACTTTCCTTCGTTCTCATCCTCGGTCTGCAGTGCTTGAGGCAGGTCTGTTTGGGGCTTGTTTTGGTGGGGGAGCCTCGTGAAGCCTTTGCTCTCCGGGGCCGGTTTGGTGGTTTGATGGAACGTTTGAGGTGCTGTTCCACCCTTGACCTTTGTCCCTGGGGGGAAGGGTTGGTTTTTTGCTTTGTCGTTCTTCTTTACTTCGTTGTTCTGTTGTGTTTTGGTTTGTTCGGTCTGCTGCTGTTTTGCTTCTTGTTTGGCAGGTTGGCTCGGGCACGCGTCTGGCGCTTTGACTCCTCTGGCGCCTTGCCTCCTCTGGCGCCTTGTCTCCTCTGGCGTCTCGTCCCCTCTGGCGCCTCAACTCCTCTGGCGCCTTGGCTCCTCTGGCGCCTCGACTCCTCTGGCGCCTTGTCTCCTCTGGCGCCTCGACTCCACTGGCGCCTGGAATCCTCTGGCGCCTTGCCCCCTCTGGCGCCTGGTTTACTTTGGCGCCCCGTTTCCCTTGGCGACTCGACTCCTCTGGTGGACTTGACCCCTATGGCACCTCGACTTCTCTGGCGCCTCGACTCCTCTGGCGCCTTGGCCCCGCTGGCGCCTTGACTTCGCTGGCGCCTCGCCTCCTCTGGAGCCTCGACTGCTTTGGCGCCTCGACTGCTCTGGCGCCTTGACTCCCCTGGCGACTTAACTCCTTTGGCGCCTCGTCTCCTATGGCGCCTTGTCTCTTCTGGCTCCTTGACTCCTCTGGCGCCTCGTCTCCACTGGCGCCTCATTTCCTCTGGCGACTGCGGTCCCGTTTTTGTTTGTTTTTGTTGTTTTCCTTTATCCTTTGCTTGGTTTTTTTTGTCTTCTTTTTGTCTTGTTTTTTTCGGACTCTCCTTGTTTGCGCCTGTGCTCTCAAGGGTTTTTATTTTCTTCAATAAAATTTCTATTTCAGCAGATCCTCCTGGTTCGCTCCTTATAGAGCACCGCATTGTCGTAAGCCTCCAACCGAAGCTCTTCTAACTCACTCAGCTGCAACTTCCTCGCTTCTCCAGCTAGGGTCATTGACTCATCCAAAAACACCTAGCGGATGGACTCGAATTTATACGAGGACGTCCTAGGGCGGTAAGGTGACTCAAGTCGTCTCACACGGAAGGCTTAGCAGGGCTTTAATTGTATTACTCACAAGAAACGGAAAGGAAACCTAAACACTCTAATCGGGTAGTTGGGTCTGGCACTATCTCGCACTCTAATCACCAAGACATAAACAGAAGAAAGCAATAAACATTAACTAATGCAGTAGATATGAAATAACTAAGAACATAAGATTAAACATTAAGCCTATCAACTAGGGTTTTAATCTAGTACTCTAAACAAAGCGATCATAAACTCATAAACAACAATCAATTGCTCCCTAGGCATGAAAACTAAATCAAGCATCAGATTCAAATTCAAAGAGAGCTTTAATCACCATAAAAGAGATTCCTAAACATTCACCGTTAAGAGAAATCCGTAGGCAACAATAACGAACTAACAAATCACATAAATTATCAAGATTCAACGAAAATAATCTCAAATCATCACATTCATCAAAAGCATAAAACAAAGGATTCAAATAACCAAAGGATTCAAATAAACTAAGAGAATCAAGTGAGTTCTTACAAAACGTAGTGATCCAATATACTAATCCGATGGAATGTTGATTGATATCAATAGTGATCCAATGAATCCAAAAGCAAATGTTAATGTTTTGAAACTCCAAAAACCATGGAAAAAGTGTGGAATTCGCCCTAGAGGCTGCTGGGATAGAGTGTGGCTGAAAAAACCCTAAAATTCGGCTTTATATGGCATAAAACATAACTGCCGAAACGCCCGGAACGGCGGCCGCCGTGGGATGGCGCCGCCGTGAGTGGCCTTCGCTGTTTACCCCAGGAATTGCACGGCCCGCGCCTTGGGGCCGCGGCCGTGAGCCTGACTTCAAAAACTGCTCCCACGATGCCAAAAACGCCTAACAGCTCTCGATTCCTGCACACGACAGTAGTACACCCAAAAAGTCATCGAGCACGTGAAAAATAGAGCACAAAGGTACGAAACGAGCTCAAAAATGCAGTAGAAACACTAGCAAATATCACCCAAAAGCGAGGTAAACAACCCTCCCACACTTAAATCCTTGCTTGTCCTCAAGCAACAATCACAATATTGAAAGAAAATCCACAAGCGATTCTTCTCACCAAGCAAACCCAAACCAATCCAAGTCCTTCAAGATATCAATGTCCCCCAATTAAGTGTTCAAAGCTAAGATTTAAAAATGCAACAACAAGGTGATACAACTCAATCCGATCAGACCCAATTCTCCGCTAAGGGTGAATTTCCTAATGCAATTTCCTTTATAATCATATCTCATTCGTTTTTCATAATCTTTCATTTTTTCACAATACACTTCTCTTTTTTTTTGGGGTCACGTTATTTTCGCTCTTAATAGATAGGCCATGATTCACGAGATTGAACTTTTGGAGGTGATCCAAAATATTCTCGTGTGGTTTCTCATGCTCATAATGAAGCCATTAGAGGAGCAGAGACCTAGAGCTATAAAAAACTCAACAACCAACCAAACAATTCAACACAGAGAAAGATATTAGGAAATTGCACTAAAAACACTCCCCCTAGCATCTACCAGACAAATCACGTCAAGAGTTGCTCATCAGGGTGTTGCATCAAAACCTTAAACTAATTACACTTCATTAGGAACAATTCAATCATAAAAGACAAGGACAACAAACAACACAAAACACAACCCAGAATCGCTAGTGAACCATCATCAATATGCGAAGCACTTCGAAAACAAGCAAGAAAGCAAGACGAGGGAACCATTCGCCCCAAGACAAGCAAACAGGGCACCACAACCAAGCATGCAACGTAGTGATAGAGCATCATAAACTCCGCATGCAGCACAATCAACAACACAACCAAGACAAAACCATAAGACCCCCACAACGAATAAATAACGCCCCTCCCCCACGGAGAAAAAAACTTGCACTGTCCTCAGGGCACAAAAAAGAGAAAGTTAGAGAACGTCCCTGAATAGGAGTGCAGCCAACACGGCGATGGCGGTAGAGAGAGCGGCAACCCAAACCTGTATAGCTAGCAACCACAAAAACCCACAAGAGAAAACAGCATAAAACAGAAAAGAAACGAAAGCAAAGAATATGTACAAAAGTGGGTAAATGGGGAGCTCATTAGGGGCCCCGAGGGGGGCCCGGGGGGTGCCGGAACTAGTCCTGGTTCTGCAGGGAGAAGGCGGCCCACTGCCTCTCGAGGTCGGCGATGTAGTAGTTGGTGTCGGTGAGGCCCTGGTTGGCGTCGGTCAGGCCCTGGTTGTATTGGGCAAACCGAGCATCATACGACGACACTTGCTCACGCAAACGCGTGACCTCCCCGCCTATGGTATTGACACGGCCGTAGACGTCGCCCAACTGTTGCTGCATGGGCGTCACTTGGCCACCAAGATGGTCCAGATGACCATAAATATCATCGATACTGTCATATAGGCCACCCACCGAGTCCTGCACCGTATCAAAGCGAGAGTAGACCTCCTGACGAAATTGGCCAAAGGACTCGTCGAAGTGGGCCTGGAACTGCTGAAAAGCATTGGAGGAGCCGGCCTCAGGATCATACGTGAAAGACGGTGGTGGTGCAGGCTCCTCCTCCTCTTCATCATCGCCCTCATCATCGTCATCTAAGACATGGCGCGCCGAGGATGACGTGCCCTCGCCCTGGTTAAATTGTTGCAAGATGGAACGAACTTTGGGGCGTTGGGCCTGTGGAATGATGGTGAAATCAGAGGCCACAAACGTCTTGAGCTCTGAGCGATCGATGGGCCTTTGCATAAGGGGGCGCAGGTGATTGGGGACCTCGGTCGGCGTGAAGAGACGGAAGTGGAGGGCTAGGGTGGTTGAAATGGGGCTCAGGGAGGGCTTGAATCCTCCGTGCCGGGCCATGGTATGCAGCTGGTTCCAAATAATGGTGGTGGCATCAATCTTCTTCTTTCGCTTGGCACACCATAACATATACACCTCCGACGCATTCACTTTGTTCGCCTGTTCCTTGCCCATAAAACAGAAAGACAGGAACTTGTGTAGAATGCCCATGTCGACGTGCCGAAGCTGGTTATTCGGGATACCCTGGCCGGTCCAAGTTGGCAAACCCGTTAACTCTTTTCAAGCATTGGCAACCACCCAAGTATCCGGCATACCCTTTAATGGCTTCGGGTGAAAACCAAAGACTTCGTTCATCACCCGATAATCAATCACGAGCGGCCTATTGAGCATGCGACAATGGAGCTGGGACTTGTCGGCGGTGAAGTTGAGGGTGCATAAGAACTCTAAATGCAGCGGAAGCAAGCCTGGCGGTGTGGTTTGTGTATACTTGAAGAGTCCCATATTCTGCAGATGTGTCTCGATGGCTTTGTCAAGCTTCAACCTTCTGAGCAATGGCCAATCAAGACAGCGAGGTTGGGTGACTTGCTTCCCTTTTAAGGCCTTCCACCGAGTGCCCTCCCAATCTTCGTAGATAGCGAAAGGGGCATTATAGACGTGGTGGATATCCTTCGGTGGAGTGGGAGGGCGGGAGGGGCGGCTAGGAGAGGCCTGAGGGCTAGGTGGGGCCTCGTCTTCTTCGTCGGTGACTAATAGGCATCGTCGGCGCTTGTAGGAATTGAGATTAGCCATAGTAGGAGGTGGATGGTGGCGGACGTGCAGACGGCGGAGACGGTGCAGACGGCGGCGGCCGTGCAGACGGCGGCGGCTGTGGGCGGCTGGAGGCGGCGCTGCTGGGCGGGCTGGAGGCGGCGCTGCTGGGCTGGAGCTGATGGTGTGAGTTGCTGCGGCGGTGGGTGCGGCGGCAGCGGCGGCGCTGTGTGGCGGCGGCGGCGGCAGTGTGGAAGCGGTGGTAGTGATGGATGTTGGTGGAGGTTGGTGGTGGTGTGGTGGTTATGGAGAATGAGAGGGAGGCGTGAGATGGTGAGGGGGCGGGTGGCTGATGGAAGGGAGGGAAAAGTAGGGTTTAGTTTTTATAGTGAGGTGGCGGGCTGGGCTGGGCTGGGCGGGCTGGGAGGGACGGGCTGGGGGTGACGGCGCCCGCCGTGGGACGGCGCCGCCGTGCACCCCCTTCGGGGTTTTTGGTGGAATTGGTGTGTGGGTGTGACGGCGGCCGCCGTGGCACAGCGGCGCCATGGACGGCGCCGCCGTCACCCCCCTTCGGGTTTTTGGCTGGTTTTGGTTGTGAAAAATGTACGGCCGCCGCCGTGGGGCGGCGGCGGGTGTCCCTGGACATCCAGCGGCCCTTCTCACCTTCTTCGAGCTCGGAGGGAGTCCGATAAGCCTATTTCCTGCATCACCACAATTAAACACTAGTAAAAACCTAATTAAAACCAGCAAAAACAGGATAAAACACCTCAAGAACTCACTCCACACAAAACAAAAGAGAAAAGAGAAAAGAAAGAAACGTGGGTTGCCTCCCACGAAGCGCTCTAGTTAAGGTCGAGAGCTCGACGGTATTAAGCCTTGTCAAAACGTTGGGTCGTGGAGTGCTTGAGACTCCACTACAACGGCAACCACTTCATGCTCCAGGTAGGGCTTCACCCTATGCCCATTTATTGTAAATTTCTCTTCGTTGTTCTCCTTGCTTAAGATCATGGCGCCATGAGGAAGAATCTCCTTAAGGATGAAAGGACCGCTCCAACGAGACTTGAACTTGCCCGGGAAGAGTTTCAACCTTGAGTTGAACAAAAGAACATTCATTCCGGGCTGGAGATTCTTGGGCACAATACGGCTATCGTGCAACCTCTTGACTTTGTCTTTGTAGATCCTTGCATTCTCGTACGCCTCGTTACGCAATTCATCGAGTTCTTCCATTTGCAAGGCTCAATGCTTCCCCGCGGTTGTAAGGTCGCAATTTGTGGCCTTGATGGCCCAATAAGCCTGGTGCTCAACCTCCACCGGTAAGTGGCATGCCTTACCATAGACAAGGCGGTAGGGGCTCATTCCTAGGACTCCTTTGAAGGCAGTTCGATACGCCCACAAAACATCATTGAGCTTAAGAGATCAATCCTTACGAGAGGGTTGGACCATCTTTTTAAGTATGCACTTGATTTGCCGATTACTTGTTTCGGCTTGCCCCGAGGTTTGAGGATGATAGGGTGTGGCAACCTTGTGAGTAATGTCGTTTTTCCTCATGAACTTCTCAAAAAGCTTGTTGCAGAAGTGTTTGCCTCCATCACTGATGATAGCTTTGGGAAATCCAAACCTACACAATATGTTCTCCTGCACAAACTTCAAAACCACATTAGCATCACATGTCCTCGTGGGGATAGCCTCAACCCACTTGGACACATAAGCGACGGCAAGCAAAATATACTCAAAACCGTAAGACATAGGGAAGGGGCCCATGAAGTCTATGCCCCACACATCAAAAATCTCAACAACAAGAATGCTCGTGAGGGGCATTTCATTCTTGCGCCCAATGTTCCCAACTCTTTGGCACCGATCACAAGCAAGGTAAAAAGTATGAGCATCTTTAAAAAGAGTTGGCCAAAACAAACCGGATTGGAGGACCTTGTGAGCCGTCTTTTGTCCACCAAAATGCCCACCACAATGAGCTTCATGGCAAAGCTTCAACACTTGTTGTTGCTCCACATCCGGGATGCATCTCCGAATCATCTCGTCCTTTCCCAACTTGAAGAGGTAAGGGTCTTCCCAATAATATTGCCTGCAAGTAGCCAAAAATCTTTTCCTCTCTTGGGAAGTTAGATCGGGTCTTAATTCCCCACAAGCAAGGTAATTGACGATATCAGCAAACCAAGGCACATAGGCAATTTCATATGTATGTTCAAACGGGAAGGACTAATGGATGACATCTTGACTCGACTCAACCACATTATGCTCAAGTCTAGATAAGTGATTGGCAACGGAGTTTTCACTCCCCTTCTTATCCTTAATCTCAAGATCAAACTCTTGCAACAATAAAATCCAACGGATAAGACGTGGCTTGGCTTGGGACTTAGTCAACAAATATCTTAGTGCCGCATGATCACTATGGACAATTACTTTAGAACCTAATATAAGCACGAAACTTGTCTAAAGCAAAAACCACAGCAAGCAATTCTTTTTCAGTGGTGGTGTAATTCACTTGTGCACTATTCAAAGTCAAGCTAGCATAGTAAATCACATGCAACATCTTATCTACACGTTGACCAAGTACGGCTCCCACAGCGGAGTTTGATGCATCACACATAATCTCAAAAGGCAATGACCAATTGGGTGCAACCACAACAGGTGCAGTGCTCAACTTAAGCTTTAACAATTCGAAGGCATGCATGCAAGTTTCATCACAATCAAAGTCCACATCTTGAGCAAGTAGACGACATAAAGGTTGGATAATCTTAGAGAAATCCTTAATGAAACGCCGGTAAAACCCGGCATGACCTAGAAAACTCTTTATGCCTTTCACATCAATTGGCGGGGGTAATTTTTCAATCACCTCCACCTTAGCCCTATCAACCTCTATACCATCTTTTGACACAACGTGGCCAAGAACGATGCCACTAGTCACCATGAAGTGACTCTTTTCCCAACTTAGAGTTAGCCCACTCTCTATACACCTTTTTAACACCAAGTTAATCTTACCCAAACAATCACTAAACGAATTACCAAACACGGAAAAATCATCCATGAAAATTTCAACAAAATCACCTATCATTTCCGCGAAGATCGACATCATGCACCGTTGGAAGGTTCCCAGTGCATTGCATAGTCCAAATGGCATCCTCTTCCACGCAAAGGTACCAAACGGGGTGGTGAACGCTGTCTTGTCCTGACCTTCTGGCGCGATTGCTATTTGGTAATAACCTGACAAGCCATCAAAGAAACAGTAAAAATCATGACCAGCTAAACGATCCAACATTTGATCAATGAAAGGGAGAGGAAAATGATCCTTTTTTGTGATGGCATTTAGCTTCCTGTAGTCAATGCACATACGCCAACCCGTGACCGGACGGGTCGGTACCAACTCCTTGTTGTCATTCAGGATAACCGTGATTTCTCCTTTCTTGGGCACCACATGCACCGGGCTTACCCACTAACTATCGGCGATAGGGTAAATGATCCCTTCCGCTAATAGTTTGAGTATCTCCTTGCGTACTACCTCCATGAGGACGGGGTTTAGTGTTCGTTGGTCGTCCCTCTTAGGTGTTGCTCCATCCACGAGGTGAATCCGATGCATGCACATGGCGGGGCTAATGCCACTAATGTCGGCAAGGCCCCATCCAAATGCCAGCTTGTTGCTCCTTAGCACTTCCATCAATGCCATTTCTTGCACATGAGTGAGCTCGGTGGATATTATCATGGGCTTCTCCTCTCCTTCTTCCAAGTACACATACTTGAGGTGTTTGGGGAGCTCCTTGAGTTCCAATTTGGGCTTTTTGCACTTCGTGGCATCTTCAAGCACCACAGGCTCATCAATGGGGAGTTTGTCTCTTCGTTCTCTCTCTCTTTCCTCGGCTTCCCAAGCAAACTCCTCCATGTCCGCCGATCCTGCAAAGACCTCCACTATCTCTTGTTCCTGCACATAAACCATCTCGGCGAGGCCATCAATAGCATCTATATAGGAACATTCATTAGTAAATGAGGATGATGGCAAAGCGCGACTATGATGCACGGAAAAAGACACGGACTCTCCTAACACGGTAATTTTTATTGTTCCATTTTTAACATCAATCAACGTGTTAGTGGTGGCCATGAATGGTCTTCCTAGCAGTAAAGTATGTTCCTTGCCATTCTCATGAACTTCTCCTATTTCAAGCACAACAAAATCGACAGGCACGATCAAACCACCCACTCTAACTAAAATATCCTCAATGACCCCACGAGGATACCTAATTGATCTATCCGTCAATTGCAAGCACATTCGAGTGGGTTTTAAATCGCCTAACTCTAGTTGTTTAAAAATAGAGTATGGCATCAAATTTATCCCTGCCCCCAAATCAAGCATACCCGAGGCCTCCTTACCATTCCCCAAAGCAATATTGATAACAAAACTACCTGGATCTTGTTGCTTGGGTGGCAAGGGTTGTTGCATGATGAATTTGCGACCTCGGACACAAGAATCTTTTCGTTGTCAACAAACTTCCTCTTCTTGGATGCCAGCTCTTTAAAGAACTTCACATAGGCCGGGACATTTCTGATCACGTCCAGAAGTGGCAAGTTGACATTCACCTTTGCCAACATGTTGTAGAAGTCGGTGAATTGTTGATCTTGCTTCTCATTCCTCAACCGACCAGGGTACGGAATCGGTGGTCTGTAGGGCTTGGTGGCCTTGTGAAGCTTCACCGAGGGCTCTCCTTGCTGCTCTTCTTCTCTCGGTGGGGGTAATTCCTTCACCGTCTCCTCCTCACAGGTTTCCTTAAGGTGCTCGTCAATGGGGATCTCCACTTTGTTGTCCACCTTCTTTCCACTCCGCAGAACTGTGACAGCTTGAGCTTGATGCGATTGCAATCCTTGTCCACGGAGCTTCCCTGGTTGTTGCTGTTGTTGCATCTGGTTTAAGGTCCCTGAGAGTTGTCCAACAGTTATCTCGAGACGCTTGATTGTAGCAGACTGGGACTCCATGTTCTGTTTGGTCATCTCCATAAAGGACTGCATGGTCTCCTCGAGAGACGGCTTCTGCGGTTGAGCTTACTTCTGAAACTGTTGGGGAGCATTCTGGTATTGCTGCTACTGCTGAAAATTCCCTTGTTGCATAGGGAACTATTGATACTGCTGATACTGCGGGGGCTGCTGCTGCTGATAAGCTTGAGGGTAGTTCGGCTGCTGAGGAAAAGGGAACTGTTGTTGAGGCGGGTAAAACTGCTGCTGGTTCTTATACCCAAATTGCTGAGGAGGGCGGCGGAACTGATTGCCTTGATTTGATCCCGACCCTTGGCTAGGCGCTTGGTTCCTCCATCCAGAATTCTGCTGAGCTCTCCAACCCGAGTTGGAATTTTGTTGCCCTTGATTAAACATGGGCCTCTGTTCAAATTGAGGCCTCCCCGGGTATCCCTGGGCAGCATAGACCTCTGCCTCCCCTTCAGGTGTGAACTCCCCCATTCGATGGCACTCGTTGGTTCCATGGCCAAAATCGCCACATATGCCACATCCTTCTGCTGGCGGTGCTTGAACGGGTGGAGTTTCGACATTCTTAGGTGCTGAACTTGTCTCATCAAGTCCGCTACCTGCTTCTGCAGCTCATTGTTCGGGGCTACTGCGTTGGCTTCGACCCTCCTTCCTCTGACTGACTTTTGTTGAGAACTAGCTGCAAGTGTGTTGAAAATCTCCTTGAGCTCATCAGCTGTCTTCCGGGCAATGTTGCCCCCTGCGGTACTGTCCACCATAAACTGTGCCGTCTGAATCAATCCGTCATAGAAGAACTGCATCAACATGACGGGTGCTAGCTGGTGCTGTGGGCACTGGCGAAGGAGCTCTTGGAATCTCTCCCAAGCCTCGGAGAGGCTCGTCAGCTCCTTGTATGAAGTTCATTATTTGAGTCCTAATCTCCTGTGTCTTGTGATTAGGGTAATACTTGAGCATGAACTTCTCGCATGCCTCTCCCCATGTGGTGATGGAGTTTGGCGGCAGGGACAGTAACCACGTCCTAGCCCGGTCCTTGAGTGCATAAGGTAAGCAGTTGAGTCTCAATTGATTCTCGGTGAGTTCCAGCAGTGGGAAAGTCTGCACTTGAGTGTAGAAGTCACGGATGAACTGCAAGGCATCTTCACTTGGCTTCCCATGAAAGAGCGGCAGCAGGTTTGAGTCGTTGGGCTTCAGATTATAATTTCGGACCGCCGTGGGAAGCACTATTGCCGAAGTGCTAGTATTCCCAATAACCGGCCTGGAGAAGTCTCCCATGTACTGCACATTCTGTTCCGCCATGGCTTCTTGGTCAGGATTGGGATGAACTTCTTCTTCTTCTTCTTCTTCTTCTTCTAACGGTTCTTCTAAATCAACTGAGCGCGAATCCTCAAAGTCTTCCACAATGGGGTTGGAAGCGATCCTCTCTTTACAGTCTTCCTCTCGAAACTGTGATTCCACAATGTTTCTCGAACTGGACTCGGACTCCTCCTCCAGGCTTGAAAGGATCTCACGAGGTCAATGTATGTTGTCGTAGTAAGGTGCAAGCTTTCTCTTCAAGCTCCTGCGTCCTTGCATACACAACACGAACAAATAAATCAAATGCACCGGAGGAAGAAAATAACCGAGTTAAAAGAAAGAAATAAAATAAACACTGAAAACAAATGCAACACAATCAAATGACTAAAGCCTTCCCCGGCAACGACGCCAAAATTTGACTCATCCAAAAACACCTAGCGGATGGACTCGAATTTATACGAGGACGTCCTAGGGCGGTAAGGTGACTCAAGTCGTCTCACACGGAAGGCTTAGCAGGGCTTTAATTGTATTACTCACAAGAAACAGAAAGGAAACTTAAACACTCTAATCGGGTAGTTAGGTCTGGCACTATCTTGCACTCTAATCACCAAGACATAAACAGAAGAAAGCAATAAACATTAACTAATGCAGTAGATATGAAACAACTAAGAACATAAGATTAAACATTAAGCCTATCAACTAGGGTTTTAATCTAGTACTCTAAACAAAGCGATCATAAACTCATAAACAACAATCAATTGCTCCCTAGGCATGAAAACTAAATCAAGCATCAGATTCAAATTCAAAGAGAGCTTTAATCACCATAAAAGAGATTCCTAAACATTCACCATTAAGAGAAATCCGTAGGCAACAATAACGAACTAACGAATCACGTAAATTATCAAGATTCAACGAAAATAATCTCAAATCATCACATTCATCAAAAGCATAAAACAAAGGATTCAAATAACCAAAGGATTCAAATAAACTAAGAGAATCAAGTGAGTTCTTATAAAACGTAGTGATCCAATAAACTAATCCGATGGAATGTTGATTGACATCAATAGTGATCCAATGAATCCAAAAGCAAATGTTAATGTTTTGAAACTCCAAAAACCATGGAAAAAGTGTGGAATTCGCCCTAGAGGCTACTGGGATCGAGTGTGGCTGAAAAAACCCTAAAATTCGGCTTTATATGGCAGAAAACGTAACTGCCAAAACGCCCGGGATGGCGGCCGCCGTGGGACGGCGCCGCCGTGAGTGGCCTTCGCTGTTTACCCCAGGAATTGCACGGCCCGTGCCGTGGGGCCGCGGCCGCCGTGAGCCTGACTTCAAAAACTGCTCCCACGATGCCAAAAACGCCTAACAGCTCTCGATTCCTGCACACGACAGTAGTACACCCAAAAATTCATCGAGTACGTGAAAAATAGAGCACAAAGGTACGAAATGAGCTCAAAAATGAAGTAGAAACACTAGCAAATATCACCCAAAAGTGAGGTAAACAGTCATACTGAGGTTGATTTGCTTGATTGCCCAGTAAGCCATATGTTCGATTTCCACAGGCAGATGACATCTTTTTCCATAAAGCAATCGGAAAGGGGACATTCCAATGGGAGTTTTGAAAGCAGTTCGGTATGCCCATAACGCGTCTCCCAAATGGTTACTCCAGTCCTTGCGGTTTGGCTGTACCACTTTTTCCAAAATGCTCTTTATCTCTCTATTGGAAATCTCAGCCTGGCCATTCACTTGGGGGTGATATGCTGTGGTGACTTTGTGTGTCACCCTCACCTTCTTGGTTAGCGCTCTGATGGTGGCATTACAGAAGTGAGACCCTTGATCGCTGATTAAGATCTTGGGTATACCATACCTCTCGAACACTTGTTCTTTCAGAAAATGTGCCACGGTGTGAGCATCATTGCTTGTGGTTGCCTTGGCTTCGATCCATTTTGACACGTATTCAACTGCTACCAGAATATACTGGTAGTTCTTTGACTTTGGGAAGGGTCCCATAAAGTCAATTCCCCACACATCAAAAATCTCAACTGGCATGATTGGAACTTGTGGCATTTCATCCTTTGCGGTAATGCCTCCAGTTATCTGACACTTCGGACAGCTCTGTACCCACTTCCTTGCATCCGCAAATATGGTAGGCCAGTAAAATCCACTCTCCAGAATTCTGTGGGCCGTGTGCTTTCCTCCGAAATGCCCACTGCTTGCTGCTCCATGACACGTGTCTAAAATTTGGGTATGCTCATCCTCAGGTATGCACCTCCGTATGACCTGATCTGCTCCAATCCGCCAAACGTATGGATCCTCCCAATAATAAAATCGGGCTTACACAAGTAACTTCCTCTGCTCGAATTTTGTCAACCCTGAGGGTAACTCCTTAGTGATCAGATAGTTGGCTATATCAGCATACCATGGCTCCTGGTTGGTTAGGGCATACAGTTCTTCTTCTTCTGTTCGGGTGCATACAGAGTATAGCTTTTCGTCTGGAAAGGTATCGGAAATGGGCATACCATCATCCTCCTCCAGTTGCAACCTGCTCAAATGGTCTGCCACTAGGTTGGCAGCTCCATTTTGTCTCTTATTTCAATGTTGAACTCTTGCAAAAGTAGAATCCATCTGATGAGCCGAGGTTTGGACACTTTTTTTGCCATCAAATATTTTAACGTTGCATGATCTGTGTAAACCACCGCCTTTGTTCCCAAAAGGTACGAACGAAACTTTTCTATGGCAAACACCACTGCTAGAAGCTCTTTCTCGGTAGTGGTATAACTGCACTGTGCTGGATTCAGGCTCTTAGATGCGTAGTAGATTACACAACTCTCTTTTCCTTTCTTCTGCCCCAGTACTGCTCCAACGGCATGGTTGCTGGCATCACACATGATTTCGAATGGTAAGTCCCAAACTGGAGGTTGAATAATGGGAGCTGACACCAGCTTGTTTCTCAAAACTGTGAATGCCTCTTTACAATCATCATCAAACTCGAACGGCACATCTTGTTGAAGGAGTCTGGTCATGGGCTGGGCGATCTTGGCGAAGTCTTTGATGAATCACCGGTAGAACCCTGCATGACCGAGGAATGCCCGTATGTGCTTTACTGTTGTCGGGTAGGGCAGTTTGGCGATAGAATCGACCTTGGCCTTATCCACTTCGATTCCCCTCTCTGAGATCACGTGCCCCAACACTATTCCTTCTCTCACCATAAAATGGCATTTCTCATAGTTAAGGACCAGGCTTTTCTCCATGCACCTTTTCAACACAAGTTCTAGATGCTTTAAACATGTGTCAAAGGAGTTTCCATAGACGGTGAAGTCATCCATGAAAACCTCAATGCAATTCTCAAGTAAGTCGGAGAAAATGCTCATCATGCACCGTTGAAAGGTTTCCGGTGCATTGCATAATCCGAATGGCATTCTTCGATATGCAGATGTTCCAAATACACAGGTGAAAGTGGTTTTCTCCTGATCTTCATGTGCTACAAAGATTTGCATGTACCCTGAGTATCCGTCGAGAAAACAGTAATAGGCATTACCAGCTAGTCTTTCAAGCATCTGGTCGATAAAGGGCAATGGGAAGTGATCCTTCCTGGTTGCCTCATTCAGCATCCTATAGTCGATGCAAACTCTCCATCCTGTCTGCAAACAGGTTGGCACTAGCTCGCCTTGATCGTTTTCCACAACCTGTATTCCCGATTTCTTCGGTACGACATGGACGGGACTCACCCATTGGCTATGGGATATGGGGTAAATGATCCCCAATTCCAACAGCTTGAGAATCTCCTTTAATACTACCTCCTTCATGACGGGATTCATCCTTCTTTGTGAGTCTCGAACAAGTTTGGCTCCTTCCTCAAGATAGATGTGGTGCATGCACTCCGTAGGACTGATGCCCTTGATATCAGCTAAGGTCCAACCAATGGCTTCCCTATTCTCCCGTAATACTCTGACCAAACGTTCTTGTTCCACCAGGCTCAGATCCGCACTGATGATAACTGGGAGCGTTTCTTCTGGGCCCAAATAAGCATACTGCAGATGCTTAGGCAGTTTCTTGAGTTCCAGTGTGGGTGCTTTCTGGATTGAAGGCAACAGCTTCTCGTTCTGCCCATATTGAGCCAACAACTCTGGTTTGCTTACCTCTGTTCCTCCAGCTAGATAGACTTCCTGGATTAATTCCTTGATCATCTGATCTACTTCCACCTCGGCTTCCATGGTACTTTCTCGGAGAGAGTAAAGTTCTATGATGGCTTCCTTTATCTCATCGTCCTCCATATGTTCCGCATCCCGATCAGTCAGACCATACTGAATTACTTTCTCTGTGGTATCCCCGGAACCAAAAGCAATTCCCTGTTCTTGCACCAGGGGCTTAAACACATCGATCATGTCCACCGTTTCCATTTCTTGTTTTCTCTTCATGGTTTCATAGATGTTGAATTCTTCTTGGACTCCATCGAACTCACATGTCAAAATTCCGGTTTTTATATCAATCTTGGTTCCAGCGGTCATCATGAATGGTCTCCCCAATAGTATAGCATTTTCTCCCATTTCAGGTCCGGTGTCTAGAACGTAGAAGTCAGCTGGGAAAATCAAATCCCCAACCTTGATCAGTACGTCCTCCACCACTCCTTCAGGGTAAGCGTTGGATCTGTCAGCCAACTGTATGACCACAAGAGTGTTCCTCATCTCTCCAATATACAATCTCTTATATACAGCCAATGGCATCACATTTATTGAAGCTCCCAAGTCCATCATGGCCTTATCCATGTTTGTTCCGCCAATGTTGCACGGAATGGTGAACATCCCTGGATCTTTCCGCTTCGTGGGTAGCTTCCGTTGGATCACCGCCCAGACACTCTCTCCCATCACGTAACGTACTTCTTCTTCCATCTTTACTTTTCTTGAACAAAGGTCCTTCAAGAATTTGGCATACTTTGGAATTTGCTTGATAGCATCGAGCAAGGATATGCTTAGCTCCACTTTCTGAAACATCTTCATCATTTCACTTGCTTCATTCTCTTTAACTTTCTGTCTCAAGCGTCCTGGGTAGGGTGCGTCGGTTAGATTGCTACCTCCAGTTTGTTCGGCAGTTAGATCCTTACCAATTTTACTCAGGTTTCCTTGAATCAGTTCAGCCTCAGCCAACAACTCTCCTTCCTTTTCTTCTCCTTCTGGAAACTCAGTCAGTACCACTTGGGCGTGTTCTCTGGGGTTGATTCCCATGGCTGGAAGATTACCAGCGTTCTCCTCCAATTTGGCCACTGCCTTAGTCAAGTGACTAATTTGCTGGTTGGTTTGGTTCATACCGGCACGAATTTCATTGCGAAATTTCTAGCTCTCTTTAGCCATGTTTTCGATGGCTTCTTCCCAGGGTGCTCTCCGGTGTGATGGCTGGTAAGGAGGTTGTTGTTGATTCTAGTTCTGGTGTTGGGGTGGTCCCAGCTGGTACTGTTGTTGATGTTGGTTCTGATTATACTGAGGACGTTGCATCGGTGCTCCCATATTGTTCTGCTGTTGGGGCTGACCATCTTGCTTCCACCGAAAATTAGGGTGATCCCTCCATCCTGGGTTGTAAGTGTTTGCAGAGGGATCATACTTCCGTGGATTCCCATCATGTCCTCCAATAGCATTAGCGTCAACAATGTCCTCGCCGAAATTGGGACAATTCTCGGACTGATGTCCGGTGGCATCGCAAAGGCCACACTGACGAATCTTCTTCGGTATAGTCAGACCCGACAGAAGTTCCTTGAGTTCATTCATACTCTTCTCCATAGTTTTCTCCAACTTGGACATCTCCTCCTTCTCTTCAGTTTTTTTCGGTTTTTCCAGGTTTCTTTCATGCCCCTCATCGCGTGATTCTTCTGCCATGGTGCCCAACAATTGAAAGATCTCCAATGGAGTCTTACTCATCAATGATCCATTACAGGCTGCTAGGACCAAACTGCGATCATTTCTCCGCATGCCCTTTACGAAGCTCTCCACTTGATCTTTTGGAGATATTTGGTGATGAGGACAGTTGCTCAACATTCTCTTGAATCTCGTCCAGTATTCATAGAAGGATTCTAGCCCATCTTGCCTTATGCTACGGATGTCCCATCTCATCCGCTCCACTCTTGATGCTGGGAAGAATTCTTCCAAGAAAGCCGGTTGCAGTTGTGTCCATGTGGTGACACTTCCTGCGGGCAAGTCATACAACCATCTTCTCGCGTTGTCCACCAAGGTAAAAAGGAAGAGTATCAGCTTGACATACTCTTGCTGCTCATCACTGGATTGATGCATGATTGTCATTTCAAAATCTTGGAGATGGGTGTGAGGATCATCTCCTTGGTATCCATTGAACTTCGGTAAGATCTAAAGTAATGAGGACTTCAGGTCATACCGACGAGGTGCGAACGGGTTCTCTGTTAAGGTGATTCCGTTCGGCCTCAAGTTGAGATTAGTTGGGTATGCCAACTGTCTGAGGGTCTACGCATGCTCGGCTTCTGCCATAGCTTCGCGTCTCGCTATTCGTGCTTCTACGCGTAGTCATTTTTCGGTACGATCAATATCAGGGTCAAACACCAATGCTCTTGCAGTTCTACGAGTTCCACGCATACACCAGTAGCGGAAAATGGAATGAGGAGAGAACAAAATTGCTGCGCGTCACTCCTCAGCAACGGCGCCACTTTTGACACGCACCCATCGTTTGATGTGAGCAAAATACTTGTGTATGCCCGATACAGACAATACACGCTCCTACGTCTCACAATAAGAAACAAGTCTTAGTGGCAAGTGTAGGGTCGAATCCCAAAGGGAGTGAGGAACCACTTTGTTCTCCAACGACAAACTGAGGTGTCACAGGTCTCAATCTGTATACTCTGCACAAAAAGCTAAACAAGATCAATAATAACAAAGGGGTGAGGTTGTTCGGTTAGGTCATAACTGTTGTCAACATTCGTTTTGGTCATAGGCATACTGATGATCCATCCATGATCCATATAAACCCAAGGCGTGGCCCAAAGACATTGGGGCGTTTCAAGGGATCTATACTTCACACTTAGGATGGTTGAATCCATTGTAGTCACTTGGACCGAAGGTCACACGATCCCCGGACACAAGGTAGTGCTTCACTTCTCCTTAGATGATAGTCATACCCGTTACTCACCAAGTATG
This sequence comes from Salvia miltiorrhiza, assembly GCF_028751815.1. Taxonomy (NCBI): domain Eukaryota; kingdom Viridiplantae; phylum Streptophyta; class Magnoliopsida; order Lamiales; family Lamiaceae; genus Salvia; species Salvia miltiorrhiza. Next base: position 29,972,956 of record NC_080392.1, on the reverse strand, counting down.
ACCCTCACCAACCTTCTCTCCTGAGGTCCCCAACTCTGCACTTTGAGTGACACATGCCTCCTGGACACAACCATTTCCGGCTTGTTAGCCGACCAGTCATAGACATGCTACGGCGCATAAGTTACCTTCCTCGTTCGATAACCATATCTTGATGCCTCGTCACAGTTGATGGATAGTCTCTAGAGAAGCCCAAGACTGAGGAAGGACAGTGTATCCCATCAATTCTTTCCCCACCTTTCGGATCTACAACGCCTTTTGTTGACGCTGCTCAGCTACTCGGTCTTGAGTATACCGGTTGTCACACCCTGGTATACTCTAACCTTTACTTGACACGGACAACATTTTACCGAACGGAGATCACCCGTTAGGCCCCCACTACCCATGGTTTCGAACAGATCCTTCCGGAACCACGAGACTCAACCAAAAGAACAAATGCCTCACGAATGTTTACATATTGACAACAATTATTTCCACCCTTAAAACCTCACCAAGGGGTTTACTCACACATAACAGAATTCATAAATGCAAAACTGTTTCTTCTCTCCGCTACACCATTCTGTTGGGGAGTACCTGGTGCAGTCAACTGGGATGTAATCCCAAAATCTGACAAGTATTGCAAAAATTCGTTTCCGAGGTATTCGCCACCGCGATCAGACCGCAATGACTTGATAGATTTACCCGTTCTCTTCTCCACTTCTGTCTTGAATTCTTTGAATTTCTCAAAGCATTCAGACTTGCGTTGAAGTAGGTAAATATATCCATATCTTGAGTAATCGTCAATGAAAGTGACGAAATACTCATTCCCTCCACGAGCTTTTGTGGACATCGGTCCACACAAGTCAGAGTGAATCAATTCTAACACATGCGAGGCCCTATTCCCCTAAGGGCTCGTTTGATTTTCAGTAAAGGATTATGTAGGATAATTTGTAACCAGGATATTTAGCATGGATAATGACAGATTATTAATACTGAGTTGGTGTTTGCTATCATAGCTAAATACAGAATATCCTGGTTTAAGTTAATCCTAGGTGGGAGGTGGTATTATTAATCCTAAGAACTCGGGCTATCAATACTCCCTCCGTCCCACGAAACATGACACAGTTTTCTTTTTGGTCTGTCCCACGAAGCATGACACGTTTCTAAAAATGGCAAAAAATTTACCCTTTATTCACATTTTCATTTTTTCACCCACCACACTTAACACACAAAATATCAATTTCCTAATTCTCCAACCAAAAATAACTGTGTCATGCTTCATGGGACGGAGGGAGTGGGTAATATTAAAATTAATGACATTTAAAACACTATAGTTTTACAAAATACACAAGATGTAAATTATGTTTATCATTTGTAATTAAAAAAATTATTTAAAATTTTATACCAAAATATATGTATACTTTATTAACTTTTAGTAAAATAATAAAATTGTATATTAAAATTAATATCCCAATACATAAAAAACGATCAAATCTACACCAAACACATAAAAAACTAACTACTATAATATCAATTCTTGATGTTTATATATATAATTTTAGATATTGTGCATTTTAAAATTACCTGATAGCATATATATATTTGTGATAATAAAATTTGTTAGTGTTATCTATTATTTATGACGGAAGATATTATTATAGTATAGAGATGGTTGAAGTGGCAAAAAAAGATTGTCACAAACATATAGTGACGACAAATATTGACAACAAAAAAACGTGTCACTAATATATAGTTTTTGTCTCGGACGAAAATATTGTCCCTATATATATATACATGTTTAGTGACAACACTATAATCGTCACTGATATATAGTTACAGTAAATACTGACAATAATATATTTTATCACTGATTTATTTTATTGTGATGTGACAAATAATCGTCACTATACATATATAGTTATAGTGACATAAATAAGATCGTCACTAATCTTTAGTGACAAAAAATATTAACAACAACAGAACTTGTCACTATTATAGTTTTTTGTGACAAAAAAAAATAGTCTCACAACATATATGTCTGTAGTGACAACGACATGATCGTCACTGACGTATAGTGACGATAAATACTGACAAAAACAAATTGTGTCACTGTTGCACATTTTTGTGACGACAACATTTATTGTCACTACACATATATTTATAGTGATAAAATTATAGTCGTCACTAACATATAGTAACTACTGACAACAATAAAATTTATCACTGTTACAGTATTTTGTGACGATAAAAATTGGTGTCACAATACAACCGTTTGTAGTGACAAAAAATTTATCGTCACAAGAACCTGTTTTTCTTGTAGTGGGAGTCTAATCTTAAGTTGTTGGAATTGAAGGATTCACGTGAGGAAGTGCGTGAGGAATCTACTCCATCTACTTTGGAAGCAAAGGCTTTGACGCAAGCTAAGGGCGTTGAAAATGAGCAGCGATGCGATGTTGCCAATAAGTTAGGGATGATCTTGTTACAGCAACCAAAGCTGCCGTGGATGAATGGTATTAGAGATATCAAGCTTATGAAGTTGGTGAAGGTTCCATTTCCAATCGACAAGTATGAAAGTGAAGTCTTTTGTGATGAAGCGCCGATGCAAGATACATAGTTGTTCGGAAGAGAAGTGAAGCATGGCGGTATTTTCAACAACAACTTCTTCATGTTCAAGGTTTACGAAACATCAGAGTTAGAGCCAAAGCATCTGGTTTTTGATCCCGGCAAGACGAATGATGGACAAGAGAGAAGCTATGGTCCAACAGTCATTTCTTGCAACAATCGAAGATTTGGTTTTTGATCCAGGCATTTGCATTGACGACTTGGATTTGAGGACAAATCCTCTTCAAGATGAGGGGAATGATGCAGCCCGAACAGAGCCAGGCTCGCACCAGAACAGAGCTAAGCTCGCCATAGCTGAATGCGCCAAAACAAAGCCAAGCTCGCCAGAGCTGAAGTCGTTCTGCCAGAGCAGAGCAGGTCTTCAGAGCAGAGTAGGGAGCCAGAGCAGAGTAGAATGCCAGAGCAGAATAGAATGCCAGAGCAGAGCAGAACGGAATGACAGAGCAGAGCAGAACACAATACCAGAGCAGAGCAGAACAAATTGCCAGAGCAGAGCAAACTTCCAAAGCCACAGCAGAGCAAACTTTCAGAGCCAGAGCAGAGCAAACTTTCAGAGCTGAAAGCCCAGAGCTGTCGCGGCCCGCTTTCTAGCCAGTGATAGCGTATGTAATAACCCGCTCTTTTAATTTATTAAAACCAGTAATGCAATAATTAGTTATTGCATCTTTCAGTAATTATCTATGATTTGACTTGATTTCAACTTATGTTTTTGAATTGAAATATATATATATATATATATATATATATATAGGGAGAGGTTCAGGAAAGAACCATAAATAAAAGAAGACCGGAGAACCATTTTCAGTCATTCGATCATCAAGATCTACGGTGGATGCATCATCTTGTTGGATGAATGCAGATTCTGGGTTCGAATCCTGAAGGGAGCATTTTTTTTTATTTTTTTGAGTGCATTGATTTTAACAGCGGATGCATTAATTTTTACAGTAAATGCATTAGATTTGATGGTTCTCCCGTTCTCACAAATAATGTAGTTCTCTCTAGAACCACACCCTATATATATATATATATATATATATATATATATATATATCATTGGAAGTAGAGTTATTATTTTTTTTATGACTGTTAGCTTCGCGTGAGAAAGATAAGGATTATTGAGACAATCAATAATCTTTATTTTAGATTTATAACTGACTTAGTAAAGTCAAGTTATTTATTAGAAATGTTATTCCTATTATTATTTTTAATTACTTTTATTATTATACTTAAGTCGTGGATTATTTCCGACTTGTGAAGTTAATTAAATCTACGGATTTAATTTAGATTATTTTAGCAAAGCAAGAAATAGATATCGAGCAGATACACAAACACATGTGCAATATTACAGATTTAGAATTCCCAACACTGAAGGATTTCCTAGTATATCCACCAAATCTTCTATTCCTACATCCTGCAACTCTATTACAGAACCTACTCTAGTACACAATCTGTCAACAAGCCAATGAAAGAAAAGAAGAGAGAGATATGAAAAGTGTTGGGCTGTGCAAAATCTGCAGCAGCCTCCAATTCCCTCCAATCCCCTTCTCCCTACCTCTACATCTATTTTCTTAGCACACTCAAGTGCACCAGCAACCTTTGCCTTGTTAGCCTCAACTTCAGCCAACAACCACATTCATTCTCTTCCATTTTCATGTAGAATCCACCAAGGAGCAAGAGGGAACCATTCATTGCTCTGCCAGCAAACCTCAAGGGGTAAGCTCTGATTCAATCCCTCCACCTCTTCCATTTCCCACCTGCATTAATGCAAGAACAACAACCGGGTTATTTTCAGATTCCATCTCCTCCCATTTATTCAACAACAACAGCCAACCAACAAGCTAGATACTCAAGGTATTTATGCGACCTCAGTTGTTCAATCCAGTTTGCATTCATACCATCAAACATGATCAGATTCAAATGATAGAGGACCTATATAAGCATAATGGACTTAGCAGCGAAGTTACACTTCATAATGCAGAACACCAGTTACATTTATTTTATGTAAGAATTAGTGTGTAGAACTCGAGCAACTCAACATACTAAGCACAACAAGGAAAATCAAGCTTTACAATAGAGTAGATGGGGACTTAGCTTATAGAAATGAGGGGCGCTGCTCTGCTTAGTCAAGCCGAGAGACGATATCTGGGCGGCGACTCGCGGGAACAGCAGCGTCGACGGCGTCGAGCGGTGAAAGGCAGACGACTCCCGACCTCGGCGAAGGCCCTCGCCGATTCTGGATTGCAGCAGCGGCGGGGTACCCTTCGCCCGAATCCAGCAGTAGCGTGCGTGGCTCGAACCGTCGACCCCGGGGAAAACAGCAACGGCGGACCTTTCCCTACTCGCTGGAGAAACGCAATGGCTGCGGCGAGATTGAGAGTGGGCCGAGAAGAACTAGGGCTCGACTTCTGCCTCGGGTGTGTGTGTGCGTGTTTCCGGAGCTTCCAGAGGAGAAATGAGATGAGGGATGGCGTTAAGCTCAGTCTCTACGCCGGCGCCGCCGAATTGAGAGGGAGAACGGCTACTCGCAGTCGCCGGGATTGCAGCAGCGGCGACGATCTCCAATGTGCGAAATTAGGGCTTCCCTCCTTTTCCTTTTCAGTCGATTGAGAGTAGGAATTGGGAGGAGAGAGAGACCGAGGGGTGTCAATACAACCTCGCCGGCCCTCAGTAGCGGCGACGCCGCCGGAATCTCTAGGAGAATGGCGGAGCTTCTGAAATCGGAAGAGGAAGAGGGCTCAATTCTTGAGTGGCCTCCCCTGAAGCTGAGAGACGGCAGCAGCGACTCGGTGCACGGCGGCGGTGGAGTTTCAGGCGGAGCGACGCCGGCTTGAGGTGACAATGTCGCCGGAGCTTCAGGTGTAGCGGCGGCAGCGGCGATTTCTGATTTGGGGAGGAAATCAGGGCTCTTTCTATATTTTGCCTCCTTCCATGAATCGAAAGGGAGAATAGATTGAGAGAGGAGAAGAACAGAAGGGATGAACGGCGGTCGACGGTCGCCAGGCTCCGGAGCCGCGGCGGCGGACTCCTTGGCTGAGAACGAGGGAGAGAAGAGAGGGAGGGAGCCGATTTTGGAGTAGAAGAGAGAAATGGAGGCGTGGTTGAGAGGTTGGAGAGGCGGAAGAACCGAGAATGAAGAGGGAGATAAGAATTTGGGCCTATTCCTTATTATCTAACTTGGGCCCAGAATTAATTATTTCAGTTGAGCTGCTAATATCTTATTTGGACCTTGATTTATTTAATTATTTGAGCCCAATAATCTCATTTCAGTTGGGCTGCTAATATCTTATTTGGACCTTGATTTATTTAATTATTTGAGCCCAATAATCTCATTTCAGTTGGGCCTTGTAATAATTATTCAGCCCAAATTTTATTATTTTACTTGGGCTCCAGATTTATATATATATATGAATTGTAATTATTTATTTTAATTCAAACCCACTCTTAATTAATTATTAGGATGTATTATGTTGAGCCTTTTAATTATTTGACTTATTATTATTACTTCAATTCATATTTGTTTAGCCGAGTTAATTAGACGCAGCTGCCCAATTACGATTAATTCTTACGAGATTACTAAACGAATGAGCCGACTTAGCTATTTTCTTTTAATCGATTAAATAGAGCGAGATCTTTTAATACCATGTAAGTTAGAACACCCTAAGACGAACGGGTTAGTCATAGTTATTTATCCGATCGTACGAGACGAGCTTCAGTTAGTTATCTTGCTTAATCAATCCGATAGTTGGGATTAATAATAGAATTATCAAGAATAATAAATCATGCATAAGAGAGTCATGCATATTTAATTTCGTATTCTCATTATTTGAGAATTCTGCTCGAGCAAATATCTTATTTAAATTCTCGCAATAAAGGTCAAGCGTGAGAGTAATACCTAGACGAGAGCTACGGCACCACAACTAGAGCTATAATCAGGTGGGCTTACTTTCCAAATGTATGGTTGAGTTATTAAGCTCTAAATATTTCATGAAATGAAAACTGTTTATCCAATAAATGTTTTTGTGCGCTCTGTTATGTTTAAGGCTCGCAATTCATGGATCGATCGAGGTTCTCTTATGGCCTAACACGTTATTTGAGAATTGTGTACACTTGTTAGTTGTTTCGGTGGGTTGATCTCCATCGGGCACTAATTCATGCAAGTGGCGTTATAAGGGTGCTCGGCTGGATGTGTTCCGGAGCATGTATCATGTAAGGCCTGCCTGGGTAGCGTCCCGGGGTCAATTCAACTTGTCTGAGTTACGTCCTCAGGGCAAGTATCATGGGAATAAGGGATCCGTCGGTGGCTAAAAGGTCCGGGATCACAGCGAGTAACAGAACAGAGTGTGACAACAGCGCGCTAATAAAATGAAATGCTTTAACATACTTAGAAGTTCCTTTACTTTAAAAGCTTCTAAGTTATGTCATGAATGATTGGATAAACTGCTCTTACGAATTGTGAAATGTTTTAAAAGTTGCAGCCCACTAAGTACATTAGTACTTAGCCCAAATATTTTCAAATGTTTTTCAGGTTGATGGCTGGTGTTGACGGGGAGAGCTGAGGCTAGGGTTCAACTCCGTGTTTTGACTTCCGCTGTTGTGCTAGCCTTTATCTGTCTTTCGTTCTCTTGACTTAAGACCCTTATGTTATGACTCTAAACGATATCTTTTGTTGAGCTTAGAGTTTTGACTCTCAAGTATTTTGATTAAGGAATGTTGGTTATCTGAAGCATGAAACTAAACTTATGTGATCCTGAGTTTGAATATTGTCATTTGATTGGCAACTCTTAAGGCCTTTCAATTTACCTCCTTTCATTTTATCTCTTTGGAATATGAATACCCAATTTAATGGGTAGATTGTCAAGTTTATTCTGGTTGATTAAGACTTTCCATTATTTTTCCTATTTCCCTTTGCCTTGGGAAGTCGGGCTGTTACAGCGTAGAACGAGTATCACGCGACTAAATGATTTACAGGATCGACTCACCCACATAATCAATTATAATTCACAATTTAGGCCACAAATGACCACAAGTATGAGTGTTTGAATGAAAATGACTTTCATAATGGACTTATATGCAAACAATTACTAGGCATAAGTGGTCCAGCGTTAGATTAATCTGGTCATATCAAAGGGTTATAATTTATAATACAAATGAAAAATAAAGATTTAATGGTTTATCAGGTCTCATAGAGTTGCACAACAGAATCATGGTCAAGTTACACGTATGAAAACAGGTAACTCGTGAGGTATCAACAAGAAAAGATACTAATGTTATTTCAAGTCAATCATGACAAATTTACTCCGATTAAGAAAGCAAAGATGGGAAATTCGTATAAGTCATCGAATATGTTACAAATGTTATGACCACCTTGAGTGTAAAGCCACCTCCTTCTCCTCCTCTCCCGTCCAACCTAACCTGCATATTTAGAAATATATGCAGGGCTGAGTAACAGAATTATTACTCATTGGACATATGCCGAAAATAATTGAAATCTTGCTACTTAGAGCTATAGGTTGAACTTGCCCATTTTGAACATACACAAGGTAATATTTGATTTAGAAAATACCTGTGTATGCAATATCACATAACAATTTCTGCAATCATCATCATAATAATATCATCATATCTCGTATCATAAGCCGGCAACAATATAATGTATGGACCACCTCTACCCATCATCATCATCATCATAATCATAGCATCTCATCAATATATCATCAACATGGGCGAAGAGAAGGAGGCCTCCTTCTCAACCCCGTGACCGGCCGATGCATGACAACGGCTCACGATCACCATTGTGCACATACCTTAACTAGTAGCCCGTCGGCTCACATAGTTCAAGGCCAATCGTTATCTCATGGTAGCAGGTCAACATACATCTCATCATTACTCAACGAAAACATGGCAAGTCAACGATTTATAAAGCACATTTTCAAGATAATAATAATAATAATTTTCATTGGAAATATTTTATATTTTTAACCCACATAAGAGGGTTCGCGAGGCCCACGTATTAGGGTTAGAAAATGCCCATCTGTCGTCCTCGCTTCCTCTTTTCTTTTGTGTGGTTAGATTCTGGTGCTTCGGTTCCTCAAACCTTCGATATAACGAAAGTACGTGTTCTATAAATAATAGAGAAACGAAGATAGACGATATCTACGTAATAATAGACTATACATTTATTAACTAATTAATCGTTTTTCTCCTGCTTAACACACGTCTTATTCTATCAATCCGTGAGACATTAAACTCCGAATAGGATAGACTTGTCTTGTGACAATCATATCCCATCTCATCTTATCCATTCTATATTCATTATCTATTATTCTATTTCACATAACCATTAATCCTATCTCATAAACCATTCTTCCATATATATATATATATATATATATATATATATATATATATATATATATATATTAAAGAAACTTGTTTTATATTAATTTGGTGTAGAATAAAATCATGTTTTATGTGACGGTATATATGTAAGTATATATATATACTTACATATATACCGTCACATAAAACATGATTTTATTCTACACCAAATTAATATAAAACAAGTTTCTTTAATATATATATATATATATATATATATATATATATATATATGTTTGATTAAGAAATGGATTTTATTATGAAAGCAGTTTTCAAAAACAATTATAAAACTTTGATTAAATCAATTTAAATGAATTATTATCAATATTAATAATTAAATATTAAAAATAAAATCAATGAATTAAATGTTTACTCAATTAAACCGTTCTAACCAAATTTTGTTTAAGAAATCGTTATTGAAAACTTAATTAGAAATCAATAATTCTTAAATGACTTAACAATTATAATTTGAAAAATCGTCTCACCACCACTTTATGAATTTCAATAATAATTATATGCATATAAACAACATATAAATATATATAATAATCATTTTTTTACTCCCATGCAAAGTTTATCATTCAAATAACTTTGCAAAATAAAATAAAATAAAATAAATATTTCATTTCCATGCTTACCTAGCCTCGTAAGCAAATGACGAATTCCGATTGTCTCCAACTCATATGATTCTATGAGTTTCTGTAATACCCCGTTTCCTCGAGCTAAGTTTAGAATAATTTTGAACTTAGATTTAAGATGATTCACGCCGGATTGAGAAAAAGAATTTATTTTAATTCCAACAAAAATGATTTACAAAAGCATTTGTAAATTTAGTTATTAAATTTATATGCATTGCATATTTATTTAATTTAGAATCCAAGCATTTTCACGAGCTTTTAATTAGCCAACCCTGAAGAATTTCTACAGTTTCAACAATTTTGTCCTGAGGGATTTTATATGTCAAATCCTCACTCAACTCACTTACACTCACCTCTACCATCGGCCACCCTACACCTATTCAAGCAGCCCAAAATTCAGGCTTTATGACATGCTTGGCAGAGGCAATCAAATGCCCCAAGCTTATCTGCTAATTCAACTACTCCTTCACCACTCCACACAATTCATTTCGTGAAGGGAAACTGAAACAGAGAGCAACCATTCCCCTCACCAATTTAGCAGCAACACACCTCCAATTTCAGCAAACTCAAATCAAAAACTCTTGAAGATCACACGAGGCTTTCAGCTTGAGGGCTTTCCCCACTAAACATTCAAAGGTTTCACCTTTTAATTCCTGCTTACTTTCATTACACAGTTTGATTAAGAAACTCACTTCATTTAGTATAAAGATCTTTACTGCAAGCAAGAATCACACACATACTTTCATCTCATCATTTCGGTGCATATTCATACACTATCATACATATATACAAAGCATGACTGTTGTTAAAAGAAAAGAGAGTAGAAAATGTTTTGTTGTATATTGAAAGCTGGAGTCTTGAAGCTTTGTTTTCCCCTGATTTCGAACCTTGCTGTGTCGAGTTCTTTTGGGGGGTGTTTGTTGGCCGTGAGAGTCAATGCATGGAGAGAGGTAGAGCACGGCACAACGGCAACTCGCCGCTGCTGTCCGGCCTAGGGCTTCAGGCGGCGGCGACCTCTTCATCGCTGCCCTGAGTCGCCGGAGTCAAAGAAAGAGGATAGGTCGGGGGTGAGAGTTGAGAGGGCGGCGGCGGCCTAGGAGTCGTCGGCCGTCGGGAACAGGGGATGGGGCGGTGACTGAATTGGGCTGGGTTTTTGTCGGGGTCAGGACGGCGGCGACCTTCATGGTTGCTCGCCGGACCGATCCAATGAGGTTTGAGAGAGAGGCCGGGGGAGGCGGCGGCGTTCCGTCGTCGCCAAGGAGGAAAGAGAACAGAGGGAGGCCAGGGCGCGGCGGCCCTGCCGCTGTCGCTCGGCCACGGACGGAGGGGGAGAAGAGTCGGAGACAGCATCGCCTGATCTACTGACAGCGGCTGGAGAAGAGGGGAGGGGGTCGATTCCGATCTGAACTTTGAGCGACGATGGAGCAGTCGAGGGAGAGAGATGGGAGTCGGAGTCGCGGTCGACGGCAGCTTTGCTGCAGCAGTCACCGGGCAGGATGGAGCAGTCGAGAGTTGGGAGGGAGAAGAGAGTGACTGATGTGTAGGCGTGTGTGTGCGTGACTGATGAGGGAGGGGGGGAGAAAAGAAGGGTTTGAGTGTTGGGCTTGAGTGTGGGCCGATTTATTTCAATTACTTGGGCCAATGTTTTTGTTTAATTTTTCAGTTGGGCCTTTACTTTATTAAAACAGCTGGGCCTTATTTAAATATCCTTTGGTTCAGTTTTATTTTAAACTTTGGAATGCCTTGATTAATTAAATTAATTGGGCTGCCCTATGTTAATTAATTGAACTATTAATTAGTTTAATTATTTTATTCAAAGACTAGTTTTCATAATAATATTAAATTATTATTATGTGCATATTTTAAGTAATTACTTATTATATGCTAAGCATGACATGAAATTGCATTTATTTTGCAATAAGAGTATTTATGATTTAATTGGTTATTTATAATTCCAATTACAAAAGAAAGATGAGTAAGAATATTGTTGATGTTCTTAACTCAAGAGAAATGTTTTCAATTATTTATTCATTAAATTTTGAAAACCCGACTAAGTGAATCATAGAATATTAAGCACTTCACTGTGACTTGAGTTTAGATTTAAGAGACCTATTAAGAATAGATTTCTTGTAGGCTTTGAGCATCAGGAGGATTAGCACTGCTATTCTGATTCAGAGATAAGGTTAAACGACAGGCATTGCCTATACAGGTGGGCTTATTTTCCAAATGTATGATTGAGCTAATGAGCTTAAATGTTTCATTATATACAGACTGTTTATCCAATAAATATTTTTGTGCACTCTACCATGTTTAAGGCTCGCGCAGTTAATCAATTGAGGTTCTCTTATGACCTAACACGTTGTTTGAGAATTGTGTACACTTGTTAGTTGACTCGGTGGGTTGATCTCCATCGGGCTCTAACCAGAGGCGTTATAAGGGTGCTCGGCTGGATGTGTTCCGGAGCATGAGAAATAAGAGGCCTGCCCGGGTAGCATCCCGAGGTCAAAGTAAACTTGGCTGGGTTACGCCTTCAGTTCAAGTCAGCGGGAGACAGAGATCCGTCGGTGGCTAAAAGGTCCGGGATCACAGCGAGTAACATAATAGAGTGTGACAACTGCGCGCAATCAAAAAGATATATATATATATATATATATATATATATATATATATATATATATGAAATGTTTTAACATGCATAGAAGTTATTTCTCTTTAAAACCTTCTATGTCATGTCAGTAAGATTGGATAAACTGCTCTTATAGATTGTGAAATGTTTTAAAAGTTGCAGCCCACTAAGTACATTAGTACTTAGCCAAAAAATACTTTCAAATGTTTTTTTCAGGTTAATGGCTGGTGATGACGGGGCAGAGCTGAGGCTAGAGTTCAACTCCTTATTTTGATTTCCGCTGCAGAACTAGCCAGTATCTGTCTTTTATTCCTTAACTTAAGACCTATTATGTTGTGACTCTAAACAATATCTTTTGTTGAGCCTAGACTATTGACTCTCAAGTATTTCGATCAGTGAATGTTGGTTATCTGAAGCATGACACTAAACTTGTGATCCAGAAGTTATTATGTTTGTTGATTGATTCGTATCGCTTGAATACCTGTCTTTCTTCATCCAAAGGGGCTAAGCCCGATTGTTATCCCTTTTATTCGGATTTCACAAGGATTTTCCCTTGTTCATTTAGATGATTAGTCGTACCCCAGTTATAGTTATTGTTTCAAGAATTAGGGTGTGACAGAATGGTATCAGAGCATAAGTTTTCTTTCATGTCTCTGATAACCAAAAGCTTCTAATGTTGAGTCTAGATTAGTACCTCTAGACTCCTAAGAAAGTTGTTGAACCTCAGCTCGCCGTCACACTGCCGCAAGAAAAAGGTACGATTTAAAAGTTTCAAAGTTATTAGATATATTTTGAGAAGTTTTCAAGAAGCGCGCGCTTTCAGTAAATGATGCTATGTGAATTGCTTACCGCTTTCCATATGCTATAAGTTATGAATTGCTAATCGCTTTCATATTATTATTTTGGGTCTCCGACTCATATAACCGGCTAAGTATCGTGTTTGGGACAACACGAGCCCTTAACGATAAGATAAGATAGTATCGTGTTTGGGACAACCCGAGCCCTTAACGATAAGATAAATCAGTATCGTGTTTGGGACAACCCAAGCCCTTAACGATAAGACAAGATAGTATCGTGTTTGGGACAACCCGATCCCTTAACGATAAGATAAGCTAGTATCGTGTTTGGGAAAACCCGAGCCCTTAACGATAGAACGAGTTAAAGTCGTGTTTAGGACTATCGAACCTTTCACGAATACCAGATGTATGGTCGAGTTAGATTCTTTGAATCTTTCCGGCAATAGAAAAGTTTCTTGTGGCATCTAATGTCCACATGTTTCAGGTTTCAAAGAGAATGAATGAATGAGAGAGTTTATGTTATCGTTTTGGGTTCACTGCCTATACGATCAGAATGAAGGGTCCTCTTACAACTGTTTGAGTACCACCCAAGAATGCCTTGGGAATGTTAGTCGTGATAGCTCCGCTTGATCGATTTAAGTAAGTACTGGTAAGATAGAAACGTTTAACATAGATATGTTATAACGTAGAAGCAATGAGATAAGATTAAGGATTCACTTGAGTATTCCACCAAGATAGATCAGTTTTCACATAGAGTTAGCCTTTCATAGGGCTACACTATAGAAGGAATATACCTTGGGTATATCTATGTATGTATACATGTATGCATGCATGCGGAATGAGTCTCACATTTGTGTTGATTTCATCCGTTAATCAAGAATGGAAGGTGCTCCGAGAGGACGCGGTCGCGGACGCGGTAGGGGATTCATCCCTGAACAGCCTATCCCTCAAGTAGCACCAGAGCGTACTGCTGAGGAAAAGTTTCGTAAAGAAAAGCCTCCAACGTTTGATGGTCTGGGCGATCCCGCGGATGCCGAGAAATGGGTTAGAGCAGTAGAGAGAATCTTCCGTTATATCCGTTGCGATGATGAAGACAAAGTGACTTGCGCGACTTACCAACTGGTAGACGAAGCCGACTTCTGGTGGGAATCGGTGAGGCGCACAATGACTGAAGAACAGTTGGAAAATTTCACATGGGAAGATTTTAAGACTGATTTGTATGAGAAGTACATACCAGGCTGCTATAGACAGAAGAAACAGAACGAGTTCTGGAATTTGAAGCAGAGGGCTGGGACAGTAACTGAGTATGATAGGGCCTATAACCAGCTATCAAGATATGTTCCACTATTAGTGGACACTGATGAGAAGTGCGCCGAGAAATTCAGGGATGGACTGGCTTACTCAAGTCGGTGCCACGATACTGTGTAGCGAGAGAAAGATCTCTTTACAATCCGCTGGAAAGGAGAATGCAAGTTTTCATGGCATAAGAATGGGAGGAAGAGTACCAGTAATTTCAGCGATGAAGGCCACCAAAATGATGAGGAAGAAAGAATGTCGGGCTTTCCTAGTCAGTTTGACAAGAGAGCATGAAGTGGAGAAAACGATCGAAGAGGTTTCAGTGGTCCGAGATTTCAAAGATGTTTTTCCCGAAGAATTGCCAGGTATGCCACCAAACAGACAATTAGAATTCACGATTGATCTAGAACCCGGGGCAGCGCCAGTGTCGAAGGCACCCTACAGAATGGCTCCGCCAGAGTTACAAGAATTGAAAGTGCAACTACAAGAACTGTTGGATCTAGGTTTCATACAGCCTAGCGTATCACCATGGGGAGCACTAGTCCTATTCGTCAAAAAGAAAGACGGTTCACTACTAAGGATGTGTATCGACTATAGAGAATTGAACAAGCTCACGATAAAGAATAGATATCCTCTTCTAAGGATAGACGACCTGTTCGATCAGTTGAAAGGAGCCGGTGTGTTTTCCAAGATTGACCTAAGATCTGGTTACCATCAACTCAAGATAAAAAGAGAAGACATCCCAAAAATAGCGTTTCGAACGCGTTACGGACATTTCGAGTTCACAGTGATGCCCTTTGGATTAACGAATGCCCCAGCAGTTTTCATGGACCTGATGAACAGAGTTTTTCACCAGTATCTTGATAGATTTGTCTTAGTGTTTATTGACGACATCCTCATATACTCTAAGACTGAAGAACAATACGAGGAGCACTTGCGCATCGTACTCGAAACCCTGCGCAATGAGAGACTGTCACTACTACAAAAATGCACATACATAACGCTTCATACATAACGGTTTTTTTAAAAAACCGTTATGTATGAGCGCATTTTTGGAAAAGATAACGGTTTTCACAAAAAACCGTTATCTATGTACTGTTGTCCATGGAAATAGATAACGGTTTAAGTTAATCTGTTATGTTTATGCGTTATCTATTAGTTTCATACATAACGGTATTACAAAACCGTTAAGCTGACCGTTATCTATGAGCATCTTTTTATAACGGTTGGTTTAACCGTTATATATGAGCGCCTCAAGACTGTTATGTATTGTTTTTTATAATTATTTTTAACTTTAATAATATTATAAAAAATCAAAATCCTAATTTCATAATACAATCTAGCCAACCCACAGTCTCCTTCTCTAAAGTTTCTTCTCTAAAATTTTAGGAAGTATCCCTCTCTCTCGCCACTCTATCTTGATTCCGGTCGTAGCCGCCATGAATCGCCGCCTCCCTCTGGCGCGACGAGGTCGGCGCCTGTTATTCTTCCTCCTCCTCTCCTTCCCTTTTGTGCCCTATTTCTTCCCCAAGAACAAAATCCCCAATTTCTAGGGTTTTCAGCCTCCCTTTCATCTCTGAATTTCGCCCCTCCGGTGAGTCCCGCCACTGTCACCGCCTCGCACAGTTGCTCCCTGCCTCAGGTAACACCTTTTTTTTCTCTCTCTCTCTCTCAAGATCTATTTCTCTCTCCCTTTCTCTGCTCTCCCTCTCGATCTCCATCTCTCATGTTCTCTGCGGCCGCTGCGAGCTGCGGCGGCGCATGCAGCGCTGACGGTCATCGCCGCCTGTGCTCTCCTATCTCTCCCTCTATCTTGCTCCGCCATCCTCTCATTCTCTTTAATTTTGAATTTGGTTTTCACTAATTTTATTTTTAATTTTTAGTTTTTACTATTTTTTTATCGTTAAATGTTGTTGTTTCTGTCATTGTTTTTTTATTAAATTTTTTGTCATTGTTTAAGTTGTAGAATCAGATTGGCGGTGGAAAGCCCAAAATGAGATGGTTAGGAACTCAATTTTGTTGCTCTCTCAATTCTTCCGATTCCCAGCCCTAATTTTATGAACTATTGAAGTGAAGCACCTGCTGACATTAATAAACATGCATCTGCACCTGCTGGAATCATTGATTCTTTGGGAGTTTTGATAGAGAATTTTGGAACAAGAGCTTGAAATATGAAGGTTGGTTTTATTTAATTAATTTGTTTTAGTTAGTTTCTTGTGGTGAATGTTGTAACATATCTGGGAAATTAAAGATAGTTAAAGACGATGGTGGATGGGTTTCTCCTCTATCATTATGCTTTCTCTTGGAGATGTTCATTGTTGCTCAGTAGTTACACTTATTTTGGCTACATTTGGACCCCACATTTCTTGATTTAAGTAGAATTATTGTTTAATATGATGGCTCAACATGTAATATTAGGTTTGCCATATAGAGCCCATCGTTGTTAGTTTAATCCTGAAGTTTTTCAATGTACACATTTCTCTTAATTGCCACTTTGTCCCCCAGGTTGGTCTCATTACTTCAATATCAATATGTTTCTTGTTTTGACCTAGTTAGACAGCATATTGACTCTATGGAGTTGCCTGCGGGATTGTGATCTTGGGTTTGGCTCTTTTAAGCATACTGGAGAAGATAAAATATGTTTGCCATTATGAGAATTGTGGGAAGGTAATATGCTCTATTGAATTATAGCATGGCTATGTTTTACCATAATATGATAGTATCTTTATTCGATCATGAAATCACCTGAAATTCATATTATTTGTTTCAAGATAAGCGGAACATAATCCAGTTGTATATCTTTTCCAGGTGATTGTAGATATACAACAAGTCCAACAGATTTGCTGAAGCTGAGAATATATTGAGAAAGATTATGAAAGGTTTATCATCTTCTGTTATTTTATTATTATCTATTCTACAAGATCTTTCAACTTTATTGTAGCTTGGTGACATTTTGTACTTATTATCTATCTCTTCCAATTACTTTGTTGTTTTAACTGGGAATATGAACTTATTTTTTAAATAATGGTTAAAGTATATTATGCCACAGGGTTGGAAATCTTTGGATATCATTGTTGTAGCTGAACGGCTTGCATTAACTCTTGAAGCAACAAGGAGATTAAAGGAGGTAGAACAATTGTTAGAGAGGTACATTAATATTAAGCACTCAATGAGGAGCAAATCCAAATAGTATCTACTGGAGAATAACAATTTCTCTGTAGCAGATGTCTTGATGCCAAGAAAAACTTGCTTCCTCATGAAAACTTTGCTTCTACATGTGCATTGACATTTTCCTTATTCTGCTGGTTCAAAACTCATGGTGGTAAAGGTTAGAAAATGGCAGCTTTTAGGATTTGCTTTTTATGATTTGATAAAAGCAATCTGTAGAGGGTTTTTTGGTGAGCTTATAAGTTATAAGTTCTATTTTATGAGTCATTGTAGCAGCCCAATCCCCGACACTAGTGATAGCGGGGTACGAGTATCGATACGACTATTTTTAAAAGAATAAAAGATAAGAAGAATAGGTCGAACATCAAGCGGAAGCTCGCATCAAAAGGTGTTAAGGAAATCATCATAAATGAACCCAAGGGTAAAATCGTCAACGTAGTTGTAACTTTTTAATTATCAGGAATTTCACGAACAAAAACAAAACGGGTATCGCTCATTTTTCGTAAGGAATCATAATATGCAGAGTATCGCAGCAAAAGGCGAACCGATTATATGTATGAAGACACATAACCGTGAGTATATTACTTGATTCGAAAGGGAACGAAGTATTTTAATCATCAAGACTCTATTAATCATAAGGGCAATATTAAATATGATCACATCGATTGAAACGGTTCCCCACCAGCACCAGACCAATCTCGCTCCCCGCTTAGCCTGCTCATTTAGAAATACATGCAGGGCGTGAGTACATAATACTCAGTGGGCAAACGCCGAAAATGTCGCAGCCCGATTCCCGACACTAGTGATAGTGGGGTACGAGTATCGATACGACTATTTTTAAAAGAATAAAAGATAAGAAGAATAGGTCGAACATCAAGCGGAAGCTCGCATCAAAAGGTGTTAAAGAAATCATTATAAATGAACCCAAGGGTAAAATCGTCAATGTCGTTATAACTTTTTAATTATCAGGAATTTCACGAACAAAAACAAAACGGGTATCGCTCATTTTTCGTAAGGAATCATAATATGCAGAGTATCGCAGCAAAAGGCGAACCGATTATATGTATGAAGACATATAACCGTGAGTACATTGCTTAACTTCCAAAGAAAATTTAAGTATATCAATCATCAAGACTTTATCGTCAAAATGGAAATACGATAAAGTAAATACATCCTCCAACATTTCCCCGCCAGCACCAGACCAATCTCGCTCCTCGCTTAGTCTGCACATTTAGAAATACATGCAGGGCGTGAGTATATAATACTCAGTGGGCAAACGCCGAAAAACAAGAAAGGCGCTCTTAGAGCTATAAGTTTGAAGCTTGCCACATCTCAGCAATACACAGAAATAAGTTAGCATTAAATGAATCTGTGCATGCAGTTTTCATAATCATGATATCATAAAGAAACGATAGCGCTATCAAAGTACTCATCATGCATGTACCACATCTACAACTCATCATCATCAAAGGTACTGAGAAGTAGGCCTCCCTCTCAAGTACCGTGACCGGCCGACCCGAAGACGGCTCGCAGTCACCTCTGTGTACACAATCCCTGCTTGTAGCAGGATCCGAATTCGTCTCATCTCATCAGTAGAGGGTAACATACAAGCTCAACATCAAAAATTGGCAAGTCAAACAGTTCTCAAACATCATTTATCTCAAATCATTTGATAAGCTCATAACATCATTAAATCATTTTAGATAGCTCGAAAGATATATGTATCTCAAAATATTGCCCACCTGAAGACCTTACTCAAAAACTCCCGTCAAAGCGGAGTTACTTACTTCCCTGCTCTGCTCGTGTCTTCAGGGATCATCGTCATCATCGAAGGTTCATGTCATAAAATGAATCTCGATTAGAACTCAACGACAAAAACTCATGCCTTAACTCATGCTCTATCTTATATTCTATCTCTTAATCAACTCTACATAAACTTCTTCACTCAATTCAAATCCTTAAGTCCAAGGATAGGTTTCAAGAAAATCATGGTTCTAAGTCTCGATTTATCTCTCATATAAGACTCGTCTAATCTCATTAAAACACTTAGGCAACATAAACACATAAGGCACATAAGAAAATACAATCAAACATCAACAAATCATGTCCTGTTTTCCCACTGACTCAACTTCAAAATTTAACACGTTCTGACTCCGACATCTCCTGGACTCCAGACTCATACCAAAAGAAAGGTATTTGAGTCTCGTTTCATTTAAAAAAAAGTAGAGTCAGAAACTCCAAGTGGTTTGGGAGATATGGCGTTTTACCACGGTCTACCATATTCGGCAGTTTTGAGCAATCGGAAACATCGATTTTTGAAAAATCGTAAACGTTGTCAAACTGAGCTCAAATTTTGTGGATATCTAGATCATACAGTAAGGTTGATACCATAAAAATTTGGAAAGCTAGATCATACAGGAAGCTACTGAAATGAATGACTTTGTCCCCTGTTCTCTGAAATTCCCGGTAGAAATGTGCAGATTTGGTTTTGCATTTTATAAAAATAGTAAATCAAGTCCAAATGACTTGAAATTTTACCGGTATGCTTAAGACTCATGTAGGGACATGATGTAAAATTTTCAAAGCCATTAGACATCGACAACCCGTCGATCACAGTAGGTCAGTAGCCTACGAAAAATCACCAAAAACTCATCTCAAACTCTTAAATGCTCAATTCAACATTCCTTCAAAGAAAACCAATCAAAGCTCATTTTAAACACATATAACACTCAAAAACATTCAAAAACATTTAAAATACTCATCATACTCAAATTAACTCTCCTCTTTTACATCTTAACTCAAATCTCAAGGAAAACGTTTCTACAACGTATCAAGTAAATCCTCTTCTCAATTTCATGCTTAAAAACACTCAATCATTCAAAATGACCTCATACTTCATATAACTCATTTTATACACATCAATCCCCTATAATCATACCAACCAACCTTTAATAAAAACTCATATATTCACATAAACTCTCAACAAAAACATGACAACTTCACAAAATGATCATAAATCAATTTGACCTCATTTTATCATTCGTTAACCCCACATCATATGAGAACTCAAAAACTCCTTCAAACTAAACTAAGTCCAAATTTTACTTAGCTTACATTAGACTTAATCAAACATATTAAAACACTAATATCATGCTCAAAAACATATATCTTAAGCTAAATCACTTAATAGACACATAGACAAGAAAGTCCTAATTTTTACCAAACTAAACTCTTTGAAATTTTATAAACTCACATGGATCTTTAATCTCATCATATATCTATCAATTTTAGTCATTTAAACTCACATATACTCCATCCATTTACAAATTAGAGCATAGATACACATAGCCCTAATTTTAGTAAACTAACTCATATCAAAATCATCATTTGACATCATATACTCAATTTACTCCATCAATCATCATCATATACATCTCATGGACTCATATACATCATCAATCCATCACCTTGATCATCAACTCAAAAATTCCCAAATTGGGGTAAACTAACTCAACCAAATTTTTACATCACAAGGCATAGCTTTTCAAAACACACACAAATCATTACCAAACATCACATAGATCATTTTTCTCACTTCTATTCAAGGAAAGAAGAAGAAAATTTTTTGAAGGGTAGAACACCCAAATTTTCGAAAATCTTGAAGAATAAAAGAGGGGGTGATTTTCTTGCTTCAATCCTTCAAATATACTCATATATATCATCATACAAGTTTAATCTATGAATATAGAGATCACTTACTCAAGTTTTTCACCAACAAACAAACTTTCTCTCACTAGTCTTGAAGCCAATCTTCAAGGATTTCCTTGGATTCAAGTTGATAGGAGGTGTTTAGGTGGAATTTTGTTGGTGATTTATGTGTTTGGCATATTTTGGTGAAGCTTCGGAGGTCTCTCCAATGGTTGACAATGGAGGAATTATGAGAGAGAAAGGAGAGAGAGAGGTGGCCGATTGGTGAGGATGAAGGAGAGAGAGAGTTGCTTGAGAGATATGAATGGATTTGCAAGATTTAGATGATCTTATAGAGATTTTGCAAATCTTAAAGAATATTGGCAATTAATGCCTTTGATCTCTCTCTCACTCTAATCTCTCTCTAATCTCTACACTATCAATCCTTACTCTCTCCATAATATACTCTCAACTCTCTACTCTCTCAATTCTATACTTAGCAAAATTTAGGCACATAACATATGGTAGAGAGAATTAAAATAAAGTGTGAGAAGGGTGATTAAATAATAATCACAAAAACTATGGAAATATTACTCATTAATAAAGTACCATAGTATAATTATTCATGTGACCCAAAATAAAATAATTATAGCACTAATATTAGTGCACTCACTCAATTATAATATTCCTCATCATAGGAAAAATAATTTAAAAATATTATGCTTGGAAAAATTTCCATAAACCGGCATCATTCGATTTCTCGGTAAAAATAAACCGCACTTGCTTTGGAAACTTAATCAAAATTCCAAGTGCTAAAGTCTCAAATAAAAATCACAATAATTTGGTCATAATGACACACGTAACAGAAATCACATAATCAATCAGTCACGTAATTTCACATAACATCACATCAAAGCAGTCGGCAAACACAAACAGACTAAACGTCTCTCTCTAACCGACTATTTTCATCAAGGTTCTCACTCTTTCTTTCTCGACTCTATTTCCAACTCATTATTCCTATTTTCTTAATAGGACAGTCAATCTCTGATATCTTAGTATCCGGTATCTCTATTCCCGGTAGTTGGAAATAAAATAAAATCTCAGCTCAATTCAATCAGCATCTCTATCTCAACTCATTTCTCAAATCTCATCACTCTAATTCCATCGTCGGTTTATTCACTCGTATTTCTATTTAAAAGACAATCAGTCTTATTTGGTCATAAAAAAAAAAGTAGTCTCGTAATTCGACATCTCAGTACTCTCAATAGTGTTAAGACACTATCTCACAACATAGGAAAAGTACGGGGTGTTACATCCTACCCCCCTTAAAAAAATTTCGTCCCGAAATTTGAGTTATTCTTCTTCGGGAAAAAGCTCTGGGTACTTCTCTTTCATCTTCTCTTCAAGTTCCTATGTTGATTCTTCTTGACTGTGAGGTCTCCTTTGGATTTTTACTAAGGAATCGTCTTGTTCCTCAATTGTTGGATCTTCTGGTCCAGCATAGCATCAGGTCTCTCTTCATAGCTCGAATCTGGTTCCAAGGACACTTCTTCTTGACAGATGACGTGTTTTGGATCAAACACGAACTTTCTCAATTGAGAAACATGGAAAACGTCATGGACGTTCGCGAAGCTCAGAGGCAACGCTAGCTTATAGGCTACATGGCCTATTTACTCTAATACATCATAAGGTCCTATATATCTCGGTTTGAGTTCTTGTTAACTCGAAAATAACATGCTCCCCGAGATAGGGAAAAACCTACACAAACATCATTTCTAACGTCAAAAGAATCTATCAGTGATTACTCAATTGTTGAGTTTTCTTTTCTCGATTTTGCTAATCGATTGCCATAACTCATGGCTAAGTGGTCTCACTTCTATTGTGGAAGTCTTTAATAGGTATAATTGTATAAGGTTGCCAAAGTGGCGCCTTCATGTGTTAACACGTCAAACATCTTTCTATGGAAGATGCCCTCTCTCGCTTCTTATTCTCCTATCAAAGCGTCGTTTCAGTTTTGGCACATTTTTATACTTTTCGCATGTGCGGTGTAAGGGGTATCATGAGCTTCTCTCGAAATTTCGTTTCTCAGCTCTTCTTTATCAGGCACACACAGTCGCTCTCTTAAAACTAAAATGGCATTATCTGTCGCCTCTTGATAATTCTCTATTTTCTCGATTCGAATCTTCATTCGCAATCTTTCCATCTTTTCATCCTCTCTCTGAGCTGTGACTATTCTCGATCGTAAGTCAGGTGTCATGCTCAGTGCAGAAATTATTATTTCTGTCGTTGGTGGTGGTATCTCTACCTCCTAATTCATCTTCTCGAATTCCTTGATTGGGTTCACTTCTCGTGTAAGGAGAAATCTTAACTCTCCCTGATTCTTTCTGCTCAATGCGTCGGTTACAACGTTAGCTTTTTTTCCAGGGTGATAATTTGCTCCTCGATCGTAATCCTGCACTAACTTTCATCATCTTCTTTATCGCATGTTCAGATCTTCTTGCTCAAGAATTATTTGAGACTTTTATGATCGGTGTATATCTCACACAGTGCTACGTAGAGACGGTGTCTCCAGATCCTCAAAGCAAGCACTACGGCTGCTAATTCTAAATCATGCGTTAGATAACTCATCTCGTGTGGTCTCTGTTGTCGCGAAGCATACGCTATAACTTTTTCCTCTCGCATCAGTATAACTGCATACTCTCTATCCGCTTTCGGAACAGCTAAGCTGGGGTAATAGTAAGTCTCTTCTTTAACTCTGAAAACTTCGCTCGCATTTGTTCGTTCAAACGAACTTGACTTCTTTCTTCAGCAGGTGCGTCAATGGCTTAGCAATTTTTGAAAAGCCCTCAATAAAACGTCGATAGTATCCTGCTAATCCCAGAAAACTATGACTCTCGTGCATTGACCATTGTGGTTGGCGATCTCCACTCATGTATCGCTTGGACTTTCGCTGGGTCCACTTTAATTCCTCTCGCAGAAACAATATGGGCGAGAAAATTGATTTGTTTAAGCCAAAACTCGCATTTGCTAAACTTCGCATACAGCTTTTCCACTCGTAATCTTTCCAACACGATCCTCAAATGCTCTTCGTGTTCTCGTTTACTCTTCGAGTAAATCAGGATATCGTCTATGAAGACTAACACGAACTTGTCTAGGTATTCGCGAAAAACGCGGTTCATGTGATCCATGAATATTGTCGGGACGTTCGTCAAACCGAAAGACATATCTTCCAAACATCTTTGAGTTTATAGTAATGCCATAATGCATACGCGATGCCGTCTTCGGAAATATCTTCCGATCATATCTTCAGCTGATGGTATCCCGTTCTCATGTCAAACTTTGAAAAAGTGCTCGCTCCTTGTAGTTGATCGAATAGATCATCGATCCGGGGTAACGGATATTTATTCTTTAACGTCACTTTGTTCAACTCTCGATATTCGATACACAACCTCAAGCTTCCATCCTTCTTTTTAACAAAAAGAACTAGTGCTCCCCACGGAAAAACACTAGGTCGAAAGGAACTCATATCTAGAAGTTCTTGGAGTTGCAGCTTTAACTCTTGTAACTCAGCAGGGGTCATTCTGTACAACGCTTTCGACGTCGGTGCCGTGCCAGGCTCTAAATCGATCGTAAACTCAAGCTGTCGGTCTGGGGAAATCCCGGTAAAGTTTCAGGGAAAACGTCTTTGTAATCTCACACGACTGGCGCGTCATCGACATTTGCCTAGGATTCGTCTCTCTGGTTCAGATATACAACATACGCGGTTGTATCTTTTCTTCGCAAGAGATTTCTTGCTTGCAGTGCCGAGATGATCGGCGTCTTCTTCCATTTTCTCTCAATACCAATGAAGGAAGTAGGTTCTTAGCCAGGTGGCTAAAAAGATATCCGTCTCTCCTTGCATTGTATCTTCGCATGGTTTTCCCTCTAACCAGTCCATTCCAAAATTATATCCAAGTGCCACATAGGCATCAATCTCAGGTTTCTAACCTCGAGCTTAATCGATTTTAACTTAAATTCTAAGTTAGGGCATACGGATAAAACCGTAGTAATTCTACCTATGGGTGCGGTTACTCTTTAGAGGTTGTGGAGCAAGCTCTACGTTCAGTGTCGAACAAAAATACTATGGGCACATCATTCAACTTGCCTATATTTGACAAAATTCCTCTATTCTTGTCTGGTGCTTTCTACTTAAGCGCAAACAGTCTCTGGTGATGCGGTTGATTTGCCTGCGGGGCTGGTAGTTGCCTTCCTGACTGACGTGGTCGATAGGCTGGCTGTCGTCGCTGTGGTGGAGGTAGCGATAGGATTCCCTTCATTGCTTCGAGTTGCGGTCGAAACTGACTCGATCGTCTTTCGCTTCCACTTTGCTGACGATTCGGACACTGATGCGAGTAGTGTCCGACCCTTCCACGGGTGTAACAGCTATTATTTTTCATCTTGCGTTATCTCCGACGTAATTTATTGCTCTTCGACAAAGCGATAACCCTCGCGGTCCTTGAAAAACTGCTGCTGGGGCAGCTGGGCCAATTATAAGGCTGTTCATCTCAGTTCTGATGTCGCGGTGGCGTATTTTGACTCCGCCACGACTCCTTGGGGATCTTGACTTCGGTCGTCCCATTTTCTCTTTTCTTCTTGCCTGCATCCAGAAAAGGATGGATTGCACGTCTGAGTGCTCTAACTCGTTTGGGTGCTGAAACTCAAATCACGTTCTCTGGCTGCATTGCCAGTTCTATATCAAATGCTCCATTTAATGCTTCTGTACACATAACCGCATTCTGACTCGTTAAATCGTCTCGTACTTCTTGTCTCAAGCCTGATCGAACATCTTCTCGTTCAACTCTTCTCGACAAGTGGCATACCGAACCAAGTCGCGAAACTGACGTTCGTATTCAGCTACGGTTTTATTACCTTATCTCATATCATCAACTCTATTTCTTGCTTCGGTCGGTTTCTCTTTCTCGGTAAAAGTCTAAGGGAACATATATCAACCTTAGAACTAATTCTCATAACTCACGAATCATAAGACTCTTACTCAACATCATACTATTTTCTCAATTCTCATAACTCATTGTCAAAGACATATTTCATGTCTATCAATGCAACATCAGCTCAAAACTCTACTCAAGCATAGAGACTCTCTGGTCATCGTCTTATAGACATATATATAAGGAAATTTTCTCCTTCGAGAGCTCTTACTAATTGCGGGGCATAACGTAAATAAAACATCCCCTAATACTACGACGATGCTACATCTATGCTAGTCGTCATCTCAGTCTACTATCGTGGAAAACATTATTTGCTCTAGTCTGTCATCTCGATCTCCTTGAATTTGCTGTTGCCTATTCTGGCTTAGCATCACTTCTTCTCATCCTCGAATTGGTTAGCTTTCTACATACTTGGCTAATAGAAGAAAATCCATAATCGAAAAGTTGTGCTCGTCCCGTAATAATATATTCTACGACTGCTGCCATAACTCGTGTTTCTTCCAAACACTCTTCTTATTATACCATCCTAGTTACCTGGACATTCCTAGCTCTTGTCGGATGTGGTAGGGAATAGGATGTGATGAATAAAATGTCTGATCTTGAACAAGACGAGCTCAAGTAATGGAATAATTCCATAATAGCCAGTGCTATTTCAAGGATAATGAGGAAGTTAAAATCAAGGTAAGATCAAAAGCTAGAACAGAATCTAGAATGAAACTGAGATACGATATGATAGGAATAAATCAATACTGGAGGTAGAAACAATCCACTAAGTGGAAAATGAATATATTGTCCACTGTTAAAGCAAGGGGTAAAATTTCCAACACAAACGGGTCAGGCTCAAATACAGTGGATCCGGAAAAATTTTCTCAATAGTAAATAGTTCTTCTCCTGTGGGAGTTCAAATGGATGCAGAAAAATTTTAAATACGACCAAGCGGGATAGGGACTCAATAAGTCTACCCTCATGACTACTCTAGCGATAATACGCGCGGTCCCGGTGAAAGTACCTCTATTGCGAAGTACAATTGGTCAATAGTATTATGCATCCCATGAGGTCTCCATACTACGTTCGTCCTATTAAGGTCGTGTCTATAAATCGCGATGAAAACTCTAACTCTCGTCGTATTATCTCAACGGTTGGTTTCTCTGCTCCTCTTCTTCATCTTCTTCTCGGTTTATGTTCCTTCGGTTCCCTCTTCTTCTCGGAGGTATACTATAAAGGAAAAAGAGTTATATAACTATCGACTTCTAAACTAACCGTTCGTCATTACAAAATACAAATCCTCGTTTTTCTTACTTCACTTCTATATCTCATTTGTGATCTCAAAGTTCTCAAAATTCTCGTCTACTCTATTTCTCATTTTTCATCAAGCATCAATATCATCATCATTCTCAAAGCTCTGATAAAGATAGTGAAACTCACTAATCAACTACATCTCTGTATATACATATATAAGGAAAATTGCCTCTCTCTCGAGGTCTTTTACAAAAGTAGGATCCTATGTACAAAGGTCCTAACACTATAATGATGCTCTAACTATACAAGCATCATAGGTACTAAGCACCTATAGATATATACTATATGCACATACACACTATACTATGCCTCTCTTCCTATATATATACATATACGTATATATCGACTATGCATCTATACGTATGTACGTGTCTACTAGATACACGTGATCGCTAGTCATCGTCTTCTGAAATCCTGCTCGTCGCATCGTCAACCTCCATATCCTCACTCGGCTCCGTCTCCTCGCTCGGCTCCGACTCCTGACTCTCGTACTCGTCGATCAGTCGGTAGACACTATCGTCGCTCGGCTCATCCTCGACATCGGTGTCCATCATCGGACCATAAATCGGCACCTCGGGAACAGGTACCCACGTCTCGACTCTGTCGGCAGTAATATGACGCTGTAATGGCTGGTTCCTTCCGTGGCCAACCGTCATCTCTGGAGTTTCCTCATCCGGGTCCTCCTCATCACTGTCCAGGTGTACTGGCCGAGACCTTCCCTCATGGGCGTCTCGGGACGGTGAATATAAAATCGAGTGTATATACGTCTGAAAAGCCAAAGTGCCCGGCTCAGGCAACGGGGCAACCCTCGGATAAGGATCAAAGGGCACATACTGTATATGAGGCTCAACAGAAACAATCGGCTATGCCGACTCAACAGGTGGCAATGGCAAAGGTGCCGTTGCCAGTGTCAAATCCCAAGGCGGTAACTCAGCGCTGGGAAAAAGAATAAGGGATAGAAACGCAAACGGGTCATGCTCTACCACTGGAGAGTACGCCTCGAAAACCATCGGCTCTGAAACATCAGGCTCAAAAGAAACTGGAATCGGATCAGCTGGGGGTAGAGGGGCAATCGGAAACGGCTCCTCGGGAAGTGGGGGCACAACAACAAGCTCCCTTCCCTGGGCTGGTCCCTCAGACTCTCCATACGGCGGTGAAGGTGGCTCGCCATAAACAAGGTAGCGGTGGCTCAACGTCGCGATGAAACCACGAAAATTGGCGCTCACCAACCGCCCGAACTCAGTCCTCCTGATATACTGCGGCACCAGCGAAGTCGCCCAGTCTTGCCACTCGAGGGGCAGCTGTGGAATCAGGTGAGTGATGGCCTCAGCCTCGTCAATCCCGTAGATACTAGTCTCAACATCTCTCCTCGTATTTCACATCAACTGCCTCGTATCAGAATTCATCATCTCACACAATTTCGTCATTAAAACAATACATAACTCATTAGTGAATCAAACTCAGCTCTCAACAAGAAAGCAACAAGAAACAACATCAACCTCTTACCTCGTTAAGCCGGAGGAGATGGGGTGCTGGGGTTTCGTTTCAAACTGACTCTCTCAAATTAGCCTAAGAATTCAAATTAGGCTAGTACTCAATTTTAAAAGAGTAGAAACAATCAAAGGTTCAACTCAGTCAAGCAATAGACTCAGAGCAGACGACCTGCTCTGATACCACCCTGTCGCAGCCCGATTCCCGACACTAGTGATAGTGGGGTACGAGTATCGATACGACTATTTTTAAAAGAATAAAAGATAAGAAGAATAGGTCGAACATCAAGCGGAAGCTCGCATCAAAAGGTGTTAAAGAAATCATTATAATTGAACCCAAGGGTAAAATCGTCAATGTCGTTATAACTTTTTAATTATCAGGAATTTCACGAACAAAAACAAAACGGGTATCGCTCATTTTTCGTAAGGAATCATAATATGCAGAGTATCGCAGCAAAAGGCGAACCGATTATATGTATGAAGACATATAACCGTGAGTACATTGCTTAACTTCCAAAGAAAATTTAAGTATATCAATCATCAAGACTTTATCGTCAAAATGGAAATACGATAAAGTAAATACATCCTCCAACATTTCCCCGCCAGCACCAGACCAATCTCGCTCCTCGCTTAGTCTGCACATTTAGAAATACATGCAGGGCGTGAGTATATAATACTCAGTGGGCAAACGCCGAAAAACAAGAAAGGCGCTCTTAGAGCTATAAGTTTGAAGCTTGCCACATCTCAGCAATACACAGAAATAAGTTAGCATTAAATGAATCTGTGCATGCAGTTTTCATAATCATGATATCATAAAGAAACGATAGCGCTATCAAAGTACTCATCATGCATGTACCACATCTACAACTCATCATCATCAAAGGTACTGAGAAGTAGGCCTCCCTCTCAAGTACCGTGACCGGCCGACCCGAAGACGGCTCGCAGTCACCTCTGTGTACACAATCCCTGCTTGTAGCAGGATCCGAATTCGTCTCATCTCATCAGTAGAGGGTAACATACAAGCTCAACATCAAAAATTGGCAAGTCAAACAGTTCTCAAACATCATTTATCTCAAATAATTTGATAAGCTCATAACATCATTAAATCATTTTAGATAGCTCGAAAGATATATGTATCTCAAAATATTGCCCACCTGAAGACCTTACTCAAAAACTCCCGTCAAAGCGGAGTTACTTACTTCCCTGCTCTGCTCGTGTCTTCAGGGATCATCGTCATCATCGAAGGTTCATGTCATAAAATGAATCTCGATTAGAACTCAACGACAAAAACTCATGCCTTAACTCATGCTCTATCTTATATTCTATCTCTTAATCAACTCTACATAAACTTCTTCACTCAATTCAAATCCTTAAGTCCAAGGATAGGTTTCAAGAAAATCATGGTTCTAAGTCTCGATTTATCTCTCATATAAGACTCGTCTAATCTCATTAAAACACTTAGGCAACATAAACACATAAGGCACATAAGAAAATACAATCAAACATCAACAAATCATGTCCTGTTTTCCCACTGACTCAACTTCAAAATTTAACACGTTCTGACTCCGACATCTCCTGGACTCCAGACTCATACCAAAAGAAAGGTATTTGAGTCTCGTTTCATTTAAAAAAAAGTAGAGTCAGAAACTCCAAGTGGTTTGGGAGATATGGCGTTTTACCACGGTCTACCATATTCGGCAGTTTTGAGCAATCGGAAACATCGATTTTTGAAAAATAGTAAACGTTGTCAAACTGAGCTCAAATTTTGTGGATATCTAGACCATACAGTAAGGTTGATACCATAAAAATTTGGAAAGCTAGATCATACAGGAAGCTACTGAAATGAATGACTTTGTCCCCTGTTCTCTGAAATTCCCGGTAGAAATGTGCAGATTTGGTTTTGCATTTTATAAAAATAGTAAATCAAGTCCAAATGACTTGAAATTTTACCGGTATGCTTAAGACTCATGTAGGGACATGATGTAAAATTTTCAAAGCCATTAGACATCGACAACCCGTCGATCACAGTAGGTCACTAGCCTACGAAAAATCACCAAAAACTCATCTCAAACTCTTAAATGCTCAATTCAACATTCCTTCAAAGAAAACCAATCAAAGCTCATTTTAAACACATATAACACTCAAAAACATTCAAAAACATTTAAAATACTCATCATACTCAAATTAACTCTCCTCTTTTACATCTTAACTCAAATCTCAAGGAAAACGTTTCTACAACGTATCAAGTAAATCCTCTTCTCAATTTCATGCTTAAAAACACTCAATCATTCAAAATGACCTCATACTTCATATAACTCATTTTATACACATCAATCCCCTATAATCATACCAACCAACCTTTAATAAAAACTCATATATTCACATAAACTCTCAACAAAAACATGACAACTTCACAAAATGATCATAAATCAATTTGACCTCATTTTATCATTCGTTAACCCCACATCATATGAGAACTCAAAAACTCCTTCAAACTAAACTAAGTCCAAATTTTACTTAGCTTACATTAGACTTAATCAAACATATTAAAACACTAATATCATGCTCAAAAACATATATCTTAAGCTAAATCACTTAATAGACACATAGACAAGAAAGTCCTAATTTTTACCAAACTAAACTCTTTGAAATTTTATAAACTCACATGGATCTTTAATCTCATCATATATCTATCAATTTTAGTCATTTAAACTCACATATACTCCATCCATTTACAAATTAGAGCATAGATACACATAGCCCTAATTTTAGTAAACTAACTCATATCAAAATCATCATTTGACATCATATACTCAATTTACTCCATCAATCATCATCATATACATCTCATGGACTCATATACATCATCAATCCATCACCTTGATCATCAACTCAAAAATTCCCAAATTGGGGTAAACTAACTCAACCAAATTTTTACATCACAAGGCATAGCTTTTCAAAACACACACAAATCATTACCAAACATCACATAGATCATTTTTCTCACTTCTATTCAAGGAAAGAAGAAGAAAATTTTTTGAAGGGTAGAACACCCAAATTTTCGAAAATCTTGAAGAATAAAAGAGGGGGTGATTTTCTTGCTTCAATCCTTCAAATATACTCATATATATCATCATACAAGTTTAATCTATGAATATAGAGATCACTTACTCAAGTTTTACACCAACAAACAAACTTTCTCTCACTAGTCTTGAAGCCAATCTTCAAGGATTTCCTTGGATTCAAGTTGATAGGAGGTGTTTAGGTGGAATTTTGTTGGTGATTTATGTGTTTGGCATATTTTGGTGAAGCTTCGGAGGTCTCTCCAATGGTTGACAATGGAGGAATTATGAGAGAGAAAGGAGAGAGAGAGGTGGCCGATTGGTGAGGATGAAGGAGAGAGAGAGTTGCTTGAGAGATATGAATGGATTTGCAAGATTTAGATGATCTTATAGAGATTTTGCAAATCTTAAAGAATATTGGCAATTAATGCCTTTGATCTCTCTCTCACTCTAATCTCTCTCTAATCTCTACACTATCAATCCTTACTCTCTCCATAATATACTCTCAACTCTCTACTCTCTCAATTCTATACTTAGCAAAATTTAGGCACATAACATATGGTAGAGAGAATTAAAATAAAGTGTGAGAAGGGTGATTAAATAATAATCACAAAAACTATGGAAATATTACTCATTAATAAAGTACCATAGTATAATTATTCATGTGACCCAAAATAAAATAATTATAGCACTAATATTAGTGCACTCACTCAATTATAATATTCCTCATCATAGGAAAAATAATTTAAAAATATTATGCTTGGAAAAATTTCCATAAACCGGCATCATTCGATTTCTCGGTAAAAATAAACCGCACTTGCTTTGGAAACTTAATCAAAATTCCAAGTGCTAAAGTCTCAAATAAAAATCACAATAATTTGGTCATAATGACACACGTAACAGAAATCACATAATCAATCAGTCACGTAATTTCACATAACATCACATCAAAGCAGTCGGCAAACACAAACAGACTAAACGTCTCTCTCTAACCGACTATTTTCATCAAGGTTCTCACTCTTTCTTTCTCGACTCTATTTCCAACTCATTATTCCTATTTTCTTAATAGGACAGTCAATCTCTGATATCTCAGTATCCGGTATCTCTATTCCCGGTAGTTGGAAATAAAATAAAATCTCAGCTCAATTCAATCAGCATCTCTATCTCAACTCATTTCTCAAATCTCATCACTCTAATTCCATCGTCGGTTTATTCACTCGTATTTCTATTTAAAAGATAATCAGTCTTATTTGGTCATAAAAAAAAAAAGTAGTCTCGTAATTCGACATCTCAGTACTCTCAATAGTGTTAAGACACTATCTCACAACATAGGAAAAGTACGGGGTGTTACAGAAAAACAAGGAAAGTGCTCTTAGAGCTATAAGTTTGAAGCTTGCCACATCTCAGCAATACACAGAAATAAGTCAGCATAAATGAATCTGTGCATGCAGTTTTCATAATCAACATCATAAATAAGTGTCTGCAGACAAAGTAATCGACATGTATGTACCGCATCTACAACTCATCATTATAATTAAGGTACTGAGAAGTAGGCCTCCCTCTCAAGTACCGTGACCGGCCGACCCGAAGACGGCTCACAGTCACCTCTGTGCACAAAATCCCGCTTGTGGCAGGACCGAATTCGTCTCATCTCATCAGTAGAGGGTAACATACAAGCTCAACATCAAAAATTGGCAAGTCAAACAGTTCTCAAACATCATTTATCTCAAAACATTTGTTAATCTCATAACATCATCAAATCATTTTAGAAAGCTCATATGATAAACATATACTCAAAATATTGCCCACCTGAAGACCTTACTCAAAATCTCCCGTCAAAGCGGAGTTACTTACTTCATTGCTCTGCTCGTGTCTTCAGGGATCATCATCATCATCGAAGGTTCATGTCATAAAATGAATCTCGATTAGAAACTCATTAACAAATCTCATGCCTTAACTCTTGCTCTATCTCATATTCTATCTCCTTATTCAACTCTATATAGACTCTCCACTCATCTCAAATCCTTAAGCTCAAGGATAGGTTTCAAGAAAATCATGGTTCTAAGTCTCGATTTATCTCTCATATAAGACTCGTCTAATTTTCACTCAAACACATAGGCAACACAAACACGTAAGGCACATAAGAAAATACAATCAAACATCATCAAAACATGCTCTGTTTATACACTGACTCAACTTCAAAAATTAACCTGTTCTGACTCCGACATCCCCTGGACTCGAGACGCATACCAAAAGAAAGGGCTTCGAGTCTAGTTTCATATAAAAAAAAAGTAGAGTCGAAAACTCCAAGTGGTTTGGGAGTTATGACGTTTGTACCACGATCTACCATATTCGGCAGTTTTGAGCAATCGAAAACTTTGATTTTTGAAAAATAGTAAATGATGTCAAACTGGGCTCACATTTGGTGGATATCTAGCTAACACCAAAAGGTTAATACCATAAAAATTTGGAAAGCTAGATAACACAGGAAGCTATTGAAAAGAATGACTATTTCCCTTGTTCTCTGAAATTGTCGGTAGAAATGTGCAGTTTAGGTTTTGTATTTTATAAAAATAGTAAACGAAGTCCAAATGACTTGAACATTTGCAGGGGTGCTCAAGACTCATTTAGAGACTTTCTATAAAATTTTTAAAGCTTTTTGACATTGACAAACTGTCGATCACAGTAGGTCAGTAGGCCTACGAAAATCACCAAAATCTCATCTCAAACTCTTAAATGCTCAACTCAACATTCCTTCAAAGAAAACCAATCAAAGCTCATTTTAAACACATATAACACTCACAAATATTCAAACACATTATAAAACTCATCATACTCAAATTAACTCTCCTCTTTTATATTTTAACTCAAATCTCAAGGGAAACGTTTCAACGAACGCATCAATTCAATTCTCTTTTCATTCTCATGCTAAAAATTACTCCATCATTCATTAATGACCTCATACCTCATATAACTCATTTTACACATATAATTCCCCTTTTTATCATGTAAACTAAACTCTAATGATAACTCATGTATCAACGCAAACTCTTAACAAAAGCATGACAAACGTTCACATAATGATCATAAATCAATTAGACCTCATTTTATCACTCATTGACTTCTCAAAATATGAAAACTCAAAAACTCATTCAAACTAAACTAAGTCCAAATTTTACTTAGCTTACGATAGACTTAATCAAACATAATAAAACACTACTATCATGCTCAGAAACATATATCTTAAGTTAAATCACTTAATCGACACATGGATCTTTAATCTCCTAATTTTTATTAAACTAAACTCCTTGAAATTTTATAAACACACATGGATCTTTAATCTCATCATAGATCTATCAATCTTAACCCATTTATCTCACATATAATCCATCAATTTACCAATTAGAGCATAGATACACATATCCCTAATTTTATTAAACTAACTCATATCAAAATCATCAATTGACATCATATACTCAAATTACTCCATCAATCATCATCATATACATCTCATGGACTCATCTTCATCATCAATTTATCACTTTAATCATCAACTCAAAAATTCCCAAATTGGGGTAAACTAAACTCATCCGATTTTTACATCTCAAAGCATAGTTTTTCAAAACACACATCAATCATCACCAAACATCACATAGATCACTTTTCTCACCCCAAATCAAGGAAAGAAGAAAAAACTTTTTTTGAAGGGTTGAAGACCCATTTGATCGAAAATTTCAAAAATAAGGGAGGGGTGATTTCTTGCTTCAATCTCTCAAGAATACTCACATACAACCTCATACAAGTCATATCTATGAATTTATACATCACTTACCCAAACTTTACACCAACAATCACACTTTCTCTCTCTAGCCTTGGAAGCAATCTTCAATGATCTTCTTGAATCCAACGAGATTGAAGGTGTTTAGGCAAGGTTTTGGAGTGGATTGATATGTTTTGTATAATTTTTGGAAGCTTCGGAAGGTTCTACCATGGATGTTAATGGAGGAAGATGAGAGATGAAGGAGAGAGAGAGAGTCGAATTGGTGAGGATGAAGGAGTGAGAGAGAGGATTTTGTTAGATATGAATTGATATGGTGATCTTAGTGAAGATTTGAGATCTTAAAGAATATATGGCATTAAATGCCTAATCTCTCTCTCTAATCTCTACACTCTCAATCTCTACACTTGGTAAATTTTGGTAATAAGTCACATGCTGGGAAAATTAAAATATTAATGTAAGAAGGGTGATTAAATAATCATCACAATAATTATGGAAATATTACTCATAATAAAATACCATAGCATAATTATTCATGGGATCAAATAAAATAATATAGCACTAATATTAGTGCACTCACTTGATTATAATATTCCTCATCATAAGATAAATAATTTAAAAATATTATGCTTTGGAAAAATTTCCATAAACCGGCATCATTCAATTTCTCGGTAAAAATAAACCGCACTTGCTTTTGAAACTTAATCAAAATTCCAAGTGCTAAAGTCTCAAATAAAAAATCATAATAACTTGCTCATAAAGACACAAGTAACGAAAATCATATAATCAATCAGTCACGTAAAATCACATAACATCACATCAAAGCAGTCGGCAAATACAAACAACTAGACGTCTCTATGACCGACTCTTTTCATCAAGGTTCTCACTCTTACTTCCTCGACTCTATTTCCAACTCATTATTCCTATTTTCTTAATAGGACAGTCAAACTCTGATAATTCGGTATCCGGTAATTCTATTCCCGGTAGTTGGAAATAAAATAAAATCTCAGCTCAATTCAATCAGCATCTCTATCTCAACTCATTTCTC
Organism: Salvia miltiorrhiza; assembly: GCF_028751815.1. Taxonomy (NCBI): domain Eukaryota; kingdom Viridiplantae; phylum Streptophyta; class Magnoliopsida; order Lamiales; family Lamiaceae; genus Salvia; species Salvia miltiorrhiza. The sequence goes on along the minus strand of NC_080392.1, from coordinate 29,936,106 downwards.
GAATCTCTTCACTCTAACTCTATCATTGGTTTATTCCCTCATAACTCTATTTAAAGACAATCTGTCTTATATGCTCATAAAAAAAAGTCTCGTATTTCGACATCTCAATACTCTCATTAGTGTTAAGACACTATTTCTCAACATAGGGAAAAGTACGGGGTGTTACATCCCACCCCCCTTAAAAAAAATTTCGTCCCGAAATTTGAGTTATACACCTTCGGGAAAAAGCTCTGGGTACTTCTCTTTCATCTTCTCTTCAACTTCCCATATTGATTCTTCTTGACTGTGATGTCTCCATTGAATTTTCACCAAAGGAATCGACTTGTTCCTCAATTGTTGGATCTTCCGGTCCAGAATAGCATCAGGTCTCTCTTCATAGCTCAAATCTGGTTCCAGGGACACTTCTTCTTGATGGATGACGTGTTTTGGATCAAACACGTACTTTCTCAATTGAGAAACATGGAAAACGTCATAGACGTTCGCGAAGCTCGGAGGCAACGCTAGTTTATAAGCTACATGGCCTACTTACTCTAATATATCATAAGGTCCTATATATCTCGGTTTAAGTTTTTCTTTAACTCGAAAATAACATACTCCTTGAGATGGGGAAAACTTACACAAACATCGTTTCTAACGTCAAAAGAATCTAACAGTGATTACTCAACTGTTGGATTTTCTTCTCTCGATTTTTGCTAATCGATGCCATAATTCATGGCTATGTGGTTCCACTTCTATTGTGGAAATCTCTAATGAGTGTAAGTCGTATAAGGTTGCCAAAGTGGCGCCTTCAAGTGTTAACACGTCAAACATTCTTCTACGAAAGATGTCATCTCTCGCTTCTTATTCTCGTATTCAAGCGTCGTTTCAGTCTTGGCACGTTTTCATACTTTCCGCATGCGCGGTGTAAAGGGTATCATGAGCTTCGCTCGTGATTTCGTTCTTCGACTCTTCTTTATCAGGCACACACACTCTCTCTTTAAACAAAATGGCATTATCTGCCGTCTCTTGATAATTCTCTACTCTCTTGGTTCGAATCTTTATTCGCAAACTTTCTATCTTCTCATCTTCTCTCTATGCTGTGACTATTCTTGATCGTAAGTCAGGCGTAACGTTCAGTGCAGAAATTACTATTTCTGTCGTTTGTGGTGGTATTACTACCTTCCAATTCATCTTCTCTAATTCCTTGATTAGGTTCTCTTCTCGAGTAAGGAGAAATCCCAACTCTCCCTAATTCTCTCTGTTTAACGCGTCAGTTACAACGTTAGCCTTTCAAGGGTGATAATTTATTCCACAATCGTAATTCTTCACTAACTCTAACCATCTTTTTTGTCGCATGTTCAGATCTTTTTGCTCAAATAAGTATTTGAGACTTTTATGATCGGTGTATATCTCACACCGTACTCCATAGAGATGGTGTCTTCAGATCTTTAAAGCATGCACTACGGCTGCTAATTCTAAATCATGCGTTAGATAACTCATCTCGTGTGGTCTCTGTTGTCGCGAAGCATGCGCTATAACTTTTCACTCTTGCTTTAGTGCACATCTTGGACTATTTTTCGATGCCTCAGTATAAACTGCATACTCTTGATCCGCTTTCGGAACAGCTAAGCTGGGGCAATAGTAAGCCTCTTCTTCAGCTTTTGAAAACTTCGCTCGCATTCGTCCGTCCAAACGAACTTGACTTCTTTCTTTAGCAAGTACGTCAATGGCTTAGCGATTTTCGAAAAGCCGTAAATAAAACATCGATAATACCCTGCTAATTCCAGAAAACTGCGGATTTCATGCGATGTGGTTGACGATCTCCACTCCTGTACCGCTTGAACTTTCGCTGGGTCTACGTCTATTCCTCTTGCAAAACACTATGGCCAAGAAAATTGACTTCTTTAAGCCAAAACTCGCATAAAACTTCTCGACTCACAATCTCTCTAACGCGATCTTATCTAGGTATTCGTGAAAAACACGGTTCATGGGATCCATGAATACTGTCGGGGCATTCGTCAAACTGAAATACATTATTATAAACTCATAGTGTCTGTATCTCGTACGAAATGCCGTTTTCGGAATATTTTTGTCGCAGCCCGATTCCCGACACTAGTGATAGTGGGGTACGAGTATCGATACGACTATTTTTAAAAGAATAAAAGATAAGAAGAATAGGTCGAACATCAAGCGGAAGCTTGCATCAAAAGGTGTTAAGGAAATTATCATAAATGAACCCAAGGGTAATTTCGTCGATGTCGTTATAACTTTTTAATTATCAGGAATTTCAAAATCAAAAACAAAACGGGTATCGCTCATTTTTCATAAGGAAACATAAAATGCAGAGTGTCGCAGCAAAAGGCGAACCGGTTACATGTATGGAGACACACAACCGTGAGTATATTACTTGATTCATATTCAAAGTAACTTCACATCAAGACTTTATCGATAAAAAGGAAATACGATAAAGCAAATACGTCATCTAACGATCCCCCACCAGCACCAGACCAATCTCACTCCTTGCTTAGCCTGCACATTTAGAAATATATGCAGGGCGTGAGTATATAATACTCAGTGGGCAAACGCCGAAAAACAAGAAAGTTGCTCTTAGAGCTATAAGTCTGAAGCTTGCCACATCTCAGCAATACACAGAAAAATAAGTTAGTATCGAAGAATCTGTGCATGCAGTTTTCATAATCAACATCATAAATAAGTAACTGCGCAGTTTAAACATTCATCATGTATGTACCACATCCACTACTCATCATCAAAGGTACTGAGAAGTAGGCCTCCCTCTCTAGTACCGTGACCGGCCGACCCGAAGACGGCTCACAGTCACCTCTGTGCACAAAATCCCGCTTGTGGCAAGACCGAATTCGTCTCATCAGTAGAGGGTAACACACAAGCTCAACATCAAAAATTGGCAAGTCAAACAGTTCTCAAACATCATTTATCTCAAAACATTTGATAAGCTCATAACATCATTACATCATTTTAGAAAGCTCATATGATAAACATATACTCAAAATATTGCCCACCTGAAGACCTTACTCAAAAACTCCCGTCAAAGCGGAGTTACTTACTTCCTTGCTCTGCTTGTGTCTTCAGGGATCATCGTTATCATCGAAGGTTCATGTCAGAAAATGAATCTCGATTAGAACTTAACGACGAAAACTCATGCCTTAACTCATGCTCTACATTATATTCTATCTCCTTAACCAACTCTACATAAACTCTTCACTCATTTCAAATCCTTAAGTCCAAGGATAGGTTTCAAGAAAATCATGGTTCTAAGTCTCGATTCATCTCTCATATAAGACTCGTCTAATCTCATTCAAACACTTAGGCAACATAAACACATAAGGCACATAAGAAAATACAAGCAAACATCAACAAAACATGCTCTGTTTTCCCACTGACTCAACTTCAAAATTTAACACGTTCTGACTCCGACATCCTCTGGACTCCAGACTCATACCAAAAGAAAGGTATTTGAGTCTAGTTTCATTTAAAAAACAGTAGAGTCAGGAACTCCAAGTGGTTTGGGAGATATGGCGTTTTTACCATGGTCTACCATATTCGGTAGTTTTGAGCAATCGGAAACATTGATTTTTGAAAAATAGTAAACGTTGTCAAACTGAGCTCAAATTTGGTGGATATCTAGCCCATACAGTAAGGTTGATACCATAAACATTTGGAAATCTAGATCATACAGGAAGCTACTGAAATGAATGAATTTGTCCCCTGTTCTCTGAAATTCCCGGTAGAAATGTGCAGATTTGGTTTTGCATTTTATACAAATAGTATATCAAGTCCAAATGACTTGACATTTTACCGGTATGCTCACGACTCATGTAGGGACATTCTGTAAATTTTTCAAAGCCATTAGACATCGACAACCCGTCGATCACAGTAGGTCAGTAGCCAACGAAAAATCACCAAAAACTCATCTCAAACTCTTAAATGCTCAATTCAACATTCCTTCAAAGAAAACCAATCAAAGCTCATTTTAAACACATATAACACTAAAAAACATTCAAAAACATTTAAAATACTCATCATACTCAAATTAACTCTCCTCTTTTACATCTTAACTCAAATCTCAAGGAAAACGTTTCTACAACGTATCAAGTAAATCCTCTTCTCAATTTCATGCTTAAAAACACTCAATCATTCAAAATGACCTCATACTTCATATAACTCATTTTATACACATCAATCCCCTATAATCATACCAACCAAACTTTAATAAAAACTCATATATTCACATAAACTCTCAACAAAAACATGACAACTTCACAAAATGATCATAAATCAATTTGACCTCATTTTATCATTCGTTAACCCCACATCATATGAGAACTCAAAAACTCCTTCAAACTAAACTAAGTCCAAATTTTACTTAGCTTAGAAAAGACTTATTCAAACATATTAAAACACTAACATCATGTTCAATCACACATATCTTAAGCCAAATCACTTATTAAGCACATAGACAAGAAAGTCCAATTTTTATTAAACTAACTCTTTGAAATTTTATAAACTCACATGGATCTTTAATCTCATCATATATCTATCAATTTTAATCATATAAACTCACATATACTCCATCCATTTACAAATTAGAGCATAGATACACATAGCCCTAATTTTAGTAAACTAACTCATATCAAAATCATCATTTGACATCATATACCCAATTTACTCCATCAATCATCATCATATACATCTCATGGACTCATATACATCATCAATCCATCACCTTGATCATCAACTCAAAAATTCCCAAATTGGGGTAAACTAACTCAACCAAATTTTTACATCACAAAGCATAGCTTTTCAAAACACACACAAATCATTACCAAACATCACATAGATCATTTTTCTCACTTCTATTCAAGGAAAGAAGAAGAAAATTTTTTGAAGGGTAGAACACCCAAATTTTCGAAAATCTTGAAGAATAAAAGAGGGGGTGATTTTCTTGCTTCAATCCTTCAAATATACTCATATATATCATCATACAAGTTTAATCTATGAATATAGAGATCACTTACTCAAGTTTTTCACCAACAAACAAACTTTCTCTCACTAGTCTTGAAGCCAATCTTCAAGGATTTCCTTGGATTCAAGTTGATAGGAGGTGTTTAGGTGGAATTTTGTTGGTGATTTATGTGTTTGGCATATTTTGGTGAAGCTTCGGAGGTCTCTCCAATGGTTGACAATGGAGGAAATATGAGAGATGAAGGAGAGATGGTGGTGATCGAAAATGAGGGAGTGAGGAGTGAGAGAGGATTTTGCAAGATATGCTTGGATTTGGCTAATCTTTGGAAGATTTGTGAATCTTATAGAATATTTGGCATTAATGCCTTGATCTCTCTCTCTCTAAATCTCTACACTCTCTTAATCTCTACTCTCTAAATCTCTACTCTCTCAATCTCTACACTTGGCAAAATGTGGGAATTTATCATATGGTAGAGAAATTAAAATAAAGTGTGAGAAGGGTGATCAATTAATAATCACAATAACTATGGAAATATTACTCATTAATAAAGTACCATAGTATAATTATTCATGTGACCAAAAATAATAATTATAGCACTCATATTAGTGCACTCACATATATATAATATTCCTCTTCGTAGGAAGAAAAATAATTTAAAAAAAATTATGCTCGGAAAAATTTTCATAAACCGGCATCATTCGATTTCTCGATAAAAATAAACCATACTTGCTTTGGAAACTTAAACAAAATTCCAAATGCTAAGGTCTCGAATAAAAATCATAATAACTCGGTCATAATGACACACGTCACAAAATCACATAATCACTCAGTCACGTAAATTCACATAACATCACATCAAAACAGTCGGCAGACTCAGATAAGTTAGACGTTTCTCTAACCGACTCTATTTATCAAAGATTCTCACTCTTTCTTCCTCGACTCTATTTCCAACTCAATATTCCTATTTTCTTAATAGGACAGTCAGTCTCTGATAATTCGGTATCCGGTAATTCTATCCCCGGTAGTTGGAAATAATATAAAATCTCAGCTCAATTCAATCAGCATCTCCATCTCAACTCATTTCTCAAATCTCATCATTCTAACTCTATCATCGGTTTACTCTCTCGTATCTCTATTTAAAAGACAATCTGTCTTATCTACTCATAAAAAAAAGTAGTCTCGTATTTCGACATCTCGGTACTCTTATTAGTGTTAAGACACTATCTCACAACATGAGGAAAAGTACGGGGTGCTACATCCCACCCCCCTTAAAAAAATTTCGTCCCGAAATTTGAGTTATTCTTCTTCGGGAAAAAGCTCTGGGTACTTCTCTTTCATCTTCTCTTCAACTTCCCATGTTGATTCTTCTTGACTATAATATCTCCATTGGATTTTCATCAAAGGAATCGATTCGTCCCTCAATTATTGGATCTTCCAGTCCAGCATAGCATCAGGTCTCTCTTCATGGCCCAAATCTGGTTCCAGGGACACTTCTTCTTAATGGATGACGTGTTTTGGATCAAACACGTGCTTTCTCAATTGAGAAACATGGAAAACGTCATGGACGTTCGCGAAGCTCAGAGGCAACGCTAGCTTATAGGCTACGTGGCCTACTTACTCTAATACATCATAAGGTCCTATATATCTCGGTTTGAGTTCTTGTTAACTCGAAAATAACATGCTCCCCGAGATAGGGAAAAACCTACACAAACATCATTTCTAACGTCAAAAGAATCTATCAGTGATTACTCAATTGTTGAGTTTTCTTTTCTCGATTTTGCTAATCGATTGCCATAACTCATGGCTAAGTGGTCTCACTTCTATTGTGGAAGTCTTTAATAGATATAATTGTATAAGGTTGCCAAAGTGGCGCCTTCATGTGTTAACACGTCAAACATCTTTCTACGGAAGATGCCCTCTCTCGCTTCTTATTCTCCTATCAAAGCGTCGTTTCAGTTTTGGCACATTTTTATACTTTTCGCATGTGCGGTGTAAGGGGTATCATGAGCTTCTCTCGAAATTTCGTTTCTCAGCTCTTCTTTATCAGGCACACACAGTCGCTCTCTTAAAACTAAAATGGCATTATCTGTCGCCTCTTGATAATTCTCTATTTTCTCGATTCGAATCTTCATTCGAAATCTTTCCATCTTCTCATTCTCTCTCTGAGCTGTGACTATTCTCGATCGTAAGTCAGGTGTAATGCTCAGTGCAGAAATTATTATTTCTGTCGTTGGTGGTGGTATCTCTACCTCCTAATTCATCTTCTCGAATTCCTTGATTGGGTTCACTTCTCGTGTAAGGAGAAATCCTAACTCTCCCTGATTCTTTCTGCTCAATGCGTCGGTTACAACGTTAGCTTTTCCAGGGTGATAATTTATTCCACAATCGTAGTCCTTCATCAACTCTAGCCATCTTCTTCGTCGTATGTTCAGATCGTTTTGCTCAAAGAAATATTTGAGACTCTCATGATCGGTGTATATCTCACACCGTACTCCGTAGAGATGGTGTCTCCAGATCTTCAAAGCATGCACTACGGCTGCTAATTCTAAATCATGCGTTGGATAAATCACTTCATGCGGTCTCAGTTGTCGTGAAGCATACGCTATAACTTTTCACTCTTGTATCAGTGCACATCTTGGACCATTTTTCGATGCATCAGTATGAACTGCATACTCTTGATCCGCTTTTTGGAATAGCTAACACTGGTGCAATAATAAGCCTTTTCTTCAGCTTTTGAAAACTCCGCTCGCCTTCGTCCGTCCAAACGAACTTGACTTCTTTCTTTAGCAGGTGCGTCAATGGCTTAGCGATTTTCGAAAAGCCGCTAATAAAACATCGATAGTATCCTGCTAATCCCAGAAAACTGCGAATCTCGTGCGGTGTGGTTGGCGATCTCCGCTCCTGTACCGCTTGGACTTTCGCTGGGTCCATTTCGATTCCTCTCGCAGAAACAATATGGGCGAGAAAATTGATTTCCTCCACCCCAAAACTCGCATTTGCTAACTTCGCATAAAGCTTTTCAGCTTGTAATCTCTCCAACATGATCCTCAAACGTTCTTCGTGTTCTCGTTTACTCTTCGAGTAAATCACGATATCGTCTATAAAGACTAACACGAACTTGTCTAAGTATTCGCGGAAATGCGATTTATGAGATCCATGAATATTGCCGGAGCATTCGTCAAATCGAAAGGAATTACTATAAACTCATAGTGTCCGTATCTTGTACGAAATGCCGTCCTCGGAATATCTTCCGATCGTATCTTTAGCTGATGGTATCCCGTTCTCAAGTCAATTTTTGAAAAAGTGCTCGCTCCTTGTAGTCGATCGAACAGATCATCGATCCAGGGTAACGGATACTTATTCTTTAACGTCACTTTGTTCAACTCTCAACAGTCGATACACAACCTCAAGTTTCCATTCTTCTTTTAACAAAAAGAACTGGTGCTCCCCACGGGGAAACACTGGGTCGAATGAAACCCATATCTAGAAGTTCTTGTAGTTACAGCTTCAACTCTTGCAACTCAGCGGGGGCCATTCTGTACGGCGCTTTCGACGTAGGTACGGCGCTAGGCTCTAACTCGATCGTAAACTCAAGCTGTCGATCTGGGGTAATCCCGGTAAAGTTTCAGGAAAAATGTCTGTATACTCTCGCACATCTGGCACGTCGTCAACGTTTGCCTTGAATTCATCTCTCTGGTTCAAAAATATAACGTACGCGGTTGTATCTTTTCTTTGCAAGAGATTTCTTGCTTGCAGTGCCGAGATGGTCGGCGTCTTCTTCCATTTTCTCTCAATCTCAGAGAAGGAAGTAGGTTCTTAGCCAAATGGCTGAAAAGACATCCGTCTCTCCTTACATTGTATCCTTGCATGGTTTTTCTATTACCAATCCGTTCCCACAATTTATATCCAAGTGCCACATAGGCATCAATCTTAGGCTTCTAGCCTCGAGCTTAATCGATTTTAACTCGAATTCTAAATTAGGGCATACGGATGAAACCGTAGTAACTCTGCCTATGGTGTGGCTACTCTTTAGAGGTTGTGGAGCAAGCCCTATGTTCAGTGTCGAACAAACATACTATGGGCACATCTTTCAACTCGCCTATATCTGACAAAATTCTTCTATTCTTGTCTGGTGCTTTCTACTCAAACGCGAACAGTCTCTGATGATGCGGTTGATTCGCCTGCGGGGCTGGTAGTTGCCTTCTTGATCAATGTGGTCGATAGGCTGGCTGTTGTCGCTATGGTAGAGGTGGCGATAGGATTCCCTCCATTGCTTTGAGTTGCGGCCGAAACTGACTTGGTCGTCCTCCGCTTCCACTTTGCTGACGATTCGAACACTGTTTCGAGTAGTGCCCGACCCTTCCGCAGGTGTAACAGCTATTCTGTCTCATCTTGCATTCTCTCAGATGTAATTTATTTCTCTTCGACAAGGCGATAACCCTCGCGGTCCTTGAAAGTTTACTGCTTCTGGGGCAGTTGGGCCAACATAAGGCTGTTTGTCTCAGTTCTGATATTGTGGTGGCGCGTTCTGACTCTGCCACGGCTTTTTGGGATCTTGACTTCGGTCGTCCCAATTTCTCTTTTCTTCTTGCCCGCATCCAGGAAAGGATGGATTGCACGTTTTCGTGCTTAAATTCGTTCGGGGTGCTGAAGCTTAAATCACGTTCTTTGGCTGTATTGCCAGTTCCATATCAAATGCTCTATTTACTGCTTCAGTACACATAACCGCACTCTGACTCGTTAAATCGTCTCGTACCTCTTATTTCAAATCTGATCGAAACAATTCTGACATCTTCTCGTTCATCTCTTCTCGATATGTGGCATACCGATCCAAGTCGCGAAACTGACGTTCGTATTCAGCTACGGTTTTATTACCTTATCTCATATCATCAACTCTATTTCTTTCTTCGATCGGTTTCTCTTTCTCGGTAAAAGTCTAAGGGAACATATATCAACCTTAGAACTAATTCTCATAACTCACGAATCATAAGACTCTTACTCAACATCATACTATTTTCTCAATTCTCATAACTCATCGTCAAAGACATATTTCATGTCTATCAATGCAACATTAGCTCAAAACTCTACTCAAGCATAGAGACTCTCTGGTCATCGTCATATAGACATATAAGAAAATTTTCTCTTTCGAGAACTCTTACTAATTGCGGGGCGTAACGAAAATAAAACATCCCCTAATACTACGACGATGCTACATCTATACTAGTCGTCATCCCAGTCTACTATCGTGGAAAACATTATCTGCTCTAACCCATCATCTCGATCTTCTTGAACCTGCTATTGCCTATTCTGGCTTAGCATCACTTCTTCTCGTCCTCGAATTTGTTAGCTTGTTGCATACTTGGCTAATATAAGAAAATCCATAATCGAAAAGTTGTGCTCGTCCCGTAATAATTATATTCTATGGCTGCTCCTATATATCGTGTTTCTTCCAAACACTCTTATTGTTATACCATCCTAGTTACCTAGACATTCCAAATTCTTGTCGGATGTGGTAGGGTAATAGGATGTGATGAATAAAAATTCTTGATTTTGAACAAGACGAGCTCAAGTAATGGAATGATTCCATAATAGCCAGTGCTATTTCAAGGATAATGAAGAAGTTACAATTAAGGCAAGATCAAAAGCTAGAACAAAATCTAGAACAAAAACTGAGATATGATATGATAGAAATAAATCAATACTGGAGGTAGAAACAATCCACTAAGTGGAAAATGAATAAATTGTCCACTGTTAAGCAAGGGGCAAGGATTTCCAACACAAACGGCTCAGGTTCAAACACAGTGGATCTGGAAAAATTTTCTCAATAGGAAATAGTTCATCTCCTGTTGGAATTCAAATGGATGCAGAAAAATTTAAATACGACCAAGCGGGATAGGGACTCAATAAGTCTACTCTCATGACTACTCTAGCGATGAAACGCGCGGTCCCGATGAAAGTACCTCTATTTCAAAGTACTATTGGTCAATAGTATCTATGCATCCCATGAAGTCTCCATAACACGTTCGTCCTATTAGGGTCGTGTCCCTAAATCGCGATGAAAACTCTAACTCTCGTCGTATTATCTCAACGGTTGGTTTCTCTGTTCCTTTTCTTCATCTTCTTCATCTTCTTCTCGGTTTATGCTTGGTTCCCTCTTCTTTTCGGGGGTATACTACAAAAGGAAAAAGAGTTATATAACTATCGATCTCTAAACTAACCGTTCGTCTTTACAAAATACAAATCCTCGTTTCTCATTTCACTTCTATATCTCATTTGTGATCTCAAAGTTCTCAAAACTCTCATCCAGTCTATTTCTCGTCTATCATCGTTCGAAATTCTCATCAATCTCTATTTCTCATTTTTCATCATGCATCAGCATCATCATCATTCTCAAAGCTCTGCTAAAGATAGTGAAACTCACTAATCATAAACATCTCTTGTATATATATATATATGGAAAATTGCCTCTCTCTCGAGGTCTTTTACAAAAGTAAAGTCTTATGCACAAAACTCCTAACTCCAAAATGATGCTCTGGCTATACAAGCATCATACATACTAAGCATATATAGATCTAGGCTATACACACATACACACTATACTATGCTTCTCTACCTATATATATATATAACAACTATGCACCTATACATATATACGCGTCTACAAGACATACGTAATCACTAGGCATCATCTCTCGAGATCCAGCTCGTCGCCTCAATCAATACGGGCTGTCATAATCTGACTCATCCACTATCGGAGTATAGACAGGTGTCTCAGGAATAGGTATCCACGTATCAACTCCATCGGCAGTAGTCTGACGCTGCAGTGGCTGAGTCCAACCATAGCCGACCGTCATCTCTGGAGTCTCCTCCTCGGGGTCCTCCTCATCACTATCGGAGCGTGCCGGCCGAGATCCTCCCTCCTGAGCGTCTCGGTACGGTGAATATAGAATCGGGTGCATGTATGTCTGGAAGGCCAAAGTGCCAAGCTCAGGCAGCGGGGCAACCCTCGGATATGGATCGGAAGGAACATGCCGCGTCTCAGACTCAGTAGAAACAATCGGCTGTGTCGACTCAACAGGTGGCAATGGCAACGGTGTCGTCGCCGGTGTCAAATCCCAAGGCGGGAAATCAGCACTGGGAGAAGGAATAAGTGATACAAACGCAAACGGATCACGCTCAATCCCAGGTGAGTACGGCTCGAAAACCATCGGCTCTGGATCATCAGACTCGAGAGAAACTGAAATCGGATCAGCTGGGGGTAGAGGTGCCATCAGAAACGGCTCCTCGAGAGGTGGAGGCACAACAACTAGCTCCCTTCCCTGGGCTGGTCCCTCAAGCTCTCCATACGGCGGTGAAGGCGGATCGCCATGAGCAAAATAACGGTGGCTCAGCGTCGCGATGAAGCCACTAAGGTCTCCGTACCTGATGCCCTCCAACCAGGTAGTATCTACGTACTGGGGCACTAAAGATGTCGCCCAGTCTCGCCACAAAGGTGGCAGTAGTGGAATCAAAAGCGTAATGGCCTCCGCGCCATCGATCCCATAGGGAATAGCCCTCCTCCATCGTCGGTGATAGTGTGCCAGAAGTTCACCCAAGGTGTCATCCTCGTCCGGGATATACTCCCTGAACCATCGCTGCATCGCTGTCTCGATATGACTCGGCATCCTGTAATATAAAACATCATATCCATTAGAAAATGGATGACGAAACTTACTTGGTACATCTCAATCAACAACATACTCGTCCTCGTTTGGTACGGTGGGGCATCGGCTATACTAGCCTCAACATTCCTCCTCATATTCCACATCAACTGCCTCATATCAGATTCCATCATCTCAAATAATTCCGTCATCAAAACAATTCATAACTCATTAGTAACCCAAACTCAGCTTTTAACAGAAAAGCAATAAAAAACAACATCAACCTCTTACCTCGTTAAGCCGGAGGAGATGGGGTGCTGGGGTTTCGTTTCAAACTGACTCTCTCAAACTAGCCTAAGAATTCAAATTAGACTAGTACTCAAGTTAAAAAGATACCAGTAATCAAAGGTTCAACTCAGTCAAGCAATAGACTCAGAGCAGATGACCTGCTCTGATACCACCCTGTCGCAGCCCGATTCCCGACACTAGTGATAGTGGGGTACGAGTATCGATACGACTATTTTTAAAAGAATAAAAGATAAGAAGAATAGGTCGAACATCAAGCGGAAGCTTGCATCAAAAGGTGTTAAGGAAATTATCATAAATGAACCCAAGGGTAATTTCGTCGATGTCGTTATAACTTTTTAATTATCAGGAATTTCAAAATCAAAAACAAAACGGGTATCGCTCATTTTTCATAAGGAAACATAAAATGCAGAGTGTCGCAGCAAAAGGCGAACCGGTTACATGTATGGAGACACACAACCGTGAGTATATTACTTGATTCATATTCAAAGTAACTTCACATCAAGACTTTATCGATAAAAAGGAAATACGATAAAGCAAATACGTCATCTAACGATCCCCCACCAGCACCAGACCAATCTCACTCCTTGCTTAGCCTGCACATTTAGAAATATATGCAGGGCGTGAGTATATAATACTCAGTGGGCAAACGCCGAAAAACAAGAAAGTTGCTCTTAGAGCTATAAGTCTGAAGCTTGCCACATCTCAGCAATACACAGAAAAATAAGTTAGTATCGAAGAATCTGTGCACGCAGTTTTCATAATCAACATCATAAATAAGTAACTGCGCAGTTTAAACATTCATCATGTATGTACCACATCCACTACTCATCATCAAAGGTACTGAGAAGTAGGCCTCCCTCTCTAGTACCGTGACCGGCCGACCCGAAGACGGCTCACAGTCACCTCTGTGCACAAAATCCCGCTTGTGGCAAGACCGAATTCGTCTCATCAGTAGAGGGTAACACACAAGCTCAACATCAAAAATTGGCAAGTCAAACAGTTCTCAAACATCATTTATCTCAAAACATTTGATAAGCTCATAACATCATTACATCATTTTAGCAAGCTCATATGATAAACATATACTCAAAATATTGCCCACCTGAAGACCTTACTCAAAAACTCCCGTCAAAGCGGAGTTACTTACTTCCTTGCTCTGCTTGTGTCTTCAGGGATCATCGTTATCATCGAAGGTTCATGTCAGAAAATGAATCTCGATTAGAACTTAACGACGAAAACTCATGCCTTAACTCATGCTCTACATTATATTCTATCTCCTTAACCAACTCTACATAAACTCTTCACTCATTTCAAATCCTTAAGTCCAAGGATAGGTTTCAAGAAAATCATGGTTCTAAGTCTCGATTCATCTCTCATATAAGACTCGTCTAATCTCATTCAAACACTTAGGCAACATAAACACATAAGGCACATAAGAAAATACAAGCAAACATCAACAAAACATGCTCTGTTTTCCCACTGACTCAACTTCAAAATTTAACACGTTCTGACTCCGACATCCTCTGGACTCCAGACTCATACCAAAAGAAAGGTATTTGAGTCTAGTTTCATTTAAAAAAAAGTAGAGTCAGGAACTCCAAGTGGTTTGGGAGATATGGCGTTTTTACCATGGTCTACCATATTCGGCAGTTTTGAGCAATCGGAAACATTGATTTTTGAAAAATAGTAAACGTTGTCAAACTGAGCTCAAATTTGGTGGATATCTAGCCAATACAGTAAGGTTGATACCATAAACATTTGGAAATCTAGATCATACAGGAAGCTACTGAAATGAATGACTTTGTCCCCTGTTCTCTGAAATTCCCGGTAGAAATGTGCAGATTTGGTTTTGCATTTTATACAAATAGTATATCAAGTCCAAATGACTTGACATTTTACCGGTATGCTCAAGACTCATGTAGGGACATTCTGTAAAATTTTCAAAGCCATTAGACATCGACAACCCGTCGATCACAGTAGGTCAGTAGCCAACGAAAAATCACCAAAAACTCATCTCAAACTCTTAAATGCTCAATTCAACATTCCTTCAAAGAAAACCAATCAAAGCTCATTTTAAACACATATAACACTAAAAAACATTCAAAAACATTTAAAATACTCATCATACTCAAATTAACTCTCCTCTTTTACATCTTAACTCAAATCTCAAGGAAAACGTTTCTACAACGTATCAAGTAAATCCTCTTCTCAATTTCATGCTTAAAAACACTCAATCATTCAAAATGACCTCATACTTCATATAACTCATTTTATACACATCAATCCCCTATAATCATACCAACCAAACTTTAATAAAAACTCATATATTCACATAAACTCTCAACAAAAACATGACAACTTCACAAAATGATCATAAATCAATTTGACCTCATTTTATCATTCGTTAACCCCACATCATATGAGAACTCAAAAACTCCTTCAAACTAAACTAAGTCCAAATTTTACTTAGCTTAGAAAAGACTTATTCAAACATATTAAAACACTAACATCATGTTCAATCACACATATCTTAAGCCAAATCACTTATTAAGCACATAGACAAGAAAGTCCAATTTTTATTAAACTAACTCTTTGAAATTTTATAAACTCACATGGATCTTTAATCTCATCATATATCTATCAATTTTAATCATATAAACTCACATATACTCCATCCATTTACAAATTAGAGCATAGATACACATAGCCCTAATTTTAGTAAACTAACTCATATCAAAATCATCATTTGACATCATATACCCAATTTACTCCATCAATCATCATCATATACATCTCATGGACTCATATACATCATCAATCCATCACCTTGATCATCAACTCAAAAATTCCCAAATTGGGGTAAACTAACTCAACCAAATTTTTACATCACAAAGCATAGCTTTTCAAAACACACACAAATCATTACCAAACATCACATAGATCATTTTTCTCACTTCTATTCAAGGAAAGAAGAAGAAAATTTTTTGAAGGGTAGAACACCCAAATTTTCGAAAATCTTGAAGAATAAAAGAGGGGGTGATTTTCTTGCTTCAATCCTTCAAATATACTCATATATATCATCATACAAGTTTAATCTATGAATATAGAGATCACTTACTCAAGTTTTTCACCAACAAACAAACTTTCTCTCACTAGTCTTGAAGCCAATCTTCAAGGATTTCCTTGGATTCAAGTTGATAGGAGGTGTTTAGGTGGAATTTTGTTGGTGATTTATGTGTTTGGCATATTTTGGTGAAGCTTCGGAGGTCTCTCCAATGGTTGACAATGGAGGAAATATGAGAGATGAAGGAGAGATGGTGGTGATCGAAAATGAGGGAGTGAGGAGTGAGAGAGGATTTTGCAAGATATGCTTGGATTTGGCTAATCTTTGGAAGATTTGTGAATCTTATAGAATATTTGGCATTAATGCCTTGATCTCTCTCTCTCTAAATCTCTACACTCTCTTAATCTCTACTCTCTAAATCTCTACTCTCTCAATCTCTACACTTGGCAAAATGTGGGAATTTATCATATGGTAGAGAAATTAAAATAAAGTGTGAGAAGGGTGATCAATTAATAATCACAATAACTATGGAAATATTACTCATTAATAAAGTACCATAGTATAATTATTCATGTGACCAAAAATAATAATTATAGCACTCATATTAGTGCACTCACATATATATAATATTCCTCTTCGTAGGAAGAAAAATAATTTCAAAAAAAATTATGCTCGGAAAAATTTTCATAAACCGACATCATTCGATTTCTCGATAAAAATAAACCATACTTGCTTTGGAAACTTAAACAAAATTCCAAATGCTAAGGTCTCGAATAAAAATCATAATAACTCGGTCATAATGACACACGTCACAAAATCACATAATCACTCAGTCACGTAAATTCACATAACATCACATCAAAACAGTCGGCAGACTCAGATAAGTTAGACGTTTCTCTAACCGACTCTATTTATCAAAGATTCTCACTCTTTCTTCCTCGACTCTATTTCCAACTCAATATTCCTATTTTCTTAATAGGACAGTCAGTCTCTGATAATTCGGTATCCGGTAATTCTATCCCCGGTAGTTGGAAATAAAATAAAATCTCAGCTCAATTCAATCAGCATCTCCATCTCAACTCATTTCTCAAATCTCATCATTCTAACTCTATCATCGGTTTACTCTCTCGTATCTCTATTTAAAAGACAATCTGTCTTATCTACTCATAAAAAAAAGTAGTCTCGTATTTCGACATCTCGGTACTCTTATTAGTGTTAAGACACTATCTCACAACATGAGGAAAAGTACGGGGTGCTACAATTTTCCGATCGTATCTTCAGCTGATGGTATCCCGTTTTCAAGCCAATCTTTGAAAAAGTGCTTGCTCCTTGTAGTTGATCGAACAGATCGTCAATTCGAGGTAACGGATACTTATTCTTTAACGTCACTTTATTCAACTCTCGATAATCGATACACAACCTCAAGCTTCCATCCTTCTTTTTAACAAAAAGAACTAGTGCTTCCCACGGGGAAACACTGGGTCGAATGAAACCCATATCTAGAAGTTCTTGTAGTTGCAGTTTTAACTCTCGCAACTCTGTAGGGGGCCATTCTATACGGCGCTTTCGACGTCGGTACGGCGCTAAGCTCTAAATCGATCGTAAACTCAAGCTTTCGGCCTGGGGTAATCCCGGTAAAGTCTCGGGAAAAACGTCTTTATACTCTCGTACAACTGACACGTCATCAACGTTTGCCTTGGATTCGTCTCTCTTTGGTTCAGATATACAACGTACGCGATTGTATCTTTTCTCCACAAGAGCTTTCTTACTTGTGGTGCCGAGATGATCGGTGTCTTCTTCTATTTTCTCTCAATACCAATGAAGGAAGTAGGTTCTTGGCCAGGTGGCTGAAAAGATATCCGTCTCTCCTTGCATTGTATCTTCACATGGTTTTCTTTTCTAACCAGTCCATTCCAAAATTATATCCAAGTGCCACATAGGCATCAATCTCAGGTTTCTAGCATCGAGCTTAATCGATCTTAACTCGAATTCTAAGTTAAGGCACACGGATGAAACCGTAGTAATTCTGCCTATGGGTGTGGCTACTCTTTAGAGGTTGTGGAACAGACTCTACATCCGGTGTCGAACAAAAATACTATCGGCACATCTTTCAACTCGCCTATATCTGGCAAATTTCTTCTATTCTTGTCTGGTGCTTTCTACTCAAGCGCGAACAGTCTCTGATGATGCGGTTGATTCGCCTGCGGGGCTGGTGGTTGCCTTTCTGACTGATGTGGTCGGTAGGCTGGCTGTTGTCGCTATGGTGGAGGTAGCGGTAGAGTTCCCTCCATTGCTTTAAGTTGTGGCCGAAGCTGACTCGGTCGCCATCCGCTTCCACTTTGCCGACGATTCGGACACTGGTTCAAGTAGTGCCCGACTCTTCCGCAGGTGTAACAGCTATTCTGTTTCATCTTGCATTCTCTCAGATGTAATTTATTGCTCTTCGACAAGGCGATATCCCTCACAGTTCTCGAGGGATTACCGCTGCTGGGGCAGTTGGGCCAATCAAAAGGCTGTTTATCTCGGTTTTGATATCGCGGTGGCGCATTCTGACTCTGCCACGGCTTCTTGGGACCTTGATTTCAGTTGTCCCATTTTCTCTTTCCTTCTTGCCCTCGTCCAGAAAAAGATGGATTGCACGTCTGAGTGCTCTAACTCGTTTGGGGGTGCTGAAGCTCAAATCGCGTTCTTTGGCTGCGTTGCCAGTTCTATATCAAATGCTCTATTTTATGCTTCAGTACACATAACCGCACTCTGACTCGTTAAATCGTCTCGTACCTCTTGTCTCAAACCTGATCGAAACAATTTTGACATCTTCTCATTCATCTCTTCTCGATATGTGGCATACCGTACCAAGTCGCGAAATTGACGTTCGTATTCAGCTACGGTTTATTGCCTTATCTCATATCATCAACTCTATTTCTTTCTTCAATCGGTTTCTCTTTCTCGACAAAAGTCTAAGGAAACATATTTCAACCTTAGAACTAACTCTCATACTCACAAATCATAAGACTCTTACTCAACATCATACTATTTTCTCAATTCTCATAACTCAACGTCAAAGACATATTTCATGTCTATCATCGCAACATCAGCTCAAAACTCTACTCAAGCATAGAGACTCTCTGGTCATCGTCATATTGACATATAAGAAATTTTTCTCTTTCGAGAACTCTTACTAATTGCGGGGCATAACGGAAATAAAACATCCCCTAATACTATGACGATGCTACATCTATACTAGTCGTCATCTCAGTCTGCTATCGTGGAAAACATTATCTGCTCTAATCTGTTATCTCGATCTCCTTGAATCTGCTATTGCCTATCCTGGCTTAGCATCACTTCTTCTCATCCTCGAATTGGTTAGCTTTTTGCATACTTGGCTAATATAAGAAAATCCATGATCGAAAAGTTGTGCTCGTCCCGTAATAATATAGTTTACGACTGCTCCCATAATTCGTGTTTCTTCCAAACACTCTTCTCGTTATACTATCCTAGTCACCTAGACATTCCTAACTCTTGTCGGATGTGGTAGGGAATAGGATGTGATAAATAAAAAAAATGTCTGATCTTGAACAAGACGAGCTCAAGTAATGGAATGATTCCATAATAGCCAGTGCTATTTCAAGGATAACGAAGAAGTTACAATCAAGGTAAGATCAAAAGCTAGAACAGAATCTAGAATAAAAACTGAGATATGATATGATAGAAGTAAATCAATACTGGAGGTAGAAACAATCCACTAAGTGGAAAATGAATAAATTGTCCACTGTTAAAGCAAGGGGTAAGGATTTCCAACACAAACGGCTTAGGCTCGAACACAGTGGATCTGGAAAAAAAAAATCTCAATAGCAAATAGTTCATCTCCTGTTGGAGTTCAAATGGATGCAGAAACATTTAATTACGACCAAGCGAGATAGGGATTCAATAAGTCTACTCTCATGACTACTCTAGCGATGATACGCGCGGTCCCGGTGAAAGTACCTCTATTTCAAAGTACAATTGGTCAATAGCATCTATGCATCCCATGAAGTCTCCATAATACGTTCGTCCTATTAG
Organism: Salvia miltiorrhiza; assembly: GCF_028751815.1. NCBI lineage: Eukaryota > Viridiplantae > Streptophyta > Magnoliopsida > Lamiales > Lamiaceae > Salvia > Salvia miltiorrhiza. The sequence continues at coordinate 29,916,053 of NC_080392.1, read as the reverse complement.
GGTCGTGTCTCTAAATTGCGATGAAAACTCTAACTCTCGTCGTATTATCTCAACGGTTGGTTTCTCTGCTCCTCTTCTTCATCTTCTTCTCGGTTTATGTTCCTTCTGTTCCCTCTTCTTCTCGGAGGTATACTATAAAGGAAAAAGAATTATATAACTATCGTCCTTGAAACTAGCCGTTCGTCATTACAAAATACAAATTTCTCTTTTTCTCACTTCACTTCTATATCTCGTTTGTGATCTCAAAATTCTCAAAATTCTCGTCCAGTCTATTTCTCGTCTATCATCGTTCGTAATTCTCATCAATCTCTATTCTCATTCATCATTAAGCATCAACATCATCATCATTCTCAAAGCTCTGATAAAGATAGTGAAATTCACTAATCATCTACATCTCTGTATATATATATATATAAGGAAAATTGCCTCTCTCTCGAGGTGTTTTACAAAAGTAGGATCCTATGTACAAAGGTCCTAACACTAAAATGATGTTCTAGCTATACAAGTATCATAAGTACTAAGCATCTACAAATCTATGCTATGTACTCATACACACTATGCTATACTGCTCTATCCATATATATATATATATCAACTATGCATCTAAACATATATACGCGCCTGCGAGACATACGTGATCACTAGCCATCGTCGCCCGAGATCCTGCTCGTCGCATCAATCAATACGCACTATCATCATCTGACTCACCCACTATCGGAGTGTAAACAGGTGTCTCAGGAATAGGTATCCACGTATCAACTCCATCAGCAGTAGTCTGACGCTACAGTGACTGGGTCCAACCATAGCCAACCGTCATCTCTAGAGTCTCCTCATCGGGGTCCTCCTCATCACTATCGGAGCGTGCCAGCCGAGATCCTCCCTCCTGGGCGTCTCGGGATGGTGAATATAGGATCGAGTGCATATACGTCTGAAAAGCCAAAGTGCCTGGCTCAGGCAACGGGGCAACCCTCGGATATGGATCGTAGGGAACATACTGCGTCTCAGACTCAGTAGAAATAATCGGCTGTGCCGACTCAATGGGTGGCAATGGCAAAGGTGTCGTCGCCGGTGTCAAATCCCAAGGCGGTAAATCAGTGCCGGGAGAAGGAATAAGTGATAGAAACGCAAACGCACCATGCTCTATCCCAGGTGAGTACGTCTCGAAGACCATCGGCTCAGAAACATCAGACTCAAGAGAAACTGGAATCGGATCAGCTGGGGGTAGAGGTGCCATCGGAAACGGCTCCTCGGGAAGTGGAGGCACAACAACTAGCTCCCCTCCCTGGGCTGGTCCCTCATACTCTCCATACGGCGGTGGAGGTGGATCGCCATAAGCAAAGTAACGGTGGCTCAGCGTCGCGATGAAGCCACTAAGGTCTCCGTACCTGATGCCCTCCAACCAGGTAGTATCTGCGTACTGGGGCACTAAAGATATCGCCCAGTCTCGCCACGAAGGTGGCAGTAGTGGAATCAAGAGCGTAATGGCCTCTGCGCCATCGATCCCATAGGGAATAGCCCTCCTCCATCGTCGGTGATAGTGTGCCAGAAGTTCACCCAAGGTGTCATCCTCGTCCGGGATATACTCCCTGAACCATCGCTGCATCGCTGTCTCAATATAACTCGGCATCCTGTAATATAAAATATCATGTCCATTAGAAAATGGATGACGAAACTTAGTTGGTGCATCTCAATCAACAACATACTCGTCCTTGTTTGGTACGGGGGGCATCGGCTATACTAGCCTCAACATCTCTCCTCATATTCCACATCAACTGCCTCATATTAGAATCCATCATCTCAAACAATTCCGCCATCAAAACAATTCATAACTCATTAGTGAATCAAACTCAGCTCTCAACAGGAAAGCAATAAGAAACAACATCAACCTCTTACCTCGTTAAGCCGGAGGAGATGGGGTGCTGGGGTTTCGTTTCGAATTGACTCTCTCAAACTAGCCTAAGAATTCAATTTAGACTAGTACTCAATTTAAAAAGATATCAGTAATCAAAGGTTCAACTCAGTCAAGCAATAGACTCAGAGCAGATAACTTGCTCTGATACCACCCTGTCGCAGCCCGATTCCCGACACTAGTGATAGCGGGGTACGAGTATCGATACGACTATTTTTAAAAGAATAAAAGATAAGAAGAATAGGTCGAACATCAAGCGGAAGCTCGCATCAAAAGGTGTTAAGGAAATCATCATAAATGAACCCAAGGGTAAAATCGTCAACGTAGTTGTAACTTTTTAATTATCAGGAATTTCACGAACAAAAACAAAACGGGTATCGCTCATTTTTCGTAAGGAATCATAATATGCAGAGTATCGCAGCAAAAGGCGAACCGATTATATGTATGAAGACACATAACCGTGAGTATATTACTTGATTCGAAAGGGAACGAAGTATTTTAATCATCAAGACTCTATTAATCATAAGGGCAATATTAAATATGATCACATCGATTGAAACGGTTCCCCACCATCACCAGACCAATCTCGCTCCCCGCTTAGCCTGCACATTTAGAAATACATGCAGGGCGTGAGTACATAATACTCAGTGGGCAAACGCCGAAAAACAAGGAAAGTGCTCTTAGAGCTATAAGTTTGAAGCTTGCCACATCTCAGCAATACACAGAAATAAGTCAGCATAAATGAATCTGTGCATGCAGTTTTCATAATCAACATCATAAATAAGTGTCTGCAGACAAAGTAATCGACATGTATGTACCGCATCTACAACTCATCATTATAATTAAGGTACTGAGAAGTAGGCCTCCCTCTCAAGTACCGTGACCGGCCGACCCGAAGACGGCTCACAGTCACCTCTGTGCACAAAATCCCGCTTGTGGCAGGACCGAATTCGTCTCATCTCATCAGTAGAGGGTAACATACAAGCTCAACATCAAAAATTGGCAAGTCAAACAGTTCTCAAACATCATTTATCTCAAAACATTTGTTAATCTCATAACATCATCAAATCATTTTAGAAAGCTCATATGATAAACATATACTCAAAATATTGCTCACCTGAAGACCTTACTCAAAATCTCCCGTCAAAGCGGAGTTACTTACTTCATTGCTCTGCTCGTGTCTTCAGGGATCATCATCATCATCGAAGGTTCATGTCATAAAATGAATCTCGATTAGAAACTCATTAACAAATCTCATGCCTTAACTCTTGCTCTATCTCATATTCTATCTCTTTATTCAACTTTATATAGACTCTCCATGTAGAAAATAACTATGGAAAGGATGTAATTAGATAATCAAGGATCAATCAAGATCCTTGATGATAGCAGTTTGTTTCTTTCCTTTTATGATGTTTCTTCACCCTATAAAAGGGTGCTTTGTACACAATGAAGAAGTAAGAAACAATACAATAAAAACTCTCTTTACAGCCTACAATTATGAGTTCTTTATACAATTATGCCAATACCATGTTCAACATGGTATCAGAGCAGGTTTAATCCTTGGAACTCAGAAAATTTTCCTCATTGTTCCTTTTTTTTTCCTCAACCCAAATCAAGGCAGCCACTGCCGGTTTTTTTTTCCCTTCTCCTTCCTGAAAAAAATTAGGTCACAATGTCAGAAGAAAGGCAGATCATAGAATCAAAACCAGATACAAATGAGCTAACCCAACAAATTGCCAATCTGATGCGAAACTCCGAAAACGTCGTGCTCGGATTCAAATTAGATGGCAACAGTTATCCCCTATGGGCCCGCCTCATGAAGGTAGCCATAGGCAGCAGAGGCAGGTCCGGACACATCACCGGACAACCACCACCGCCAAAAACCACAGATCCAAATTACTACAAATGGGAAGAAACAGATCTAGCCGTTTTTTCTTGGTTACTACAGAACATGGAAGGGAAACTAGTGATGAATTTCGCCCAACATCAGACGGCTAAGGCCGTTTGGGACAGTTTAGCAGTGACATACGGCAGTGGAGCCACAGATCCGCTCCAAATCTATGACTTGGAGGTGAAAGCAAATAAGGTGAACCAAGGACAACTTACCCTAGAGGACTACTGGAATGAACTACAGGCCATATGGCTCAACATCGACAGACGAGAGCCGAATCCGTTGGGCTGCTGCGAAGAGGGCATCGCCAAATACCGGAAGCTCATCGGGAGTCGGCGTCTATACCAATTTCTCTCCGGGTTGGACTCAAAATATGACCACGTTCGACGGGATATCCTCAAGGAAATCCCGGCTCCCTCAGCGGAATCGGCGTTCTCGAAAGTGAGAAGAGAGGCCGCCCGACTACAAATCTTGCAGCCGGCAACCAACCACGTCGACATCGACGCCTCATCATCGGGAGGAGTCGGAGCCGGACTCGCCGCCGTCCACCGCCCTACTCAACGGGCTGAGATCCGACCGCCACACACCGCCACCAGCAGAAACAACCCACCACGCTCAGGGAACTCCCAAAATCGAAAAAAGGAAGATAAATCAAAGCTCTACTGTACTCATTGTGGCATGAACAAACATACCAAAGAGATGTGCTTCCAAATTGTTGGTTACCCAGAGTGGTGGGAAGACAACCACAAAATCGCCAAAGGGAAAATGGCGAGTGGAAGTGGAGACGGACAGGAGCAGACCGGAGCAGCGGCGTTGGCCGCGAGGGCAGCGGCGGTGGCTGTGGACCGGTCGCCGGAGTCTGGGCAGATTGAGGAGGCTGGCGTAAATGGGGAAGGGCCGAATGAAGGAGGCGCCCACTCGAAACATTCAGGTATAGGGTTTGGTGTTTTTACACCAAACCCTCCTAATTTCGCATATTTACACAAAGTACCCCATGCCTTGCCCATAAGCCCCTCAGATTCTCGTTTATTACAAATGTCACCCCATGCTATACAATCTGCCCCCCTTGATTTCCAAAAATTACATAAGTACCCTAGTTTTCTACATAATACTAAAAGCACCTCACAATTATGTAGAAAGTCACTAAATACTTCCGCTGCATATCAGATCTCTAGTGATAAACAAGATAGAGATAAAAAGTGGATTTTTGACTGTGGGGCTACTGATACTATGACTTTTGAGAAAACTGATATTCTTGAGTCGTCATCACCTTACCGAACACATGTTCAAACTGCAAACGGTGACCTGACCCGTGTTGAAGGAGCCGGAACTATAGAAATCTCCCCGACTCTTCGTCTTTCAAACTGTCTATATGTTCCTTCTCTTTCCCATAAACTCTTGTCTATTAGTCATGTTACAAAAGATCTCAATTGTACCATGCTTATGCATCCTCACTTCTGTCTTCTTCAGGATATCAGGACGGGGGAGATTATTGGGCGTGGCACTGAGAAGGATGGATTGTACTATGTGGATTAGATAGCTCAACAAGGCAAGGCGATGCTGGCTCACGGGACTGCTGACCGGGAAGCTTGGCTTTGGCATCGTCGGTTAGGGCATCCATCCATGGGTTATCTTAAGATTTTGTTTCCCGAGTTAGTGAAAAATGAGTCATTATCATGTGAAACTTGTGTTTTGGCTAAGAGCCACAGACAGTCTTTTAAACCCAATAATTCTTGTGTTGACACTATTTTCTCTTTAGTGCATTCTGATGTTTGGGGACCGTCACCTGTCTCGGGGGGTCAAGGTTTTAAATATTTCTTGCTTTTTATTGATGACTGTACTAGGATGACATGGGTATACTTTCTAAAACATAAGTCTGAAGTTTTTGAAAAATTTACCCATTTTTTTGCCCTGGTTCAAACTCAATTTCAAAAACATATTCAGACCCTTAGAACTGATAATGGGGGGGAATTCGTTAACCATTCCATGCAAAATTTTTGTCAACAAAAAGGTATAATTCATCAAACCACTTGCCCCCATACCCCAGAACAAAATGGCGTTGCTGAACGGAAAAATAGAATTCTCCTTGAAATGACCCGGGCTATGATGATTGAATCTAAGGTGCCCACTCATTTCTGGCCTGAAGCTATTGCCACTTCCGCCTATCTCATAAATCGCCTTCCTACTAGAACTCTCAAATTACAAACCCCTCTGCAAAAACTATCCACTTTGGCCTCTGTCCCTCCCACTCTTACTCTTCAACCTCGGGTATTTGGGTGTTCAGTCTTTGTTCATATCCCCAAGCATGAAAGAACTAAACTCTCTCCGTGTGCCCTTAAGTGTGTCTTTGTGGGATATGGAGTTAACCAAAAAGGTTATAGGTGTTACAATCCAAAGACCCGTCAAGTCTTAACCACGATGAATTGTGATTTCCTTGAAACCGAATATTTTTATGATACCCACCTTAACAGTCAGGGGGAGAGTGAGAAAAAGAGTGAAATAGACGTGTTAAGCTGGTTACCAATGCCAAGTCCCGAAGCAGGCCCACCAGAGACTGTTAACCATACCACCGAGCAGCTCTCATCCACTCCAGAATCAGTCTCCTCTCCGCCTCCTCCTCCCATATCTCCCCATCCGATATCTCAAGTAAGAAATTCAGAATCTACTGTGCTTTCCAATTCAACTGATCATATTTCTCAGATTGGTGTAGAAGAACAGGAGAATACAGCAGATGGTGATACCGGGAGATATATCTTGCCTCCTAGGAGTACTAGAGGTGTTCCTCCCAAACGATACTCCCCAGAAAAGTTTGGAAAGAATACTCGGTACTCTATTGGAAATTTCGCCAAGGGAAATTTGTCTAAAACCGCCACTGCTTATGAAGCAGCTTTATATGATGAGGAGATCCCACAATCAACAGAACAAGCACTCAAAATTGAGCATTGGAGGGCCGCCATGAAAAAGGAGATCGGTGCTCTGGATCGAAATCATACTTGGGAAAAGTGTAGACTACCAAAAGGAAATAAGACGGTTGGATGCAAATGGGTTTTCACAATCAAAAGAAAACCAGATGGATCGATTGAGCGATACAAAGCTCGACTGGTTGCCAAAGGATATACACAGATGTATGGGATCGACTATGAGGAGACCTTCTCACCTGTGGCAAAGATGAACACCGTCAGAGTTCTTCTATCCATAGCTGCCAATAGAGACTGGGATCTTCACCAGTTTGATGTTACAAATGCCTTCCTCCATGGAGAACTTGAGGATGAAAGGGAGGTCTACATGGATGTTCCTCAAGGTTTTTCAGATGACTTTGAAGAGAGGGAGGTGTGCAGACTGAAGAAGACTTTATATGGCCTCAAACAATCTCCCAGGGCCTGGTTTGGACGCTTCACCGAAGCTATGAAGAAATTTGGGTACCAACAAAGCAACGCCGACCACACCTTATTCTTGAAGAAGCGAGGTGATCTTATGTCTTGCTTAGTCATTTATGTTGATGATATGATCATAACAGGGGATGACTTAGAAGAAATTCAGAAGTTGAAAGAAAGCCTGTTCAAAGAGTTCGAGATGAAGGACTTGGGGAGACTGAAGTACTTTCTTGGCATTGAAGTACTCAGATCAAAGAAAGGAATCTTCATCAATCAGAAGAAATACACTCTAGATCTTCTTGCAGAGACAGGAATGCTGGATTGCAAACCAGCAGAAACACCTATTGTGACAAATCATGGGCTACAAATCGTAAATGGAGCAGAGTTAGCTGATTGTGGACAATATCAACGTCTGGTAGGGAAGCTCATCTATCTCTCACACACCCGACCTGATATTGCCTACGCTGTTGGTGTTGTTAGCCAGTTCATGCACCAACCCCAAGTTGATCACTGGGAAGCAGCACTTAGAATTGTGAGATATCTGAAAGGAACCTTTGATTTTGGAGTACTATTCAAAAGAACTGGTCACTTGGAAATACAAGCCTATACAGATGCAGATTGGGCTGGGAACCCAATTGACAGAAAATCAACAGCAGGGTATTTTACCTTCATAGGAGGCAACCTCGTATCATGGAGAAGCAAGAAACAAAAGGTTGTGGCACTCTCAAGTGCAGAAGCAGAATTCAGGGGAATCAAGAGTGGGCTGACTGAAGTTCTTTGGTTGAGAAGGTTACTAATGGAGTTAGGTCTTCATCCAACAAAAACATGCCAAATGTTCTGTGACAACAAAGCCGCCATCAGCATATCTGAAAATCCGGTGCAACATGATAGAACCAAACATGTTGAAGTTGATAGGCACTTCATCAAAGAGAAGATCGAAGGAGGGATCGTGACCCTACCCTTTGTCAGATCCGAAGACCAACTCGCTGACATCTTAACCAAAGCTGTGAACTCCAAGAGTTTTTCAGAAGTTCTTGGCAAGTTGAATATCAGGAATCCCGTTACTCAACTTGAGGGGGAGTGTAGAAAATAACTATGGAAAGGATGTAATTAGATAATCAAGGATCAATCAAGATCCTTGATGATAGCAGTTTGTTTCTTTCCTTTTATGATGTTTCTTCACCCTATAAAAGGGTGCTTTGTACACAATGAAGAAGTAAGAAACAATACAATAAAAACTCTCTTTACAGCCTACAATTATGAGTTCTTTATACAATTATGCCAATACCATGTTCAACACTCCACTCATCTCAAATCCTTAAGCTCAAGGATAGGTTTCAAGAAAATCATGGTTCTAAGTCTCGATTTATCTCTCATATAAGACTCGTCTAATTTTCACTCAAACACATAGGCAACACAAACACGTAAGGCACATAAGAAAATACAATCAAACATCATCAAAACATGCTCTGTTTATACACTGACTCAACTTCAAAAATTAACCTGTTCTGACTCCGACATCCCCTGGACTCGAGACTCATACCAAAAGAAAGGTCTTCGAGTCTAGTTTCATATAAAAAAACGTAGAGTCGAAAACTCCAAGTGGTTTGGGAGTTATGTCGTTTTTACCACGATCTACCATATTCGGCAGTTTTGAGCAATCGAAAACTTTGATTTTTGCAAAATAGTAAATGATGTCAAACTGGGATCAAATTTGGTGGATATCTAGCTAACACAAAAAGGTTAATACCATAAAAATTTGGAAATCTAGATAACACAGGAAGCTATTGAAAAGAATGACTCTTTCCCTTGTTCTCTGAAATTGTCGGTAGAAATGTGCAGTTTAGGTTTTGTATTTTATCAAAATAGTAAACGAAGTCCAAATGACTTGACAATTTGCAGGGGTGCTCAAGACTCATTTAGGGACTTGCTATAAAAGTTTTAAAGCTTTTGGACATCGACAAACTGTCGATCACAGTAGGTCAGTAGGCCTACGAAAATCACCAAAATCTCATCTCAAACTCTTAAATGCTCAACTCAACATTCCTTCAAAGAAAACCAATCAAAGCTCATTTTAAACACATATAACACTCACAAACATTCAAACACATTATAAAACTCATCATACTCAAATTAACTCTCCTCTTTTATATTTTAACTCAAATCTCAAGGGAAACGTTTCAACGAACGCATCAATTCAATTCTCTTTTCATTCTCATGCTAAAAATCACTCCATCATTCATTAATGACCTCATACCTCATATAACTCATTTTACACATATAATTCCCCTTTTTATCATGTAAACTAAACTCTAATGATAACTCATGTATCAACGCAAACTCTTAACAAAAGCATGACAAACGTTCACATAATGATCATAAATCAATTAGACCTCATTTTATCACTCATTGACTTCTCAAAATATGAAAACTCAAAAACTCATTCAAACTAAACTAAGTCCAAATTTTACTTAGCTTACGATAGACTTAATCAAACATAATAAAACACTACTATCATGCTCAGAAACATATATCTTAAGTTAAATCACTTAATCGACACATAGACATGAAAGTCCTAATTTTTATTAAACTAAACTCCTTGAAATTTTATAAACACACATGGATCTTTAATCTCATCATAGATCTATCAATCTTAACCCATTTATCTCACATATAATCCATCAATTTACCAATTAGAGCATAGATACACATATCCCTAATTTTATTAAACTAACTCATATCAAAATCATCAATTGACATCATATACTCAAATTACTCCATCAATCATCATCATATACATCTCATGGACTCATCTTCATCATCAATTTATCACTTTAATCATCAACTCAAAAATTCCCAAATTGGGGTAAACTAAACTCATCCGATTTTTACATCTCAAAGCATAGTTTTTCAAAACACACATCAATCATCACCAAACATCACATAGATCACTTTTCTCACCCCAAATCAAGGAAAGAAGAAGAAACTTTTTTTGAAGGGTTGAAGACCCATTTGATCGAAAATTTCAAAAATAAGGGAGGGGTGATTTCTTGCTTCAATCTCTCAAGAATACTCACATACAACCTCATACAAGTCATATCTATGAATTTATACATCACTTACCCAAACTTTACACCAACAATCACACTTTCTCTCTCTAGCCTTGGAAGCAATCTTCAATGATCTTCTTGAATCCAACGAGATTGAAGGTGTTTAGGCAAGGTTTTGGAGTGGATTGATGTGTTTTGTATAATTTTTGGAAGCTTCGGAAGGTTCTACCATGGATGTTAATGGAGGAAGATGAGAGATGAAGGAGAGAGAGAGAGTCGAATTGGTGAGGATGAAGGAGTGAGAGAGAGGATTTTGTTAGATATGAATTGATATGGTGATCTTAGTGAAGATTTGAGATCTTAAAGAATATATGGCATTAAATGCCTAATCTCTCTCTCTAATCTCTACACTCTCAATCTCTACTCTCTCAATCTCTACACTTGGTAAATTTTGGTAATAAGTCACATGCTTGGAAAATTAAAATATTAATGTAAGAAGGGTGATTAAATAATCATCACAATAATTATGGAAATATTACTCATAATAAAATACCATAGCATAATTATTCATGTGATCAAATAAAATAATATAGCACTAATATTAGTGTACTCACTTGATTATAATATTCCTCATCATAAGATAAATAATTTAAAAATATTATGCTTTGGAAAAATTTCCATAAACCGGCATCATTCAATTTCTCGGTAAAAATAAACCGCACTTGCTTTGGAAACTTAATCAAAATTCCAAGTGCTAAAGTCTCAAATAAAAAATCATAATAACTTGCTCATAAAGACACAAGTAACGAAAATCATATAATCAATCAGTCACGTAAAATCACATAACATCACGTCAAAGCAGTCGGCAAATACAAACAACTAGACGTCTCTCTGACCGACTCTTTTCATCAAGGTTCTCACTCTTACTTCCTCGACTCTATTTCCAACTCATTATTCCTATTTTCTTAATAGGACAGTCAAACTCTGATAATTCGGTATCCGGTAATTCTATTCCCGGTAGTTGGAAATAAAATAAAATCTCAGCTCAATTCAATCAGCATCTCGATCTCAACTCATTTCTCTAATCTCTTCACTCTAACTCTATCATTGGTTTATTCCCTCATAACTCTATTTAAAGACAATCTGTCTTATCTGCTCATAAAAAAAGTCTCGTATTTCGACATCTCAGTACTCTCATTAGTGTTAAGACACTATTTCTCAACATAGGGAAAAGTACGGGGTGTTACAGTCATATTTGCTATCATGCTACTTATCTTGCCTATATCTGGTGCATTAACTTATCTGTTTTCAATCTTTATTGGGAATTCCTAAAATTGAGCCCAAAAGTTATCTGCAATATATAGTGGAGGTGATCACTAGTCTCTAATTATGTGATATATTTACAATCTTACCTTTTATGTTTGGTGAACTGGATATGACTGAAGGCAATTCCTTTTCAATGTTTGTTGTTTTACATGGTTCTTGGGGGCGGGAGCAGGGGCCGCGACCACGGCTGTAGCAGCAGCAGCAGTACTTGTGTTGTTTTGCATTTCCAATCTGCACGTGTCATAAGATTTAGGATCATAGTGATTAATTATGTTTATATAATATGGAAACTGAATAAAATGTGTATGTATTAAGTTAGAGTGAGCTAGAGGAATTATAATTACTCGTTGAAAGTTAGAGATGAGAGGGGGTTGATGCTAAGACGTCTTCTGCTCATTATTTTGTTTTTTGAAATACTATTATCTACTTTGCTGCTGTTGATGTGCATATTGTCACTTTAATTTGAAGTGGTATGTGAGTTTTTAACTTTAGTTAGAATTTCAACTTTAATTTCTGCAGTCTGTTGTTTTAATTAAACAAATTATTTGTCTAGGCATGTGTTAAAACCCCATATATTATCAAGTTAGGTATAGGTATAGGCTACCTTATTATTGCTCAATGAAATTATTACAAGAAATCCTCACGGTGGCGAGGGAGACATGCATGCTTGGCGTGTATCACATGTTTCGCACGGCTAATAAAGCCGCGCATTGTTTAGCTCAGTCTGCTCGGACCGTTGAGCATAGAAAGGTGTGGATTAGAGATTATCCTTGTTGGTTAAGGGATATTGTAAGCAGTGATCTCGAGTAATAATATTACACGCCTTCCGCCTCAAAAAAAAAATGAAATTATCTTTTTTAACTTAATTTTTTTTTAGTATGCTTATTATCTAATAGTATACTTTTTAGATATGTATCTTTTTTAGACATGAGCAATCTTTGATGGGTGCTTTTCTTTTATTCCACATAATTTATTTGGAGTATTTAGTGCTTAGTAACTTAATAGGTTTTGTCCTTCGTTGGATCATTTTACCAATCACTTTAATATGCTTTTTAAGTGTTTATCATGATGCTCTACATTGTGATTCTTGGTTGGCTCTTTGTATGATTTTGTGGCAGGTTTGTGGTGGATTAAATGAGCCGTACGTTGAGCTGAAGAGGCTTGTGAATTCACAAGAAAAGTTGTACCATATGGCTAGCTAGTTGCATATTTAATATGTTTAGTATTTTTGTAAGGCATAATAGTATAGATAGAGCAGTTGTTGAATTTTGACTATATTCAAATCTTGTATGAATTCTTTTTTATGATAATAATATAAAATTAAATATTTTGGATGATATATAATATTATTATTGTTGGTTTTATCATTTATACTGTTATGTATAAATTAATAGATAACGGAGAAATAGAAATCTAATTACGGTAAAAAACGTTATGTAACAGTTATACATAACGGATTACCAAACGTTATTAATATCAAAAAACCATTATGTATAGGTGTGTACATAACAGTGAATATGAAACTTTCATAACGGTTTGAAACGTTATGTATAATACTATAGATAACGGATATAATTCGTTACTTATATATAAACAATCGTTATGTATGTATGTATACATAACGGAGAAGTTTAACTTTCATGACGGGTTGAAACCGTTATGTATAATTATTTAGATAACAGATTATCAAGCGTTATATATTTATGGAAAACCGTTATGTATAATAGAATAGATAACGCTTAAATCTCCGTTATGTATGAAATCCACATACATTACACCATTATATATTACGGATGTTTTCGCACATAGATAACGGATAAAATCTGTTATCTATGAGCTTGTTTGCCAAATTCAGCAAGTGCGAGTTTTGGTTGAGAGAAGTGATGTTTCTCGGTCACATCGTGTCGACTGAAGGAATCAAAGTAGACCTTGCCAAGGTCGAAGCAGTCAAGGAATGGAAGGCACCATCAAACGTCAATGAGATCAGGAGTTTCCTCGGTCTAGCAGGTTACTACAGAAGATTCATTGAAGGATTCTTGAAATTGGCTAGGCCAATGACTCAGCTTTTGAGAAAATGGACTAAATACGTTTGGTCTGAAGCGTGCGAACAAAGTTTTAAGGAGCTCAAGACTAGGCTGACTACTGCACCAGTGTTAGCAATACCAGAAGAGAATGAAGAATTCGTGGTGTACACCGATGCCTCGAAACTAGGATTGGGTTGCGTGTTGATGCAAAATCAGAAAGTGATAGCATACGCGTCTCGTCAATTGAAGCCCCATGAGCTGAACTACCCGACTCATGATTTAGAACTAGCAGCCGTCGTGCACGCGCTGAAGATTTGGAGACACTACCTCTATGGAGTTAAGTGTGAGATCTTTACAGATCATAAGAGTTTAAAGTACTTCTTCGAGCAAAAGGATTTGAACATGAGACAACGAAGATGGCTCAAATTAGTAAAGGATTACGATTGCACCATCAGTTACCACCCAGGAAAAGCGAATGTAGTAGCTGACGCCCTGAGTCGAAAGACGAAGGCTAAGCTAGGGTATTTCATTACCCAACAGAATGAGCTGATTCGTGACTTCACTTCACTCAGTTTAGAGATTGTTTGTCCCCCAGATTCAGTATCGGGTTGTGTAGCTGCGCTGACAGCTAATCCTGATTTGAGAGAAAGAATTGTGCAAGCACAAAGAGAAGATTGGTTCTTGGAGAAGATGCGTCTCGCTGCAAGAACGAATGAAACGAAAGGATTCACTGAAGCAAATGATAACGCACTTATGGTTGGTGAAAGATTGTGTGTGCCACACAAAGAAGAATTAAAGAACGAGATTATGAGCGAGGCTCATGATACTCCTTACACTGCACATCCAGGCAGCACAAAGATGTACCAGGATTTGAAGAAAATTTTCTGGTGGAAAGGAATGAAAAGAGATGTAGCGTTGTTTGTAGAGCGATGTCTCGCTTGTCAACAAGTGAAAGCCGTGCATCAGAGGCCGTATGGAATGCTGCAACCACTACCTATCCCCGAGTGGAAGTGGGAGCACATCAACATGGACTTCGTCGTAAGCTTACCGAGGTCGGCACGTGAAAACACTGCTATTTGGGTCATAGTGGACCGATTATCAAAGTCAGCGCACTTTCTGCAAATTCAAATGACTTTTGGATTGGAGAAACTTGCAAAGTTATATGTCAAAGAGATAGTACGCCTCCACGGTGTACCTGTATCTATCACATCAGATCGTGACACTAGATTCACATCACGTTTCTGGAAAAGTTTACAAGAAGCAATGGGCACTCAGCTGAATTTCAGCACAGCGTACCACCCTCAGACTGACAGGCAGTCAGAAAGAACGATTCAGATCTTAGAAGATATGCTGCGAACGATTATCGCAGACAAAAGGATTTGTTACCTCTTGTAGAATTTGCTTATAACAACAGTTATCAAGCAACAATTGGAATGCTCCATATGAGGCCTTGTATGGCCGAAAATGTCGTTCACCACTTTACTGGGATGAAGTGGGCGAGAGAAAGTCGTTAGTTCCTGAACTGGTCCAACAGATGGTTGAGAAGGTCGACCACATCAAGCAGAGAATAAAAGAAGCTCAAGATAGACAAAAGTCTTACGCCGATAAATGCCGATCGGAGTTATAATTCAATGTTTGGGATCGAGTTTTCCTCAAAGTTTCTCCTTCAAGGGGAGTTATACGTTTCGGAAATAGGGGCAAGTTACGACCCCGTTATATAGGACCTTTTGAGATCCTAGATAAGATAGGCCCTGTAGCCTATAGGTTGGCATTGCCGCCCAGTATTGGAGACGTGCACAATGTGTTTCATGTCTCTCAGTTAAGAAAGTATGTGTTTGATCCAAAAGATGTGATTAAGCACGATGAAGTGGTCCTAGCCCAGGACTTAAGTTATGAAGAAAAACCAATCCAAATACTTGATCGCAAGGTTCAAGTTTTACGTAACAAGGACATCGTTCTCATTAAAGTGAAGTGGAACCATGACAGGATGGAAAAGGCCACAAAAGAGATGAATGAAATGAACGACTAGTATCCCCAGTTAGATTATCAAGGTATAAAATTTCGGGGATGAAATTTTTTTTTAAGGAGGGAGGGATGTAATACCCCGTTTCCTCGAGCTAAGTTTAGAATAATTTTGAACTTAGATTTAAGATGATTCACGCCGGATTGAGAAAAAGAATTTATTTTAATTCCAACAAAAATGATTTACAAACGCATTTGTAAATTTAGTTATTAAATTTATATGCATTGCATATTTATTTAATTTAGCATCCAAGCATTTTCACGAGCTTTTAATTAGCCAACCCTGAAGAATTTCTACAGTTTCGACAATTTTGTCCTGAGGGATTTTATATGTCAAATCCTCACTCAACTCACTTACACACACCTCTCCCATCAGCCACCCTACACCTATTCAAGCAGCCCAAAATTCAGGCTTTATGACATGCTTGGCAGAGGCAATCAAATGCCCCAAGCTTCTCTCCCAATTCAACTACTTCTTCACCACTCCACACAACTCATTTCGTGAAGGGAAACTGAAACAGAGAGCAACCATTCCCCTCACCAATTCAGCAGCAACACACCTCCAATTTCAGCAAACTCAAATAAAAAACTCTTGAAGATCACACAAGGCTTTCAGCTTGAGGGCTTTCCCCACTAAACATTCAAAGGTTTCACCTTTTAATTCCTGCTTTCTTTCATTACACAGTTTGATTAAGAAACTCACTTCATTTAGTATAAAGATCTTTACTGCAAGCAAGAATCACACACATACTTTCATCTCA